>NW_025942202.1:0-452345 GCF_000764305.2 Hyalella azteca
GGTTCAGTGGATATTAGGCCTGTCGTCGATTCTTGACATCGGACACATTCCAAACTTATGGCGGTTTCGAAAATCGAACTCACAACTTACTGCTCGAGTTATGCTGTGTTTGCAAGTCCGGCCGTCAACTTGTCCAAGACCAGTACTGCCCGACCTACTCTTCTTAACAAAGGAGCAGCAAAACGTTAAAAAGCATATGCATCGTAAGGGAACAAATATTATAAATAGTTAATTATTGATAAGTGATATCTACGGGCCACACCAGGCCCACTCTTCAGCGCCGAAACTACATTGGTATTACATCTTTGATATAATCTTTCTAGTAGTCGCCCTTATTTTAGGGAGCCCAGACGATTCATCGACGGTGGCAAAAATTACGGAAGGCGGGACAGCCTGTTATATTAGGTTCAAACCGTCAGTACGAAAGAACTACAAACTACAGAGCTCAAAGCTCAAGTAGCATAACAGAGGTAAAAGAACAAGCTCAAAATACTAAGAGTGGAGAACAGTATATTTCGGCAAATCATAGATAATGCGTTAACTCAAGCCGGAAGTTATTTACTTTCAAATACAAAAGATATTCAGTTCGAGCTGGAGTTTCACGACCATCATGACAAATGATGACATCGATATAAGGAAAAAAGTAACAAGAAATTCTTTTTGAGGATGGCATTGCACTGAGAACACAACCAAAAGGTTAAATAATCTACATGCAAAGTGAAGTTCTCACGATTCTTATCTCTAGCCGCACAGCATTGATTTTCATCAGTTCATCTTCATCGTAGAGAGATTACTCCTGTCAGCGTCTACGAAAACAAAGTTCAGACCTACATGTCGAAGAAATAACTATCACACAATTTTTTATCTATAATAATATATCATACGCGTAGTATGAGAGGTATATAGTAAACAATTATTAATCCAATACATGAACTTGAAGGCTGACTAGGGTAAGAATTATACCTTATTTAATAGTAATGAGTTGTCCACTTCAGACATTACACGAATTCAATATTTAAGTTAATAATGGTCTAAGTAAGAAAAATGCTAGCCATTAATGAGCTTAACGGAAACTCGATTCTTCTAGAAATAATTTATTCACATTAAATACATGTTAAGATCAGTAATAAGGAACTCTGCAGAAGGTTCACCGATAGGGTATGATAAGTTGGCAGGTGTGGTCCTGGCGACTGGGTGATATCTGGTACATCAGCCAGAAGAAGCAACCGTCTAGAGCTCACCAATCATTGAATATTAACGATTTTTGTGCGCATTTGTTGATGTGAAACCGGATAAACACATATTCAAATAGATTTCAAGTGGCAACTCATCAGCATTTATTCGAAACAACAAAGGTATTAATGCGAGTCAGGTTAAGTGTAGCCTACTGGTGGATCTAAAGACTGAGTTATTGGAAGTGTGGAGTTATCGATATTTAGTGCAGCAGCTGAAGTGACAGCGGCGGCAGCTGCAGCGTTGAGCTCGGCCGCAGACTGTTCCTCCAAGGGATCGTCTTGCAGCACAAACTGTGGCTGCTGCTGGTGATGACGCTGGTTGATGGTGCGTTCGTCTATGCTAAGACTAACGATGTGCCTGCCTGGCACCATAGCTAAGCCAAGCATTCGAGCTTCCTCTTCTCCATCTTCACAAGTTGTAAAAATCAGTCAGTTAAGTCTTGAAATCACAATTAAAGAAAAAAGAACACCCTAAAGAAAACCAGAGATGGTGACATAGGTCAATCAAGAGATTCGACATTCTTAACGCGACTAGATTGATATGTTTCAAGTCTATGCTTCAAATATTCATTGGACAGCTAAAAGATTAATTATTCCAATTCAAAATGAGACGGTCATCAGGTAAATTAGATCTGTTATTCCTATCAATCTACATAGGGGATTGAGATATCTATAAAAATATCTATGACGTACCAAGTATAGGGTTGCTTTTGGTGTATTTATAGCTTCAACATAAACCTAACAAAGCTGGCCATCACACGGGAATTTTGAATAAAGTTCAATAGCTATCAATTACAGTAATCATTACAAATACAATATTTCGACGCGAGAAAATTATACCACGTACCCGTGTGAGTGTGGGGCAGATGCTCGGTGCAGGAAGACAGGATGATGTTCGTGTCGCGGTCCGTACACACGAACGTGCCTACGAGGGTGCGGCCGTCGCTCAGCACGACGCTCATGAGCGCGTGGAGCCACGACCGCAGCTTGGCTCGACCAGGGCTGTCCTGAGCGTCGAGAATACGAAGTAAGCCATTAAGAAAGGGGGGAACGTTCAATATTGTTCGCATGAAACCTAAAAAAAAAATATTTTTTTTTCTGTAAATTTTGAATGACGTTGTTACGAAATTTACCCATTTTAACGTAAATTAACAGTTATAGAATTGTTACTACTCTAGGGACTCCTCTACCGAAAAACCAACTGCCTTAGCTATGCTAATTCAGCAAACCAGAGACTGTTGACAGTAAATTAGAATATTTTCTGATTTATCGTTCAATAAATAACATTTTTGCCTCAAAAAACGTAACTTAATAAAAGTGCTTAGTACTAAGACTAGATACCTTTTTCTCGATGGGGGTGGTCTGCTCAGACGTCGAGTCCTGAGACTTGGAGAGCACGCCGCTGCATTGGCTGGGCGCGCGGCTCGTTGGCAAGCTAGGACGAGTCGACGGCCGAGCTGAAGATGTGGGCGCAAAACTCATAATCGCATACGTACGCTTGATATATCCTGGCAACAACGCAGTCTGTACACACGCACTCAATTATTCAGGTGCATCAGGGTAAATGACCAAACCGGTACTGAAATAGTTGGAAATCAGTTACGACTGAAATTCAGTTTGCTGCAAGTGTATGCAATGATTCCTTTACTGCTACTATTAATGACTGATTTACATGAAAACCAGTAGTTATTCTCATATAATTCGATATTTTATCACATTGTCTCATCTACTGGTTTGCCCAAGGTCGTCATTTCGGCCTCATGTCGTTTAGCAAATATCCCATTGCACGAAGGCACCAGACAGGAAATGGATATTAATTGAAATCTATGGACTTAAAAAAAAGTGAAAAACGATTTCTAAATTATTGCCCAGGATTTTCATAGGAAGTTAAATAGGAGTTAAAGAACACTAGGAAGATAACGCCGGGGGAACGTGCTAGCTTCCCCAACAGGATCAAAGGTCCTGCCTCCTGCGGCAACAAAATAAACCAACATGTTTACCAACAGACACATGCTTGTCATTGACATTAACACGTTGACTACGTATTGGTACATATGCGTACCACGAAACGTATTTCTCCAGGAGGTAGTGGTACATAATTCAGGTTACCTAAAATGGGCCAAATCCGAGAACAAAAAAGGCCAACAAAGGCCGATAATTCGATGTATACTAATTTATTTGTATGTTCCGCTATAAAAATCCATTTATTTTCTTTTTGCAGCATTTAAAATTTAATTAGGAAGTACCCCTATCATAAATTTTAGCCGGCCAACGCAATTGAGAAAAACTAAATCACGGAATTTGTCCGGAAAAAATGACCGTCTGGCAACCCTGCTTAAAAAAGTACAAAAAATGAAATAATAGTACAAGATGAAGCAATCGTAGTCAACGTGTTAATAGAGTATTTATATCTTACTTGTTTAAAATGATAACGAAACAAAAATCAGGATTCAAAATATTTGATTACGAAAAGATGAATATTAACACGTTTTTAATAGGAAAAGGTGCCTACGATAGACGCTTGCAAAGCCCTAATTTATTAAGTGATTCCATAGTTCCTCGCTTCTGAGAAGCCGCTACGGTATCTAATGAACGCGAAAAAGACAGTTGGCAGAAACAATGTTGAGAGATGCATATAACACGTTACAAACTGTAATGACATTGAAATTCAGAGATTCTGCAACACAGTACCTTAAGAATCCCTCTTAAGAAATTGATAATCCGTGGTTAAAAACAACAATTGAATTAGGAAAATATTATCCCAAGAATTGACAACTTGACAAACTGAGAGTACTATTGCTGCATCGACAAACAATATAAAACTACGAGAATGCAGTGACCAATCTTAACACTAATATACACTCGCGCTGTCACCAGTACAACAATATACACGCAGTGTATACGGGATTTCCAATACTTGAGAATGGCAGGCCCTCACATTGTTGATGGACCACGTGGGCGGAACTATGGGCGAAAGGCAGCATGATGAATCGAAATTGCAAGCAAATGCTAGCAAAAAGTAACATTTGTGACTGATAGTGGTCGCATTCCCTGATTATAATAATAAAATGTACGAAATATCCTAAACTCAATTGTAAGCACGCTGTGAGTTGAAGATGTGTGGTTTCAGTTCATTAATTTTCAATAATATATGCTCATAAATTCACAACAGCGAAAACATAAACGGAAGATATGTACCGTAGCGAGTGCAACATCAAGGAGCGTTCTTTTCAATGAGATATTTTCCCCAAAGACTTCAACATTTTGAACTAAAGCAATGCAGAATGACGAAAAAATTTGCAGTTTCAATGGAATAACAAACTTCTTCTAAGAAAAATCACTTTGAATCTAAGAAAAAGCTTCACATAACACTAAAAAAATTAAGAAAACGAACGAAATGAAAAAAAGTTTGGACAGCATTATTTCTCAACTTCTGAGACCGTGAAATGAAATACAAAGGTAATTCATCAGAGAAAAAATGAAAAGCGGACCCCAAGTAACAGAAAAATTAAAAGCTGAAACAGCCAAAATCGCTCCGCAGACATAGTTGTTTCAACTGTACAGAAATTCGGCAACTGCTTCAAAAAGAACACTAAAAAATTGCAACAAGTTTGTAGCTTAACTAAATTTTGGTAAACATAATTATTTCCATACACTGTTACTTAATATTTTTAGTTATTCCCAGTGCTTTCTAACTTAACAGAGGCACGTTGGAAAAATTCACATCCAATTCGTACCTGCTCCTCTACACAATAAAGCCACACAGGTAGGTACACAACGGCAACATCATTCCGTGAAGGCTTCCTTAGCAGAACTATTAGTGAGCAGCTCACTAAATCCTTCATGTCGTTTGGTTGCAATAAACATTAAATATGCGTATTACATCTCACGGCAATAATTACTTCGAATGAACAAGTACCTATTTGAGATTTTAAATTGTTGAGAATTTCCAAAAAAGTCTGTGCCTTTTTTTCATTTTAATTTTAATAACAACGAATAACACCGTACAATGGAGTAAAAAAAAACTTCTTCAGTTGTGTCCATAACTAGAAAGATTAGCAATAGCGGCGATAACGTAGTCATTTTCAAAATTAATGAAATAATAAAATTATTCGATTTTTGGTCGACTATTTGTCAGATATGAGCATATCAGTAGTATATACTTATCAACATAAAGAGGTCTCGACGAGACGCCAGCAAGTCAATTGATAGGAGTCTTTTATAATCACAATTCTTGAGGAAGCTGCCGATGTTAGACAACCATGCAAACCCATAGTTAGTAATGGTGTTTTTTTTTAAATACCTGACAGACAGCATGACAGTCAAAAACCAGGTGGTAAACTATTGAAAACAGATTAAACACTGTACTATTGGAATGCATAAAACGATGCTTCATGGAACATTAGAAAATTCTATTCCATTAACCTAATTGTTCATCTCTCCGACAGAGGAGCAGCATGCTGCTTATTGAGCAGCAGTAGGGAGGAGGCGCGGAGTCTTGGCCTCTTGGACGCGTCGACGAGTTTCAGGACTTGTGAGTGGGCGCTTCAGGTGGCCGTTTGCCTGTACAGTTTCAGGAGCTTCAACACAGCAGGGCGATTCCGTTCCCTCTTCCTCGTTCTTCAAGATTTCAGCCGCCGCCTGCAGCATCACTGCGTCATTCTGTAAAACAATAGGATTAAGATTATTAAACTACAACTTACATTAGGTACAAGTGATTTAAAAACGGATATGACTGCGAGGCACAAGAAATTAGTAGATCCTATGGTCGAGTGATTAATTGAGTATATAAGTTGAACAGCAAACTCAGCTCACTTTAAACCAAGGATGTTGCAGTGTTTGCTGAGCATCATATCGTTCGTCAGGGTTGACAACGAGCAGCTTAGTGATGAGGTCTTTTGCTTCAGCAGAAACATTTGTCCACACTGGCCTCTTGAAAGAAAATATTCCTGAGCGAATAAGGTAGCGCTGCTTGTGTTGATCTGAGTCATAGAAGGGAGGATATCCCGCCAAGCTGTAAAATAAACTTTGCTTCACTAACGGGCAAGTTTACTCTCCATTAGTAAGGAAATTATATCACACTCAATGACTTTAAAACATCTCATCATCTGTATTGTCATAGGTCACAGAAGTTAATTGGATCGACCACCTGGAAAAAAACCTCAGTGACATTGTGATCAGTTTTTTTCAATTTCATGGATATGAAGAAGTATGGTCAAAACTAATAATATTACTGATTTTTCTCACCAAACAAAAACGACAACACCGAAGCTCCAGAGGTCAACTTTATTAGTGTATGCGCGCTGGTTAATGTCGAGCAGCTCAGGGGCGATGTACATCTGCGTTCCGCAGAAAGTACTCATCATTGAAGCGTCGGCGGTCAGCTTGGATAGACCAAAGTCGCTAAGTTTCACACAGGATCGCACGTCCTCCGTTGCCAGCAAAATGTTCTCTGGCTGAATAAATAAGTGAACGTGAGAATATGATAAGAGGCTTGGAACTTGAAGTGGAGGCAAGTAAACACTCCTCACCTTACCGCTGTAAAAACGAAGTAATGCTGCAATGAAAAAAAATGTTAACTGGAATTTTGAATTGTAACAAATCACAAACGAAGAGTTCAAGGGAAAGATTGATTTATTAACAAATCGTGAGGTAGATTAATATTTATCTGTAACGAATAGTGATGAATTTTAGTTTTTAAATGTTTTCTACAAATATTCAATATGTTGCAATAATGATCTAATTTGGTTTAGGAAAGAACATAGTCACATCCTGTCTGAGGTAGGTATGAATATATGAAATATAGTGTACGCAATTTAAACCATCATGTCTAATGTCACCGAGGTTTTTCTATGGCAGAAGCTCGTTTTTCACATATATTACACGCGGAATTAAAGAATAACGACAATTTCACAGTATTTAAATAACTTATACACTAAATCATCCGAGAATACGGTATCCCACGTTCATAGTCCTGACTTGTGCAATGTGCGAATTAGTCGAGGTATGTACCGCGCACCTTGATGTCCCTGTGTGTGATGCCTTGCTGATGCAAGTGTTCGATGGCGAGGGCGAGCTGGTAGCAGTAGAGTTTGGACACAGACTCTTGTAAGTGTCCAGTGCCGGTGATGCGGTCAAACAGCTCACCACCCTCAGCGATATCCATCACCAGAAAGATTCTATCTTCAGCCTCTATCACGTCCCATAGACGCACAATGCAGGGCTGTGAGTATTAAAAATTTAGTTCTATGTCATTGCCGTGGCAATATTTAAACAAGAAACAATATCTCAAAATAAACAGGAAAAATACATCACTATGTCAAACAGGAAAAATGCATCACTACATAGAACATAATATTAGCACTGTGCAACATGGATAACATGGAGAATATGGGCCGACCTCACCACTCAGGTCACTTATAACAACAGAGTCTATGAGGACGGATTATAAATAGCCTTTAATAAATCATCAATACGGATTTCGAATAATAACTCTATACAAAGAAGAGCTCACAGTTACAAATAGAAAGCAATTAGCCAGTCACTCACATGATCGATGGACTGAAGAAGAGTTATTTCATTTTGAATCTGTGAAACTTGGTTCATTAAAACCGTGTTTCCATTAGCACTCAGCACTTTCTTCTTTATTATCTTGATAGCACATCTTTCTAGAGTATCCTGAAAAGCAACAATAGAATTATCAAGGAATTAATATTGACATTTTATTGAAATTATTGAGTTTTAAGATTCCACAAAGAAAGTAATTAAAAGAGTCAAACTTTGGTACTGAGCGCGCTCAAACACTCACCTGTTTGTAGGCTAGTCTCACTTCGCCATAGTTGCCTTCTCCAAGTTTTTTAGTTAGTGTGTACTTCGAGGAAAGCTCACAGGGATACTGAACAGCATCCGGGTTCTCGCAGTCATAAAACATAAAAACTAGAAAGGGAATAAATTTGTAGATTTTAGGTTGTTGAACTCATTTATATTAATTTACAAGGAAATGTTGGCAAATAGGTGAATATATAGAATTAATATTTCAACCTGTACAACAATTGACAGAATACATTTGCATTGCCTACCACACAGTTACCTTTCTTATTAGCTTGTGCAAGACCAATTTCATCATTGTGTTTCAGAACGGATTTTTTATTCCTGCCAATGAGCCTTCGGTTAAGGAAAGTTCCATTAGAACTTAAATCCTCGATGTAGATAACAGCATCACCACTGCCTTTTTGCTCACGCACAATGCTGTACAGAGAAAACTTGAAAGAACAAAACAATTTGTCATAAAATATCCTAGGTATTCATTAAAACATTACAAATATTGGAAACAACATCAAACTTAGTACTACCTATATCATAACTCACCAAAACCATGCATGTGGGTTTTGACATTATACTAATTTTCAAGCATGTATGAACTATAATTGCCTAGGCAATCTTCGGTGCTCTCGAGAAGAAAAGACCGTAAATTTGCCAAGAAAAAACACAATTCAATCAATGGTGAAGTTTCATTTATTTCAAGGTTGCCTATTACGGTACTGTTAACAAAAAAAATGCCATCAGCTCGCGAGCAAACATTTCCAAAATCTCTGAAAGAACTCACCGAAAATGTTTCTTTGATATAGCAGTTAGAATAGATGGATCAAAACATTCCTTGGTGAGTTGGTGATCAACGAAGCCCCGGCCAAAAGTATAGCTATTTTCTGAAAAATCTAACATGACACAAATAGTTAGTGTAGAGAAAGATCTGAGTCATTGAGATCTCCAGTCATTATATATTTTGTACCATAAATCACAGACAGATCTGTTTAAAATTAAATTATTTGCTGCACAGGTGTGAAAATGCATAGTTTATCGTTTGTTTTGCATCATATACATTTTCATAACAAAAAATCAAAAACTATTTGGCTGATCCTGAATAATTAAATCACTTGTGATACATTTTGAGATATTGTAGACATATGAAAAATCACACAAGACACAATTCAAGATTTAGGAATCCTTGTGACTTTTTATATTATTATCGTAGATACAGCTCTGCCTATGATAGAAGCATGTTAAACCATGTTTTATTTGATTGTAGAGAGTATAAATTTTTCCCATGATCATGCCATTAGACCTTGATATTACACGAATAAACATTGCAATATTGCTAGTAAGGTAGATGAAGCAAGGCTGTTGCTTGTATGAAAAACTACTATTTGCCAGTTGCCCTGAAACGGTGAACGTGATTATTAAACTCAACTTACAAGGATCCACTCCAGCTGGTGGTACTGTCAAACGGGGCAATAAGGGATGGGGAAAACGGTTTTGAGCGTTTTTCATTAATAACTTCTTACCATGAAAAATTTTCATGAATGAGTTTAAGCTCATTTTAAAGGTCTTTGTGAGGGCTATCATTTGGCATCTTCAAAAATTTCAATATCCTATTTGTAAAGTGCCAGACGTAAAATAAAAGTGTCCAGAATTACCCATGGGAACAGAGTAATCCGGGACATTTGTAATAAAACCTAATTTTAAAACGTTTGAAGCATGCAGAGTGTACTCATCCATTACTAACAGTACTTTGAAGTCCTCCACTTCCTTAGTAGATGATATAAATGCAAAATAAATAACATTTTCTGTGTTTTTCTACTTATTTCCATTATCAGTGATATTACCGTATCCATGGACATGCCATTGTGTATTTACAACAACCTTGTCCACTGCAAGCTTCATATCAGCAGCCATGTAGTATTTCTTCTGTATCTGTAGGCTAACAGGATAGCTTGTAATTTTACACCATTTTAATCGAGTCAAGTGAGTTCAAATATAGTAAAAAAAGATTGTAAAAAACATACCTGAAACAGAAAGGAATATTTTACTGACAACCATAATATTTTTTGGAGTATTAAATCATAGTTTAGGTCCATTACTTTTCATTCTATGTTGCCCAGTACAGTACCTATTCTATCTATAACATTATATGCACAATTTTGGTGCTGACCAATGATGAGTTAATTTTTCGTTAAGTGAAATTTTTTTTGCTGAGCAAGGTATATGCAATCAAAATTTCTAGTTGTTAATTGATTTTTTTTCATTAACTGGAGCCTTTGCTAACCGGGGTTCTACTGTAAATGCGTTTTCAGAGGTGTCACTTATTGCAACGTTGTGCGGCTTTGGCCGCCAATTTTTTTTTGAATGAGCTATGCAAATTCCATCAATCATGTTTTTAAGCAATACATGTGTGCAACTTTTATGTAACTAAAATTTTCCAATATGGCAAATATCTCTTTTTGCTAGATCTTAGCAGAGGTATTTTTCCAGAATCTCACTTTTCACACTTTGTCAGAGATTTTTAGAGGTAGCAAATGTTATGATTTCTTAACTTGCTTTATGCTGCATGTATAGGAAAATGTTGAACTTAATACCACTATTTTTAGTTATGCAATATTTCAATTGGTTATGTTACCACAACATTTCTACAAAATATCGGACTGTCCTGATTTACTTTGCCTGTCCCTTATTACCCTGTTTGAATGGTACTCAGAACTGATTCAGCACTAGCAGAGCATTCTGATTGTGCTGCATACAATGAATTTTACTCTTTATCTAATGGCCCTGAATACAGCATCATTAGCCTGCAATACTCACGATATACTTTGACATTTGGGCGCAAGGCAAGAAGACGTCCCCATACAGTTTCTTCCCCCAAACTGATATCAGGGCACTCCTGAGTCTCACGCAAACTCTGTTGTAAAAAAGGCCATTAGATTTAGCTATTAAAAAATTTTCAAGACAAAATATATATATATAAATGTCAGAAAAGAATTATTTCACATTAAGCAACAGGGAAATACAGCAGGTTAAAAAGCATAAATTATTAAAAAAGTTGATTTTCTGTATGGTTCTCAACAACAACCTCTTTTCCATGAGTATAGAATATTATTCAAAAATTGACTCTTAATGAAATATTTAAACCATTTACTCAATTCTATTTGCAGTTGACTCTTGGTATCATTTACTGGATCAAAGAATGCAGACATTAATTTTAATTCTTTGAAATGGATATTATAATAAGTACCATAAGATTAAATGGGATACGTATTATAATGGGTAAAATAACATTAAATAGTAAAAGTAGGATAATGGTAGGCTTTTTACCCATATTAAGTGATTGAACCTTTTTATACATCTTACATATTCAAAAAAGTTTAAGCATTAACATTCAACTTTTGTTTTACAAAACATAAAAATTTGGCAAACTATTCAAATTTAATCTGACATTTGAAATGAAAAAAATGAACAAAGCAATGTTAAGGCAGTGAAGCAGCTAACAATAAATTTATTTTATAGACAAGATATTGTCCTCAAGTTTCAGAACCTAGCTAACTTACCTGAGTGCTCATCTGACTTGCATCAGTTTGACTTAATTCAGCCATCAATTATCTTTAAATATCTGCAAATCAGAAAGAATAGTTTATTGAACTTTTCAAAAAAATATTCAAGGCTTTGTAAATATTTTTGTACAAATCTGGAATACAAGGCAAATGTTTCCTAAAATCAAAGTTAAAATCATTTTGCAAGTGATCTCTATAAACCATAGGCAAAAATAATATGCGTTTAAAAATTACTTTTACAAAATGTGATTAAAAATTACTTTTTAAAGACAACACTTCAAAAGAATACAGTGTCTTTGATGCTACATATGTAGGATGAATTTCTAATGTTATTTTCATATATTAAAAAAATATTTTTACATTTTTTAATGAAAAAAAAAATTAAAAATTCTTTATTCTGTCAGTTGATTCATGAATTGTTTCTGACTTTAGGCAAGTGTGCAAAATTTCAGATCGATTGGACAGGTAGAAGTATGTTAAATATCAATTATAAGATTTGAAGCAGACAAAATTATTTTCCATTTTTATAGAACTACAAAAAAAAATAAAATTTCAAAATTATATATTCTGTCAATTGATTCATGCATTGTCTCCAACTTAACACAAGTGTGCAAAATTTCAGATTGATTGGACAGGTAGAAGTGTGTTAAATATCGATTATAAGATTTGTAGCAGACAGACAGACAAACAAACAAGAAGTGAATTTAAAGAGAAGTGTTGTAATGAGCTATTGTTTTACTCCCATGCAAGATTTTTAGCAATAATTTTTTCTTAATTATAGTCAAGGCCTGAGAGATGGGTCATGGGTACAATTTTCCATGGGCATTCTAATTGATCATAGGCATTCTAATTTTTAAATGACCATCTGGAATTGGAATTGGGGTGAGTTGTGACCTCCAGTCACGACCTTTAAATCAGTCATACACTCTGCCTAAAAACTTTTACTAGCATCAAAAAATTAAAAGTTCGCACTCGTATGTTAAGAAAAAAAGTTCAATTAAACCATATTCAAAGCAGTCCTAGGAAAACAAATTAAACAACGTGCTAAAACAATTTGGCACAGTCACATATGTCTTCTCACTCTCCCCTCTCTCAACCCTCCATTCCACTCCTATCATCCTTCTCCTCTTCCTCATCCTCCACACGTTTTCCAAATATCTCCTCACACTCTCAAACATAGCCACCGTTGCTCCCTCAGACAGACCCATAATTATTGCCATCTACTCTTTGCTTGCTCTCTCATGCCCCACTTTGTTAATCTCACCTCTCTCATTCAAAATCACTTCCATCATAGACTGATGCTCTCTCTCATACGCCCTACATTCCATCAACAAGTGCTTGACAGTTTCCTTCTCATCCCCATCACACATAAAACATTTATCTTCCCTCCTTTCATTCCACCTGTATGTACCGTATGTCCATTCACACCTAGCGCCCCTGCCCTAACACAAAACAGAAGGTCCCCACCTCTACTACCATCATACATACATACACATTTTAGCATTGCTTTCATCTGATAGTCTTAGAGTGTCCTTTCCCTCCATTCCTTGCTTCCACACCTTTAGTCCATAGTCTTTCACTCGCTTATTTATTTCTCTTTTCCACCCTACTCTATCCCAATTGCACCCTATAATGTCACCACCCATTCGTCGTTTAGCCCAGCGGGCCTTTGGCACACCCATGCTTCATGCATACCACACTTACGCACCACTGCCCAACATCTATGTGCCCATTTGCTCACCTTCATGTTCCACATATACATATTTCGAGCCCAACGTTCATCATCCATTCGCTCCAGTCTCACTTTATACCTCAAAACTGCTCTCATTCTTATTTCCTTGAAGGTACTCCAACCCCATGTCTCTTCTCAGGGCCTCTACTGCAGTCCACCTGGGGGCTCCTAGTGCCAATCATCTTGCCACTCTATTCTGTTCCAATTCCAATTTATCTAGCTCACCATCAATCAGGGTTGGCAATGATTATATCAAAATGATTAAATCATGTGATTAAATCACTTGATTTTTTTTATAAAAAAATCATGATTTTTTTGATTTTTTCATATATTTAAATATATCGAGTTGCAGTCTTCAATTTATATTGAGGTATTGTTATTCATGGTTTAGTATAAATGTACTATGAATGACAAATTGGTATATAAACTTGTTGCCTTTAGTGTGTACGTATTAGGTTCCAATAAATTGAATGTTTTTGGTACAGAGTCATCAAGTGTGCAATACATTGATTGTACATAGCTAGCAGCATAGCAGCATACCTAGCAGCTTAGCTAATTCTTATAAGGCTATAAGTAGTCTTTAACTATTTGACTATTTGTTATATATTGATTACAATATACAATTTAAATGTGTTAGATAGCTTATACAGGGTGGGGCAGAACTGATTGAACAGTTTTGAGGCAAAATAAAAGAGTAATGGAGGTACATAAAGACGAAAGTTTATTTTCCTCATGATTAGCATAACATACCATTTAAAATACTTATGTTTTGAAAACAATATCAGGAAGATGGGGTTTGTTAGCTGCATCACACTGTTGGAGTTGTTCTCAGAAGTTTCCTGTAGCACGTTCACACATATGGCAAGGTATGGCCATAGCCTCTGCTGCAATAATCTGTTCCCTTAGCTGTGGTAGGGTGTGAGGGCAACTTCTGAACCCCTTTCTTTTAGATGTCCCCAAAGAAAGAAATTGCAAATGCTCACATTAGGTAACCTTGCAGGCCACTGTAAATCACCCCTCAGAGACCCCAGACCTACGGGAAACATGCGTTTCAAAACATTGAGTGACGTTCGAGCTGTGTGAGCTGTAGCCCCATCCTGCTGGAACCACACGTCTCTCAATGCTTCATTTTCAACAATGTTTGCCATCATGGGCTGCAAGAAATTTTGCAACATTGCAGCATAGCAATCTAAATTCACAATCTTGGTTACTCCCTCCTCTGAGAACGACTCCAACAGTGTGTTGCAGCTAACAGCCCCCATCTTCCAGATATTGTTTTCAAAACATAAGTATTCTAAATGGTATGTTATGCTAACCTCTAGGAAAATAAACTTTCTTCTTTATGTACCTCCATTACTGTTTTATTTTACCTCAAAACTGCTCAATCGGTTCTGCTCCACCCTGTATATTGAGAGGTTGAGATTGTATTGACCTTTTAGGATATAAGAAAGATTTTCCACCTTAATAAGGGGCCCTCTTGCGTTGTCTCACGGCTGAGTCGCAGCCGTAGTGTTGATGTTGATTTTCTTGATGTGCTCACCGGACTCGTAGCTGCCTCGATAGTCTAGGTTTCTCGCGACCGTCAATGTTCGAAAACGACAAACCACCGGCCTCACGGCCGCGGCCATTGTGTCCGCTGACTGCAGACCATACATGCGTGACAGTCACTTCCGTATAACCAACAACAACTGGCGCGAAATCTGAGGTCCTTATATACGCTAGATTCGCGCACACTTAAGCCTAACCCTCGAATTCCTTCGAATGGAATGTCCCTCGCAACGCTGAGCGTCAACGTTTCAATGTAAACAACCTTTCCCACGGTCTCGCAATAACGGCCCGCATTCTTAGCATTCTTAACATCTACGCATAATACATGTTCAATATTACCTACTGTATTCATTTCCCTGTTTCTTCCCTAAAAAAAAAGGCTCACGACTTTTTTTTTCTATCCTAGTGATATTTGTTAATGTTGAAAGCGAACAAAACTTACATTATATGTAGAACCGTTGAAGACTGATGGAAGCCGACGGTTTAAAATTCAAAACAAAGCGGGGGTAGGACGCATCACGTACGCGGGTAGCGAACGGGACTATAAAAGACGGGAGGTAGAAGAAGAGGAGCTCAGTGATGGTCAGCCGGCGTGCTGGAAGGAAGTCTTGTGCGTTCTGTGAGGAAGTCTCGTGTTGGAGACTCTCCAGTGTGATCGATAGAGTGAAGTGTAAAGGACAGTATTCTGGTGAAGTCTCGTCTTATTGAGTAGGACATCAGAGAAGAATTTAGTACGCTTTCGGAGAATCAGCACAGAAGAGACTAATTTTTAGTCGTAGCCATCGGCGAACGTCCTGCACCGAAGAAACCGATTTCATACCCGTGATTTCGTCGACGGTCAAAGCCCCATCACGTTCGAGAATTTGTAATCATCAACGAACGTCCAACACCGAAGAGACTATTTTCGAGATAGAGTTTATTTCGGAAGACAAAATCTACAGGCCACAGCAAGAAAGGACGCATCACCCCAAATAACACGCACACCAGGGACCATGGACTGAAGACTTCCGATCATAATCTTCGCCGTCACTTAGCCTTGGGAAAACTCGCCACCGCTGCTTAGTGGCCTCGACATCTCCAAATTCTCGGTGATGTACTACGGGAAACTGTTAGAAACTATCTTATTTTCCGTAGAGTCATAGAAGTGAAATAACTGGGTAAATTGGTCGGGATAGGATTTTATGTTGAGCACAAATACTATGTCGGGAAATTCCCCTGTGTACTCTGTCTGAGCTACATATTTTGGTGTGGCAGTATAGGACTATATTTCGTGTAAATCGTGCTCTGCCGACTGTTCCATTTGTATTAGACTAGATTTTTCCTATAATATAGTAACTATAGAATTTATCTCCATGTGTTGTCATTGTTCCTTTGCTAACTAGTTTGCTGTTCTGACTTTTAGAACCGTACATCAGTGCGCTGGTTACCGCCACTCTGGCAAATGTCAACCTGGCCAAATTCCTAATTTGTATCAGCAGATAGAAAATCGATGAGTTAACTCAATAAATTTATGACTAAAAACGGTATTTCAGATTTAAATTCGTGGCCAAGTAGAAATGATTAAAGATCTCGAAAAGAGGTAAATAATAGTGAGAAATAGGAAGTCTTAGACTTCATAACAAAACTATTCACAAACCAAGTTTATTCATTTTTGTTTGGCCACTTGCACCATGGTTTACACGTACGAGCAGCCTCTGCAAAATACAAATGGGCACGGCAGACTTTTGGGCCGTGAATTTATTTAAATTTTTTTAAATAATTTTTTTAAATTATTTTTTAAAATTTGGCCGTAAATTTATGACAAGGAGAAAACGGCTGCAGGCCTAGAGGTTGAAAAGAATTGTTTTCCCGTTGGCGTCGTGGCGCGTAATCTTGTGGTTTGCTCTGCGCCTGGGCTACGGCATTGACCCGTGTTTGCACTTGCTGGTCAGAAAAAGGCATCAATTGGTCTGAAATTATTCAGACAATAAAAAGGAACCTATTAGAGCTTAAACTAACCTGCAGCGGGGATCAGCCAAACAATAATGACTAACAAGAAAATTCTGTGCGCGACGTTAACTTCCTACCGGTGTTGCCAAGGTAAAGGTAAATCATAATTTTATTACAAAATGAAAGTTGCAAAATGTCTTAACACTACAATATTTTTTGAATATTACATTCTTAAATTCCCATTTGTCAATAAAAATAAGACCCAAGAATCTAGCTACAAAATAATCAAGGTTTTGCTCTACTGACTCTACTCTCTACTCTCTAAAATGATCAGTTTTGCCATTTTAATGAAAAACTGATGAGATTAAATACGAAAAAATGTTTACTTCATTACTGCTCCATTGTGCATTAAAGGTATTCATTTAATTTCTGAACTTAGTGAACTAGGCTACAGTGGTAACCTATAGCCTAGTAAGCTTACAAAAGTACAAAAACATACATAGCCTATTTTTGTCCCAGCCATTGTCAGGCATGGAATATATCTACTTGGCATGCCGCGACTGAATTTTTCGAGCCGTGGTTTTATGGATTTGCCAGCCGTGATTCCATTTCTTCGAGCTGTGATTCCATTTCACCGAGCCGTGAATTCCATATCTCAGCCATGAAAAGCCATTTACGAGGCACGAATTTAATTACAAAGTCAATGCACGTACTACCTCAAATCTCTAATTTTACCCTAAAACAGTCAAATGGAAAAGATAAAATTTGTCTTTACTGTAGGTAAGTTGAGCATGTGTTAATGCAGTCTGACCGCTTTGACATGACCGCAACTATGGTCGATCTTCAACAAAACGTTTGGTTGATTTGTTTACATTACGATGTTTATGTTTTTTCTGCAGGATATATTGGCGGGAACGGTAAAGCAATGCAGATTGCGGAAGTTGAAAATTTTATGAAATGACACGTTTGCAAAGTGCAAACCGCGATTTTTCAATCAAACAAAAATTTATGACATTTGAGCCACGAGATTTCATACCTACTGAAATTATATGATACTAGAGCCACGATATTTCAGACAAAAATAGGACTTTTCCAGCCCTGGCCATTGTAGCCCCTGGCCCCCTTCAGCATTAATTTCTTTCAATTCCAGTTGGTTCAATATAAAATATATACATTATACAGATACCTTCTGACCTACATCCAGTACATCGGCTGCCGATCGGCATAACGACGGCATTTGGCAGGAACATCAGGATGTCAAGGCTCATAGTCTGATAGTCATGGCTAATGTCAGCCTAATGTTGTAGTAATGATGGCTTTGTTGTTAGGTAAAACGCCCATAAAAGCATATTTTCTCATAGGAACTTGTAAGAAATAAGAATATTAGGTAGCCTACCTAAATAGAATTTTTGAATAGCCTATTGTCTCTTGGTAATTAAAATGATGAAATACTCATTAATGGTATACTAATCAGTAATCATTACCATAAACCAGAAATTACCACATCACAGCAACTTCAGGAATCAGGTTTAGCCTTTAGCCTTAGGGCTTGACGCTGCAAAATAATTCAGCAGTGCCTGCAAGTTTGCAACTTGAAAAGCTCTCCTTAATTTGTTATTCCCCTTCACTTGTTTAATTATAAAAGTGACCTTACTGAAGCAAACTATGACACCTGAACATGAAAATAGTTCTTCAGAATTTCATTTATGGCGGCATTCAAATTTCATTGCTGAAGATTGCAATACGCACGTCGTTTAGAGAACCGTAGCACGCACACAACACGGAAGCAGCGTAGCACGGTCTGAGGTTAATTAAAAGTTCTATTCCGCAGATGCAGCATGCGAATATTGACACCATTTCTACCATGATTTGTAGGAGCCAAGATTCCCCAAAACACCTGTCCAATGCGGTTCCACGACAGTATAAAGCAATTTATTTGTCACAGAGTAATCTTTATTCAGTAGGGTGTGGAAGCTACGAAAATTTGCCATCAGCGGCCTCTTGGACTGGATGTCAAATGATGTCGAGGAAGTTTGGTAATAGGTTTATGATAATATAGCAGTTTCAGCATTTATTAGGCCGTAGGCCTGTCGCCGATTCTTAATATCGCAGAACATTTACTGCATTTTGCGGTTACGAACACGCAACTCACTGGTAGAATTCTGCTGTGCTTAAAAATTAACTGCTCGTCCTCGCCAATTCTGACTAGAAACTGGCGCACAGAGCTGGGAAGTGGGAACGATCCCACACCCATGGTTGAATGCCCACACCTCTCTGCTCCAAGTCCAATCTTGGTAATCTGAACTTTAACCACTGTGCCATACTGGCCAGATGTTGGCAATGGAAAACGGCCAAATTTGTTCAAAATATTCATGTTATTATAATGCCATATTTATTAGTAATTTTGCAATTTTAAGGGTAATAATTCAAATTTGGGATTGTTATACGTTGAATAATACAATAAATTTTAGGCCAACACAGATTTTTGCCGGCAGACGCTGTTGAAAAAAGGACCAAATCGTAAAATTTGGCCGTAAAAATGCACATTTGGCAACCCTTTCAAGAGTGGGACCTTAACGTTCAGTTTCCAGTTTTTATAAATAACGGTATGAATAATTTTTTTTCGGGTAGGCCACATTTTAGGTAATAATTTCAGTAGTATACACACAGAGAAAAGCAACATGCAAAAGCATTCGAATTTAGTGTGCTGTCAAGTTAGTCGAGGAGTTTGAGAAACTAAGGTTGGGTGTATACAGTTAACACTCCATAAAAAAATATTTATTTTCTGACTCGACAGTTTTCTCCCGCAAATCAACCAGGTACACAAAATTCAACACATCATGTGATTATTTTTAAAAACTTAACCAGAGCCCCAACAGATGAAAACAGCACTGTACAGCAATTAAGACAACTAAATAGGATTTATCTGAATCTGATCCTCTTTGGGAATTATAATAATTCAGACTTGGCTGCGGCTCCACTTCCACGCCGCGTTATCCTTTTAGGTAAACACCAGTTTGGCTAAACCTGCTTCATGAGACGCCAATTTACCAAGCAACATCGGGTCCAATTGTTAGCATAGTGAATAGTGATGTCTGCGCTGAAGAATAGGCCTGATGTGGCCTGTCGCCGATTCATGTACTTTTCGTCACTTGTCCACAGACCACAGGAGATCTAAAAATAGGTCTTTCGTCCTGATCTTTTCCAAACTGACGATAGTTTGAAATAACTAATAGACCTCTATCGGGTTCGAGATGGTGCTAGGCATTTCAAGTCTGAACATATATTTCTCCATAGCTTTGTTTAGTTTGTTCATGAACGAGTTTATACTCAGAGCGTCAACGATGTAATCGGGGAGGCTGTTCCACATGTCGGTGATTTGAATCGAGAAGAAATATTGTCGCGTGGATGAGTTGCAACGCATTTCAAATTCTAGTAATCAAATTCTCTTGTTTCAAATTCTAGTAATCCTTCTGGGATCTTGTATTAAACCATGAGTATGAGAATACTTCAATGAGGTCCCCACGCAGGCGTCGATAACAGAGGCCTGGAAGCTTCATAATATTTAGTCTTTCCTCATAAGACTTGAAATATTTCATAATAGTTATTCTTTCATAATATAAAATCTTTCTTCATAAGACTTTTTCATAACCCTTATAGCCTGGAATTATCTCTGTTGCACGTCTTTGAACACTCTGTAATAAAATTTTGTGAATAGTATTATTTTTCAAATCAATGGTTCAATGTAATAGATCGTGGAGAACTGTCATGAATAGCAAAGACAGTGTCTTTTTCATGGAACTCAATGTTGATTCATTCGCCTTATCAGAAGACGCCCTATGGACCTAATCAGTAACCTATCGTATTCTTTCCGCTCGCCAACTAAAAAGGACAATATGCGGTGGATTCAACAGAGGTCACAGGTCAGCATAGCCCAAGTACACAGCGTGATTCATATACCTTCCCGAGCGTAACGCAGCCGGGCATCTTCACGGCTTTTCACACAAAGCGCCCACCACAAGTCCACAAGTCCACAACAGCGCCGTTCAGTCACAGGCCGGAGCGCATACAGGCCGGAGCACCAGGGCCTGTTTACGAGTCAATTTTGTTACCCACGGCTGCGCTCCCACAATATGCTGGTCATCTCGACTCTCAACCGTTAACTGTAAAGCGATGTTGAGCCATGACAACCGTAGTGGTAGGATAGGAAAATTCACGATAATACTGTAGTTGGCTAGTTGCTTTTTATGAAATAGACTTCCGATCTTCCACTTGCAGTACCGCAGAGTCAGTCGAGGCTTGCTGTTTACTGTCATATATTTGATCATCAGCATAACTTTTTTCTTCCAAAATTTTAGTTTTTCACCTGTACTTCCTTCTCGAATAGTTGTGGACAGTCAACAGTGTGGAGGCGAAGTAATTCATTGTGCTCTGCACGCAACCTGCTTATGTTGTTGCCCAGAAGCCAGTTCCACATGCCGGTGAAACGAATCGAGATTGAGTGTTGCATTGAAGTTGTCCCAGTTTAAACATGCTTCATATTTTAAACCTCCTTTCGTCATCTAATTCTGTGAGTCCTTTATAAATCATGAGTAAACTTTCACATTTATACAAGGTAGCCATGGAGACGGCGATGGCAAAGACTTCATAATCCTTTATCTTACTTCATAAGGCTTGCTCATTAATTCATAAATAATAGCTGCTTCTCGCTAATGTAAACTCCGACTAAATAATAGTAGTATTTTTTTCAGATTCGGCGAGTTAAACCCTATACCGCCTGACATGAGTAACGGGAGCAATATTGTCATAAGCCTATTTCCCAAAAAAGTAATACGTTGTAGAGCGCAAAATGACTTGCACTGATGGCTGCTGCCACGTACAACTCTAAAATGTTCTCTGTTTCGTACAAACGTCTTCAGGTTGCTACCCTGAATAGTTTACGTATAATTTAGGTTGAAAGTTATCTTCCCGGAGAGTGATATACGGCGGTAGAGGGTTAAGCTACCAAACTCCGGATGCTGCGAACGAGTGCGACCGGCTGTAACCTAATTGATTCTGCATCTAAGGACCCGTTTGAACGTCAGATCAGTCGTTGCAGTATATTTACTCAATCATCTTGCGATTTGATATGCTTATAGTGATATTTAGGTCCTATTCAACATGAAATTTTCTTTCACCACTATGCAGTCATCGAGCATCACTCCATTATAGCATCCATTGCAAATGATGTGCAATGATATACGAAAAACTATCGTCGTTCTGACCAAAAGGCAATGGAGTTCTATAGGCATAGATAGGGATACGGGTCACAGCCACGCCAACCATCTCTCAGCATCTAAGCTTTTGAGAAGCTTATCTAACTAAGATTGTTATAATTTGTACCAAGTTCGAATTTCCATTTGTATGGCTCAAAATATACGTGTCCCCATTACTCCCAAGGATTTCACCGTAGATAATTTTAAGACGCACATTCTAACAACGCGGCAGTGGCGTAGGTCTTTATAATACAATTAATAATAATTCAGCTCGCTGCGTGATGTGATGCCCAAAAATCAGATGTGTGAGCGCTGATTTAGATCGCTGATCGGATTAGATCGCTGTGTGAGGTGATTCTCAAATGTCCAACGCAAAACACTAATCTACTTTTTGCAGTTAATCCATTTCTGTTTTACTCCTGTACATAATTTCTGAACGACATCGGACAATTCACAGGATAAGAAACGGCTAGGTAAAGTAAATTTTTGCGTAGTATGAAAGTAATGCGATAAGTGGACAATTATTTGTTAATTAAATTGAAAATAACTGAATGAACAGTAAAGTAAATTGTGTTGAGTTATGTGCTAGTGGTCAAGGTGAACAATATTTAGGTGACGATTGAAGCGTAGGAAGTAATGTATGAACTCGAAGGAACTAGATTCAAACACTCATTCAACACGTGATACATACAAAGCCCAAAAGATTTTTGGATGAAAAAATAAAAACTGGATATCTACTTCAAATAGCAGTAATGCCATGAGTCAGAGAAGGAAACGTAAGGGTTTAGAATGCCAACTAGGAGTCCCTCTGGTCCAGTTTGAGAGAACTTGATCTACTTATTGCTATTACAATTTTCGTGGAAATATAGTGTTTAAAAGATGAAGAGTCCACATAAGGAAATTTAACGAATTTCTTATACGCAAAAATAATATTTTCCCAGGATTTAACCGTTAAGAACTCATTGCATCTCACTTTTAAACAATTCAGCAGTCCGTACCCTGTGATATCCTATCTTCGCTCACACACTCTCCCGTGTCGCTGTTGAATTTGGCTCTTTATAGTATTGATTATTATTTCCGTGCATTTTTGATGTTTTTAGCGATCCCCTTTCAAGTTATTTTGCTTGTTGTGTAATTTTAGATGTTATGATGATCTCGCTTCGAGTCACCGACATGTGGAACAGCCTCCCTGATAGCATCGTTAACGCTCCGAGTATGAAAATCTTCAAAAACAGACTAGACGAGGCTATGCAGGAGCATATGTTCAGTCTTAAAATGCCTAGCAAATTACGGACCAGGCAATAAGTCCAGCAGCTATCTCAATCAATCGTCAGCTATGGAAAGATCGGGTTCCAAAGGCCGGATCCCTGGGGAATCAAGTCACGAAAAAATCAAGAATCGGAACAGGCCATGGGCCTATTTCTTCAACGCCGACAATTCTATTCTGGTCTATTCTATGATTCAATCATAGACCAGATCATAGAATAGGCATTGCCCAAGGATTCTGGTCTATTCTGGTCTATGGCATTGCCCAAGTCCGATCTTCCCATCATCTGCAGAAATTTTCAGTGGCTGGTTCATATACCCATTAATCCCTTTCTCAATTCCTTACAAAATTTTATATGACATGCATAACAATGGCTTAGTTGAAATAGTTCAAATAAGGCAGATCCCACTTCTGAAATGCAACGCAAAACATTTATACTCTTCAATTTTATTGTACATTATGTCATCAAAGTTCGATTATGAATTCTAATATTTTTGAATTTAACACGTGCCTTGCTGAAGTTCACTATCGTTTGGATATTAACTTAAGAAAGATATGAGCTTCTTGCAGCTTCCTTCGATTTCATATAGGCAGCCTGGTCTACATATAATGTTAATTTTATAAATTTTAATTTTTCAGTAGTTAGATATGGACAAGAGTTATCATTCATTCATTGCATGCGAATTACTTTCAATTTTTTGCATCTTTATACACCGGACCATATGTGACTAATGCATTCACTTGTATTGAACGGCGTTGTGTTCAATACAAATACCTATACCAATGCTCTACTTATAGTTAGTCACCCGGGACGACAGGTGCGAAACTACCACCAAATATGAGTAAAAGAACTCGTACCACGTTTCTTAAGGCTGAGCCCCAAATGCTTAAAAAATATAACTCAGTACTCACTGCAGTGAGCGACAGAGAGCGCATTTTCTCGTCGACGAAAACGTGAAGTCACGGACGGACAGATAGACGGACGGACAGACATGGCGAACACAATAGGGCATTTTTAGCGCATTTTCTCATTTATGGAAAAAATGCACTATTGTGTGCGCCATGTCCGTCTGTCTGTCTGTCTGTCAGTCCGTCTGTCTGTCCGTCCGTGACCTCAAGTTTTCCTTGACGAGAAAATGCGCTCTCTGTCACTCACGGCAGTGAGTACTGAGTTATATTTTTTCCAAAAATGAGAAAATACGCTAAAAAGCAACATCCGCAACTTCCAACCGACGGGAAATGATTTAAGTAGGATGTAAAACATCCTACGTAACAACACAACGTTTCTTAATTCAAAGTACAAGTTTGCAAACACCATCAAAATACATATTCACTAAACTTTATGTGCCTCAAGATAAATATTTAAATTTTCTGAGAAATTTTGTGCTGAACTGCTATTTTATTTCAATGAAGATTAGTAACTCATTTCTCATCCAGAAATGTATCGTAAAAATGGATTTCGATTATTACATAAAAAACCGAGCAATTTTATTAATACGAGTAAAGCATTCGTTTTGTCTGCCTGAATGAAAGTAGGACAACAATTGCCAAGATAATGCTAACCATCACAATTCTCTTATTCCCAATAGCGCAATATTAAATTCATCATTGACGAATTTTTTCCTTAAGAACCTTCATGAAGTTCTTGAAGGTATATGAAGTTAAATGGAATGTAACTGCGATATATTTGGCGTGATAGGTCATGACCTATTTTATACCACTGACAGATAAAAGCGGATTCTAATTTTGTTTCGACAAATTTTTCTGTGAATTTTAAACACAAGACTATTGAGAAGTTCTGCTGCTGAGCCGTTCAGAAGACATGAAGAGAAGTGACGTTCCGTGAGTTCGATCCGGGAGCAACGTCTTGACATCCGGAGCCTCGTCTGGTCGCCTGAACCTTGATTTTAACTAATAGTCGCCATTATAATGAGCTCAAATTATTTACCGTACCTCAAGAAGTCAATAAGCTCAAGAACTCGTTCATGTAAAAAAATCAGGGTCGAAGGCTTCAAGCACATCGTAGATAAATTCCAATAAAAAGTCTGAATAGCAGCATGAATAACTTATGCAACTTGCTAGAGTCATCAGAAAATCCACAATTTGTCCATGCGTTCTCTTCGCCCTCATATGTGAGGTGTGCACAGCAGGGTCTGTTAGTTCGATGGCATCTATGCTAGATCTGAAGTAGCTTTTGAGCTTAGCATTCCTGCGTTTGATGGATGAAGCAAGCTCGGAGATGTCGATGTCTCTGCTGTGTCAGCCATGCCAGCCACAATCTGGACGACCAAAAGCGGCTAAGGAAGTGTAGCCCGTTTCTTGAGACACGAAATGTGCGACACGAGAGAATTTCTGTGCCCTTTTCTGACGGTGGTCGCTACGTGGAGCGAGGACAGTTACACAGCAATCGCTCATCCTTAATGGTTCATTGCAGTTGTACTACTAATTAATTGATTTGTTCAGCTTTAAGCAAGGATGACAGCTCTATTCTCTTGACATACCTCAGTTGTAACTTAAGCAGCACGAAACGTGACAGATGGCTTCGAATATAGTCGTGTGATGTATTTTAAATGTATCAATGAAAACCCTCTGCGAAATTAGCGATCAATGATCAACATCATTCTTCGTCCCCTAGCCATTTCTCACTTGCATCTGTGACAAGTAACAGCGAGCCCAGAGTTTTCTTTAACATAAGCTTGGGCGCATTAATACCTGCAGTACAGGCGTTATCGAAGAGGAAGGTTTTACGAGACCAGCGCCCAATCATCGGCCGTGGATGGGAGACTCGTGACATTTGCACGCTCGCTCCACCCAAGAGTCGGGCGGCCTCCGCAGGTCTTCTGTAGTAATTTATCTCTATGGTTTTTATTATTTTCCACTCGCCATAACCAAGAGGTTAATTTAAGATGTTCAGCCATATCAACACAAAAAAGAAAAGAATCGTTTCGCGCAAAATTTCCTTCAGAGGCACACGGTATCATGGTTAATGTTATGTTATGGTGATAAAAATAAAAGGACTTGAACATTCTGCGCTAGTGTAAATGTGGCAGGTTTGAATTGATGATTTTTAGTTCACGTATGAACACCTCAATATTTGCAAGTTTTGTGTTTATTCTTAGCAGTCATCGAGATTTACCAACTGAGTGTTGCAGACATATTCATAATTATGTTGATTTTGTGTATCATGTTCTTTTAGCAGACGAAAACATGTGTCATTTTTCCTCTCAGTTATAAAGCGAGGCCATGCACGACGGAACGAATTGTTTGGATGCATTTTAAACCTGTGCGTGACACAAGAGGCGGAAAGATATTTGCATTTGTTGCAGATCAGAGCGAGCTTAACATCATTTCTGGAATAAGCCGAGGATTTTATGAGAAAGAAATGCGTGAGAAACTCGTTGCAACGGACGGCCTTGCACCCGAGAGTTCTGGTAACAGTTCGTTCTGCTCTTCTTATGTTCTGCTGAGGCTTACGTGAGGCTCACATCAAGGCCTCCGAGTCGCTGGAACACAATCCTGCCGTTTCTCCGTGACCGTCTTTATGAATATAGAGATATTTTTGCTCCGAGAATCTGGACTTGCGTCAAAACTTTCGGCGCGTCGTTGTTGGTGTGCGCCAGCAAGTCACTGCCCAATTGTAAGGCCAGGATTAGCAAGTTGTAAGTCGTGCTCCGTACACCGGCTTGCTTCAGATCGCTGTTGATTATTCTCGCTCAGACCGCCTTCTCTCGCCTCTCTAAATAACGCATTGTTAAACAGAATCCGTCAACATTTTTACGAATGAAAACTCATGGAAACGAGATATCGTATTGTGCTCAATGACCAAGCACTTGGAATTATTAATCTTTATGGCCTATAATTGATCCCAGTTTGCGGAATATAATACCGGAAATGCAAAGAATTTTTTCAAACCAAGTCCTTTTTAACGCGCCGGGCTTCCAAGCGTGAGACGATTATATTCCGAGAAATGCTTCGTCTTGAATAAAACAGAACATCTCAGCATCATGTTGGGTGAATGTTCAGCGCTTGGGTCCTGGTAGCTACAGTAAATAAAGTTTTTATTTTAAGTAAAATATATAACAGTTCATTGCGTAATTATCATAATGAAACAAAAAAGTCCGCACTGGGCATAATTTTGTCTACAAATATTCGAAAAGTTGCAACTCTCTTATCAATTTATTTCTCAGTTTAAATGTAATCACATACTGTACATCATTCAGGAGCTTTAAATACTTGAATTGCAGTTGATGCCATAAGCAATTTATAAAAAAACGCTTAGAAAGTTAAGTTTCATTTGCAAAGAGTTTTCTCTGCACGGACGCGCTCAAAAATAAGGTTTTAATAGCAAAAGTTTGTAGTTGATACAATATTTATTTCCAACAAAAATTAAATACTAATCAAGAGAATGTTGTCAAGGTACTCCTGTATATAACCGAAGAATTAGAATGGCCTTCATTGCATAATTTTGAAAAATCTCATTATGTGTTTTCCTTCAAGATGATATTTGCGCTGGTTATTTAGCCTCCGATGAAATTAGTCTAGTGACTGCTAGCGGATGAGAAGTGCTTGGGAGGAAGCATAATAAAACCCTTCATTTTTCTTAAATTCCAAGTAGTGAACTAAGTTCCGCTGTTAAAACAGGGAAAATAATATTGCACACCTTTCTTCTGCGTTCGATAATTGAATTTCAAATAGCTGTTGTAATTAGTTAAAATATTGATTTTGAAATTTCAAACTTGCATTCACATTCGAGGGCACACTGCAATACAGTTTACTGTATTGCCGAGGGGGTCGGCAAAGCAGAAAACTGCAATCGTTTGCTCAGGCGAAGTGTGAAAAAATTTTTTAATATATCGTTTGCCTGGATTTAAAAAAAATTTCACTGATCGCACCAGGAGATTCTTTTAATGTGGAAAATATCGTTGAATGATCATTATGTGAGTCATTGAGTGAGATTTCTCAAGAAGAAAAAACCAGCGTCCGAGTTGATGTTTTCCCATCGAATTTGCACTCCTACAAACTTTTATAAACTGAAGAACACTGACGATATTGCAATCAATCTCAGCTTAATCTTAAAAGAAACCACGAGTGATGAGCCATTCGGAATTGACAGCCGTTCAAATCTCCGTGCCAAGCGTCCTAAGGAAAGTTTTAACTCGCTATTTACTAAACTCATTTAAATCTGCATGTAGCTGGGTTCAGTACTTGAATTTCAGGACGTTAGAGGTATGCGACGTGTACTCGGACATGACATCAACAGCATGGCGCATTTGTGAGGCGCATTCGTCAAGTGCATACTTACCACAGAAGAAACTCCCACTTCGATAAGGCGGTCGTCACGATTGTTTTCTCGACGAACGAGCCTTGGCTGTGGTGGTGCTTCGTACGTGCCTCGTCGTCATGTTTTGATGAGCGTGCTGCTGCAGTAATCATTCGGCATGCTTTCGATAGCCTCGACCGTCCGAAGCTAAAGAAGGGGCTATTAAAATATAAAGGTGGGTGTGGGAATTCAGGAGACACCGCGAGAACGTGACTGGAGAGCAAGGGGGTGGGAGGAGGCGTGTGCAGCACATACTTGGAAACACCTCCTGCATCAGCTAGATAGGTAGGATACCCTGCATGAGGAGCACATCAGGCACTCATGCTGACTAATAGGTGGACTCCTGACTGTAGGAGGAAGGCGCTACGGCTGACTAATGTCGTGGATCATGCGGTCATAGCGTGAGATGAGGTCTTCCCTCACCCGAGCCTCCTGAGGGCCATTTAGACCATCTTTTCGGTCACGGCGCGCAATTAAAAATTCACTTGATCTTCATGGAAACAATAAAGACCGTAATAAACAGTTTTTTGCAGGGTTATAATCAATGGAAGGCAGTTAAAACGTCGAACAAATTTTCTGTATTGGCGATTTAACCGAACATCGCAGCTTGGCGTTACCTTCGATAATTAGAGCCTATCAAAATAATCTTTTACATTACAAGTAATGATATCTTTTCAAGCTGTACATATATTGTATTTGGAACATAAGCTACATGAATGACTTACCACTATGCTACTTAATTGGAACATGCGGTATACAGACGTCGTTCGTAGCTAGCATGAGCGAGGAATTAATGAGCAAATTGTTAATTGTCTGACATCTATGAGTGGAAGCGAAGAATTAATTAATTGATTCCTAATTATAGGAATACAACAAATTTAATGTCTAATGTTGTAATGGCTTCCTCACCGTGGTCAGTATTAATTTCTAGATATTCATCGTCCGCACAAATTATGAGCCATTCTGGGCAAGATTTCTGTACATTGATTTTTAAGGCGATATTCGGTATTAATATACATAATGCAACGCAATGCTACACAAGGTTCGTATTCTCGTTAGCGAAAGATGAGTTGACTCAGTAAGTGATTTATTCAACAAGAACGCAAAATCCTGGAATAAAATAACACTACTATATATAAAACAGGAAAAACGGTAACATTATGGGCATATATTCATATGTGAAGAACTTGCACAGAAAGAAATTTTAAAATTTGTTATCTAATTACGTCATTATTGTTTATATACGCTTATCGTTTGTCTCGTGTTAGGAGGCGAAGTCGGCGCTTATTAGCTCGATCGTATTTATTATTACTTGAACCTTCCCTGTGTGATGCAGACCTCCTGCTCAAACCGTACTACTACTCGTGTTCTTTTCTATACCTTAATTTGTGTTTGTGCGCGTGTGTTTTCATTTTGTTTTGTTCCATTTAAATGCATGTTAGCACTTCTGTGTTCGCTCGTTTAAGATCTTACTGTGCTGGCTTCATGTCAGTGGTTGAAACCCGTAGGGTTATTGGCTCCTTGGAGCTTCGGAATTTAACCGATTTTTGTCACTTGCCTTATGTCCTGTGAATTAACTTGCATGCTTGCATGCGCTGAACTCCCTCTAAGTACGAGCGAATGAACACTCCTATTACTGTTTTCACTGATTCCTTTCTTATGCATAGTTCTCTACATGAGAACTCTTGTCTAGGATTCCTCAACGGAAACAAATAGGTTAATTATTTTGATTATCTTGATGTGTTATTATTCTGATTTTATTTGATCATATTGAAATCCATAGCGTTATAACTTGAATTCGTTGTTATTAGGCTTAAACTGTATATCCATCTCGTTCAGAGAAGAATCCACCCAACCAACTCTACTGTCATACTGGGCATCAGCCCTGCCGCTTCTGTTTATTTAAGCTGCCGCTCATCCTTAATTGTTACGTTCTGTTGCCACCGGCAATATGGTAAGAATTGGAGAGAGAGAGAGAGACGTTCAACCTGAAATAGTGACTCATTCATTTGAAATTCAATAATGTGTTCTCGACTTCTAAAGTTCAAACCTATACTTATACGTATTCTACTACAGAGAATATAACATCGAGCTTATCGTTTCCTCAAAGCTTCGTTCTGCGAACCTCTTCTTTGTGCGGAACCACTTTAATAAAGGTTTCAACGGTTTCATTTTTCTTTAATTTTCATTTGTACCAAAATTCAATAGAAACTATCTAGTAGAATATTTAGAAGGAGAACAGTAGTACTAGGACTTGAACGTACAAGAGCCGAGTCAATTCTAATGATGGTCATTAGTTCTACAGCGAAGTAACTTACTAGTAGAAACTATAGTACGGAATACAATGTATATGTGGGCGCTACAACAGAAATTTTACGACACGTATGAAAGAGTTGCATGGTTACAGCAAAATTCGAAGTGCCATTTTTAACTTCAATTTTTTCAATCAGTTGAAATTCGAGAAAAAGTTATAATATCCTGACGTATCATTTATACATAAATAAATATTCATGTTTATATGCGGCGATTAATGAGCAAAGAATGCATTACAATTTTCAAGGAGTCGAACAATTCTTGAGATGATGTTGGTAGATCAGAAGGCAGTTTTAGCAAGTAACAATAATATATTAACAATGTTTTGAATGTAACAACATTAATTTTCAAGTTAGGAGAAGCATTGAGCAATGAAGTTTTGTTGGACATAAGTACATAATACACGTAAATATTATACAACACAAAAATTTCGAGCCAGAAAGTCCCTCTGCAAACAATCTCGAATGCATAATATGTCATTTGTAATTGTAATCATAATTTGCTGAATGTCATTTATCATTGTTATAGAGATACATGATAATTTGTTGAATGTCATTTATAAGAACATTGTATCTAATTATGTGGTTGATTGACGGCCATTGTTGTTGGCGACGTGTTATCAATATACAAGATATTTCCCTAATTTTCATCCCTAGACATTTTTTCGTGCATCAAGGTTTGGGCGGACCATTCACGACAGCTGTGATAAGTACATGGCTGAACTAATAGTTCAACCATGGTAGGTAGGTCGTTTTTCCCCGTTTCTAATTTTTTTCTGCATCGCGGCTAGGTAAAACATGTAGGAGAATAGCTATGGTAGGTAGGTTGGTAGTTTTCCAGCGTTTCTAAATTTTTCCGTAAATCGCGGCTAGATTGACCATGCATGATGATAGCTGTGGTGGTAGGTAGGTAGGTATGTACATAGGTAGTTAGGTACGATGGGTAGGTAGGTTAGCAGATTCTAAAATTTTCTCTTCGTCGCGGCTAGGTTGACCATGCATGAGGATTGCTGTGGTGGTAAGTAGGTAGGTATGTACATAGGTAGTTAGGTACGATGGGTAGGTAGGTTAGCAGATTCAACTCATGTGCACACAAGTGACCTTTGCAGTGCCATCTGCCCGAGACTGACTGGCCCAACGTGGCTGTTGCCGCCCCAGGGCGAAGACGGGACAGCAGGAATTCGCGTGATGCCGCTTAGGCTGGAGGATATAGCGGCCGCTCCAGCTGCTGCTATTGGTGCAGCACGCTTAGAGGTAGGCTCTGTAACTGGTCTTCAGTGGACATGAGGACAATCTTGTGCATATATTTTGCTGGTCTTTTTGATTCATTGGAAATTGTTCCATTCCTCAACGCTCTCAAGCTAAATTGGAACTTCACGCGTTAAGTTTTGTTTCTTATTGTGTGCTAATGAACGTCATTAAAAAATTTTAACATTGAAATTTTTTTATGAAGATCTTTTGAAATTTGAATTCATATGAAACGCCTTCAGATTTTGTAGCATTTGTTGCTACCATTTTTATTTCGCAATAAAAATATTATCATAAAAAAATTCATAAAAACCAGCAATCTACGGAGACTATAATTAAATATTCATCATTTATAAAACTCTTTGCGTGTATTTGTTCCAATAATATATCAAAGAAATAAAGCCCATTTCTCCGGAGCTTTAGACTGAATAGGAATTTATTGAAATTACAGTAAATAGTTCAATATTTAATGAGATATTATTCATTTTTGTGATCACGCGGACTGCTCGTGCTGCATATGAATAATTTTTCCCTATATATTTCCTTAAAAGAACAGAATTTTGCCAAGAAAATATAAATTTTACTGATGGATATCTTTAATAAATCTATATTATTCAAGTTACTGCTTCAAGGTTAAAGATTTGTTTCAAGATGAGAAAACCAGTTATTCTCCGATTGAAAGCAGGAATTTAAATAACAAAAATCACAAAAAGTCATGAATTAAAATAAAAAATTCTGTCTCTGCCTCAAATGGTAACAGTCGCGCTATTCTGAAAAGTATATTACTTCCTTGAAAGAAAAATCTTGACTTGAAATTTTGAGCAGTAGTTGTGATCTGTTGGTCGGCGCTTTCTATTCAGGCCACAATCCTTTAGCCATTGAGGTCATAACGGATGCATGATCATGATCAAGGGTAACTGATCCAAAACTAATCAAGTTGAAAGGTTAATTCACGAAACGGATTATGACTAAACAATAAGTTCAGACATATAAACATTACCGCGAATACAACCTAATAAAGGGTTATCGGTAGCAGTGGTAGAAAGCGAGGAAGTAAGACAGGAAGTGAAGGGAAATGAATGATAAATGTAATTTATCTGTTCAACTGCCTTACCTATTAGCAGCACGATTATTTTCAAAAGGGAGTTTAGCAAGTAAGTAGTGGAATTATGCAGGAAGGAGGAGCCTATAGAGCTGCTGGACAGCTCAGCAAGGCTCGGAAGGCGTTTTTTTGGGGCCAAGGGTCAGATTGTCGGCAGGAGGAGGAGGAGGCAGAGGGTTCCGTGGGAGGACTGTAGATGGTACCTGATCCTTGCTTCCTTCTCCCTCCCACCCACACTCATCGTCGTGTGGGTAAACCTCGTGTCAGTGGCACTCAGGCCCTTGCGGGGGATCTGTCCTTCCTGCGAACCCAACACTACCTCCGGAGCGTCGCACTCGCGCTGCATCCTAAAGCGAGCCGGCAGTTCGTGCTCAGCCGCACGTAGAGTGCTGCAAGAAAATCTATGTGCCAGTGAGCGCATGTTTTGAAGTCCTTATACGTGGAGGACACACGGAGTGCAGTTTTTTTTCAAAGTGACCCGTTTTATAGAGACCCATGAAACTTTTCATTCGTGAGCAAAGTAATGGGATTGCCAAAGCTAATTCTGTGACCGTGTAGTGACTTCCGCGTAACGCGCGAAAATACCTTTACTCGTGATATTTGAACTATTTTTTATGATAAACCAACGCGGTATAATTAGTGAAATCTAATCCAACGAAAGAAATAAGATATAACCGTGTAGTCCCTCGGAAGATTTATCCTGATATTTCGGGCCGCGCTCGACTGCAATTGTGATAAGCGTTCCCGTGGAGTGGTGGATGCCGCGATAAGACTTCGCTCGGACTTTACCGAAACTCTCACGGAATTCTCGTCCACGAGATTTTAATCTCTTGGATGTCCAAATGATTTAGCTTCACCTGTCATGACACTCACGCAAACACTGCACACGTGGCCATGGTTTTTTATTTGCTTTTCATGTGAAAGATAGAAGGTTTTGATTTGAATTTTTTGTTTTGTTTTTGAATTGAATTTCATAAGATTTGTAATTGAACGAGTTATAGATCATATCTATCCAAAATCAAACCGGAATTGATCAGTGAGCTTGCCATTAATCTAGTTTGAAAAGTCCTTTATGAGACTAAGAATCGGGTAAAGTTACTGAATGATTAATCATTTACGTGATTAGTAATTACTCCCTTACGTAATTAATTAATCACTTATGTGATTAATTAGTCGCCTACGTGATTAATTTCGGATAAATTAGGTTTGAATGATTTACTGTACAATCCGACATCAGCGTTAGAAGAAACTAAAACAGTTCGGTTTTTTGTCAGTCTTCAATCTCAGAGCCATCGTTTAACTTTACAGATATTGACCAAATTAAAATTATCACGTTTTTCGTGCCCAGACATTGAAATAAAAGTCACAGTTTCTTGACTTTTCAACGAATGCTAGATTTTGATAAATTATGTGGAGTATTTTATTGCGTAGTTAATAAGCGCTCACCCAGCCCTCTCGTCTGCTACGTTGCAGTGAATGACGGCTAAAACGTTTGCGTGGATCAAGTCAAGGAGACAAGGTGAGTTGAACCTGTGTACGAAATTGTAGGAATTTTCATCATACATATCATCTATATCAAACATATGATATATGAAATCGTGTTGGCCTTAATTGTAATAGTTCGAGTTTGATTAGCGACTTTGGTACCCCGATTTAATAGCCTGATCGATTAATGATCAACCGTGATTCTAAATGATCCAGAGATTCGGGCTCCTGGCAAGCAAAGTCTTATTTCAATCGTCATTAATTTTTCTGTAATATATAAAAAATAAGTCAATTTATCATGGACAAAAGAGGTTATGTTTTCAATTCTATGTTCCATGACGTAATTGCTGGATTTGTTTTACAATTACAATATGTAACTGCTGGAAGCAGTTGAGGTGGTTCTGAGGTGGTTCTGTTCTGCCAATACACAGAGTACATTATTATGTATTGATTGATTATTGTATTAATTATCGTGAATTTTACGCTGATTTTATGAGTTCCAATTAGTTTAATAGAAGCAAAATCTCCCCATATTTCAGTTGAGCCTGAAAAAGTATTACTTAACTGACTTATATTTGTAATTTTTATTATCCGACGACAGTATTGAAAAAGCTATAATTTGTTAGCCTGAACTATGTCATTAATGCGCCTAGTTAGCTATGTAAGAAGTAAATTAGTTGCACTAGGCATAAAATCGAAGCTGAAGTCTATATTATTTTCACCACAATTGTCGTAAATATCACACAGGATCTCAAAATTCTGGCCGAAATTAGATCTTTGATCAGGAAATTTACATAAACGAAAATTAGTTGCCGAAAGCAAAGCAGTAATTTTTTTAACCACGTAAAATTTCAAAACGTTCCTCGACGTGAATACCCGTCAAAACTTCTGTCCTTGCTTCAGCATATGAAGCCTTTGCTAGGGAATCAAGTCACACACAACTCAGGTCATAGCGTGAAAAAACGGTGAAATCCACGAGCAAAAACAGAGGATCTTGAGCTATTGTACTTAAAAAATAAAATAAAGTTCACAGTAGCACAAATGCTTGCCTTGAGACGCTTTGGCTAGAGGCTTCGTATTCTCTCTGGATCTTTTCTGTGCTTGTTTATGTAGAGGATGAGAGCAGCGAGAAAATCTAAAGTTACATTTTTTCCTGAACTAACCATAATTTGAACAACATCCACGCAACAGATGGAGTTAAATCTACTGTAAGATTTTATCTTTCTTGAAAAAGAAGCCTCAACGAAATTTTTTAAAACTGTTCCTACGTAGGATCAGTTTCAAATCCGGGATTTATTTTTATTCTTCAGCAAAATATCATTCAACATCTTGATAGAAATTGAGGTTTGGAAAATTTATGCAAAAATTTTGATTATTGATTGATTTTGGGAACTATATTTTACGTTAAAAAATGAAACACTAAAATATATGAAGATTCTACTCTCAACCAATCTTCAAATGGTCAAGTCGGTGAGCTGGGTGTTGATCGTTTTCTAGCCTAACAACCTCATCATTTATATTCATCATCATTAAATTGAAACAATCAATTAATCCAACCGAAAGCAAACGGTGAACTCTCAGTCATAATTCCAGAAACGCATAGTAATGGAAGATCTGGAATGACTTGCAATTTCGATAATGGCCGACATCATTGAACGCGAATAATCATCATAGCTTCTACCGTTGTCAGTGGGAAGGAATCTTGCTTAGATTTTTATCAGAAGGTTAAATAATTGTACGCGGTTTCTAATGAAATGAGATTTTGCTGAATCTTTCGTAAACTGAGAAGTTTCAAAGAATGTGTGATTAACCTTTTAAGTAAAATGAAAAAAATTATTATGAAAAAATTCGGTCTAGTTTCATTATTCTCGATTACATTTGGTACATTCGCTGACAATCAAAATCGGTGGTATGGATGGGTTTGAAAAATCAAATTATATAGAAAAACATTTTTTTGTCATTCTCGTCTCATAAAAGATTGGTAGTCGAAGGAACTTCATTTTTGTTTGTGGTGTTGTATCAATGTATGCTTTCTGTCCACAACTCACTCGCGAATGATGACAGTAGCTCATTTTATAGATGAGTCATTTACAATAATATTTACTGAATCATGATGGCAATAAGACCAAGCTGGCGGTGCATACAGCGCAGCATGCAACACGTCTTCACCAGTGAGACTGCGAAAAGTTTCAAGAGCTTCGGGCGACGGAGGAGACCTCTGAAGTGCAATGTTGGTTCGGTGGCCTGAAAAGAACTTATGTTCCTGTTCCCTCACTGTAAAGGCCAAGTGGGATATTCGGTGGCTCGATCAAAAGCAATATCAAGCTCGACTGCTTTGAATATCTCGGCAAAGAGAAGCTGAGCCACTGGCGTGTGCAATTGAATAATGTGAGACAGTCAAGTGTGCCTGAGCGATGACAAAGAAGGCTCTTTTCGTCGAGCAAGCTAAAAAAATGGTTCAAAAATTCGTCAGAAGAAAGATGGCAGGTACTGAAACAAGAAGATTCATGTATTAATGAAGCCTTTTACACTAATAAAAAATGATCATGGAACTAAAAAACGTTTTGCAATATTATTGTGATTCAGTATTATTAAAATAATTGGCAGGAAATACTGGAAGTTGAAAACTAACTTGCACTGGTGTTTCATAGAGAATTTAATTTATAGTGAGCGACAAAACGAGTAGATTCCTCTTCGTATCCTGAGCAAGAAAACTAGCATTTATTGTGCCTTAAAGAAACGATCAGCATCGTCTCGTTGAATGTTAGTAGATGACGGAACACTGAGATGCAGCATTTTATTTTCAACTTATGAATATCTAGAAGTGAAGATGGCCGCCATTTTTGTTAATAAAAAAAAGTGATCAGTCATTAAATACGGCGGCTGAAGGTCCTTGATGGCGACCATTACAATCAAATTCGCCACTAATCTGACCCAGTGACTGCAATGCACATTAGATAATAATCTACATAAGAATATATTAATCATTTTTAGCCACAAAAAGATAGTCAGTAGAACTTCCATGGGTAAAGATTTGTATTAATGTAACGCACAATTTTTGACAAGAATCGCATAAGAGTTAGGTAGCTTTTCAATCAGTCATGAATTTTTTAAACTGAAAATTTGAGGGAGTGAGACTTTTAAAATTTCGCGTTTGATTAGAGAAACGTACAAAATCAAAATAATTGTAACAAATCTAGCACGTATAGATAGATACACGACTGACTTTTTGGCTGAATGAGGTATGCATGCAATCAAAATTCTTCTATCCACTTAAAAAAATGTTAACTCAAGTTTGACCTAAACAGTACCTTACGCTAGGTATTCGTACTTTATTTGAATTCCAAGTTGGGCAAGAAGCAAAGCATGAATGCCAGTAGGACATCCTTGAAAATAGAGAGGTTTCCTCCTCCGTATGCCAACTGGAACATCAAACACTGCGAGGCCATTTGTCGAGCTGCCGCTAATCAACTTATTTTGTTACCACCGATGTTGATCGAGTTCCCTCGAGCTCGTCGCCCGAGACCGCAGAGTTTCAACACCTCAGCGAGAGGTGGTGAAATGCTAAAGAACTGTAATCCTGAATTCTACACTTGAGTTTGATTTTTGTAGTAAATACGGAAATGATGATTCATATAAGCTATTGTATATCAACGGATTTCAAAAATCACTGTGTTTTTTGTATGAATATAGTATAGCTGATCGTCAGAAAAAAAATTGATTAAAGTTTGATGGTCTATGAAATAATCCTGCAACAAGGCCAAGAAATGACGTAGGTATAGCACTGGCTCTTTTTATAAATAAAGAAATTTTGAATTATTTGAGCTTAATACTCATAAATTTTCTTCCAAAAATTATTTTCAAAGTTTGTGCGGTGTGAAAAATTATACAAGTAGGGTGGAAATATGTTTGCTTTGTTTAACAAATAATATAAAATATTGGGCTGAAAACTCCAAAATGCAGAGATTAACTTGAATCGAAATAACTGATCGCTATTACTTTTCAAGTTTTAGGAGTTTAAATAATGAACCTCAACTATGAAGAATTGATTATAACAAATCATAATTATCAAAAGCAGCATCTCAACTGACAAAGATATTTAAATTTATCTTAATATAGCTTTGATTGACTACTTGTTTATGGAATCTGAAGATATTTACTTCGAACAAGAGTTTCGAATTCCTCTGAAGACAATAACATAATAATTTAGAGGCCATAACAAGCAGGGATAATTATTGACTCTGATGCACGGAAGTCGTGGAAGAAATAGAAATGTAGTTAAAGACATTGAAATGTTCCATTGTTACTATCAATATTAACTGAAGCTTAGAATACCTTTCACTTACCCAAGAGAATTATCAGAAAAATTTATGTTTAAAAAAATTAAAGCAATGAACAATAATGAGTCAAAAGACGTTTGGTCTAAGATCAGAAGTTCATCTCATTCAATCATTCCACGAGCATTTAAACAAGGACCATAAAGAATTAGAAATTAAAATTGTTGCTATTATGATTTGCGTCTGGCATGGTCCTTAACGATCTCTGGAGCACGAGAAATAAGAATGGGAATTCAGTTCCATACCTGGCAAGTCAACAGAAGCCCTAAAAAGTGTCAAGTAAACAGAGCATGGGGCGGCATATCCTGTCGCATAATACGGCGCTGCCTCCGCCATGTACGGACCACTCCTTGCGTGACACGGTGTCGGCACCGCGGGCCAACATGCATTAGCAGCGTACAGGGCGGGGGACAGGTTATCCAGGGTGCCTGCTACTGCTGTTCTCTCAATAATAATTGTGATTGTAATGATGATATTAATGGTTATTATGAAAATAATAATAATAATAATAATAATAATAATAATAATACTAATAATGATAATAAAATAATAATAATAATGATAAATAATACATCATTTTTATTAGCATCATTAACTATTATTACCTTTATTGTCATTAATAATATGGTGACATTACAATTAAATCCGTCACTCACATTAATAATAACAATTTCGAGTGTTAACATTGATAGAAGGAACTATCAACTTTACGTTTACAAAGGAATTTCTTTGCACGTGATTAAAGCTGTTTTCAGGATATTTTTTTCGAAGCATATGTATCTAAAGAACTGATAACATTCGCAGAAACTTATTTTGCGTGAAATCAACTTTAGAAAGCCTGATTCACTGCCTTCTAAAACTCAATGTTAAGCCCTAGTCAGGCTAGTGGCTTAGGCGAAATTTCGACACTCAGGTTTCAAGGAGTTTTATTTGGGTAATCTTGAAAACATAGTTTCTGTATGAATGACATCAGAAATATTAGCTATCGAATACACAAGATAAACAAATATAAGCCAAATTAAATCCAAGTTAACCAAAAGAATATCATATCAGAATCAATAATGAAAGACTAATAAGTTGCAGCACTAAACTCACCGAAGTATTTCGCCACTAAAGAGGTTTGAACTACGAATGACAATTTATCTGCATGTAAACTTCGGTCCCATGACTGAAGGTCTAAACAGAAAGATTACGTGAAGCGTACATGTGAAAAATTGCGATTACACTCAACATGCTACCATAAAACTCAGAGATCTGAATTCTTTAAAAGACTGAGCCGTTTCGGAGAACCTAAATAGATAAGTAAAGAAACAACTCGGATTGACTGATATCTAAACTAAAAAAAATCAAATTCCATTACATTGATAAGAAAAAATTTTATGAAATAAAATGAGTGGAAATAGAAAGTTTAGTATCATTTAGAATTTGGATATTATTTGTAGTTCCCTGCCACAAAATGCCATGCAAACTCGATGCCAGGGATCTAAGTCTGATCCGCTGCTCGCTCTCTGCCCGTTCATTTCACCACAAAAGTTGTGGCATTATCTCCATATATACGACGCTCCGTACAAAACCCCATGGTAAACTCTGTGTCACGTAAGCCGATTTAATTCAATACATGTCAAAGGTGAATATGGAGTTATATGTAGATGAGCTTGCAGTGCAGGGAATTCATCTTCGTATGCAAAGGAAGGATATTTTTAGTTGTGTAATTGGAAAGAATAACTTGGGTTGTTCTTGAATGAAGCTAGTCAAGTGAGGGCTCTGGGCCATCAATGTTATAGTTCGCTGGGTCTGCGAGAATCATATCGAAGAATTAGGTCGGAGCATTCATTACAGACATTTTTCATTAAATGCATTTGTCGTTTTAACTTAGACCGCAATGTTATTCAATAAAAGAGACTGAACAAGAAAAGAACTTCTATTGACCAAAAAGGATGAAATTTTCCTAAAGTTATTTTTTTGCAACTGTTTCTCCAACCTAAGAGTAACTGCCACGTGTGCTATTCTGTCGTGCAGATGAACCAGCTGTGTAAAGTGTGCGCGGAGCCAGCAGCTGGCTTCCACTTTGGGGCCTTCACGTGCGAGGGATGTAAGGTATGTGTACGGAGTGAGGAATATGAGGTATGTTACGTTAAGGGGTGTAGGAAGTGAGGGATGTTAGGTAAGTTGCGGTAAAGGGTGCATGCAAGGAGTGAAGGATGGGAGGGACTTGAGGTATGTTACTGTGAGGGATATTTTGAGAAGATTGATGGTGAGGGTATTTATGCAGATTTTTAACGACAATTTAAGAACGTGGGTGCGGCAAACTACAATTTTGAAATCAAATGTGTTTTTTTTGGCACCAAACATTGCATCTAATGCGAACCAAACAATGAAAAAACGTTTACCTAAATAGCTTAGTTTAGCTGGAGAACTGTAGTGAGCAATAATATTTAGGTAAGGAGGAGCTGTGTCATCGACCCAAGCAACATCCTGTTTCTTGAGATTGCCATGGCATTAGAGCCCAATGGTTGCACTGGACCAAAGGAAATAATTCTGTAGGCAAAAGGGACCGATGAGCACAATGCGCTAACTGAGTCATAAAGCAGGGAGACAAGCTGTCCTGAGCTTTGCCAGAGTCAAAGGTAAGATTTCCTTTGAGCTGGAATGAGCCACCTCGCAGGTTCTTCGCGGCTGAAGAACCTTTGAGCTTCTAACTTGATTGCAAACACTGTCGGGATTACAATGGCCACGAGAGCAATCTGATTTACCGAGCTTCATATACGAAATGACAAGAATAACAGACACATGGGAACGTCGCTCTCAGGGTCTCTCTTCCATTAAACTCAGGATACTATAAATTCTGATTCTTACATTCACGTAGCCAGAGCTCGAGAAAAGGGCAAGTTTTATGGCTTAATTTAGAGGGACATTATGTTGACTTCGCTTGGCTGCTGCAGGATATGACTTCATCTTGTCTACTTTGGCTTGCTCGCAAACGGCTCACTTACAAATGGAGGGTGGCAAGCCTATTTGTATTCCACGGCTGCTCATGCTTAGCCATTTCAGCAAATTTTAATATCCTACTTGAAAGTTTGTTTTAATATTGTGACCACTGGGAATTAAATGTCATTCATTTGATAGAATTGTTAATTTAAAATGAGTTGAATTAAGAAAAAAACAGCCATGATAAAAAAATTATGAAGCGCGAGGTTTTTACCATGCTAGGGTGTACCACTGTTAAAGCGTTTTAAATGATTTTCAGCAAAACTTTCGTCCCTTGCTCGGAACATGATAATTTATACAGTTTTCGCGTAATCTATTCTTTTGGTTTTTGTTCAACAGGAAAAAAATTGTATTGCAAGTCTTCTTTTTTTTTATTTCAGAGTTTCTTCGGGAGGACATACAACAATTTATCGCAAATACACGAATGCAAGAACGGAGGACAATGCGTAATAAACAAACAAAACAGAACGTCATGCAAGGCGTGCCGTTTGAGGAAATGCTTGGTTGTCGGCATGTCCAAGACTGGATCGAGGTAATTTCATACACAAACTTTCGCATATTTAAGATAAATTATTTAAGGAGATGACTGTCTATAAGTACTTCTAATGTTGTTCTTTTACGTACCCCAGTTTTTAGTATCCCAAATAAATGAATTAGCGCGAATGAATAAACGAATCAGCGAGGAAGTGCATAATACTTTTCAACATCAGCCGCGCATGAGATGAAGACCCTTTAAAATTTTTTATTTATTGCCTATTCAATTTGTATTAATTTAGAAAATGAATGTGTAAACATTGATGCAAGTACAAGTGTTGCAATATTTTTATTAATGACCGTTTATATCAATGGCTGTTAGCAGATATGGCCGGCGATCAAACTGGTTCAAGATCCACTGTCTGCTACAAGAACAGTGTGGGTACTCGAGTTCTGCAGGCCAGTTCACCTCCTTCCGCAGTCCTGTGACGCCTACCCTGCAGGACGGTTCCTTGCCCTTCGTAAACACTCAACTGAGGGACGCTCTTCGCATGGAGGCGCCCCTCACTCCTGCAGATCACAGCATCTCTCCCACTGCTAGGATCCCCATCACTTCCTCAGGGTCCGGCGTGTGTATAAGGACTCCCGTTAGCGAGGAGCTTGTGACCTCAGCAGCAGCGATGTCGGAGCAGCGGAGCCCGCACAGCTTCGGTGTAGGGCAAATGGGCGCGGTGAGTAGAATTAACTCGAGTTAAATGAAACATTCAATTATTAATGATGGGTAGTCGGTTGCATAGTCTGTGACTATACGTCGATTGTTAAGTTAATTGTAAAAAAGCAAGCATATACAAATTTTGATGAATATATACTTTATTTATTAAATGAATTACACCGAAGAGTGCTGTGTACAGCTTATCTGAAAGTTAGATACTGCGTGGCTGAAGACGTTTTGTTTATGAACTTATAGAGAGAAGAAGAATTTCCTCGCTTTGAAGAAATATAATGATTTTTGACCTCAAAAGTCGTATTAAGTTATCTTGACGACTTTTGAAACGATCGAATTAGTAAAGAACCAGGATGGGCGAATAGATTGTTTTTCACTCGTGCTGACTTGAGTTACATTGTATGATTTACGGTCAGCTCATGAAAACAATTCAATGCAATCAGGGTGTTTGATCTGTACAAATTATCCAATAGGTTGAACGCCGCATTAAAGAAGAGACCCTGAACGCTATAAGAAGAGGAGTAGGTATGCCGGACAGTGAACTTGAGGCTACGTATCGGGAGCAACTTTTTGAAGCGATCCGAAGGTCGCACAACTTACAACCTCCTCGGCTCCTGGACACAAATGCGGTCCAGTCCATGATGAGGCCTACGCCTGAGTGTGATCCCGTGCGACGCATAGAAGTGAAGTTCGAACGCGTACGTCGTGCATCCTCGGAGTCTGAGAATAGAATTAATTCTGGCAATGGATATGATTGGGATCGAAGGCTTCAGGACACTCCTGTCTTTAGTGAGTGTTTGCCTCTTAAGTCTACGTCACCTCATTCGTCGAAAGATTTATTGAGCGTTAGTGTTGGTCAAAACACAGAATGCTCCACTACCTGCTCTCAAATCAAAAGAGAGATTATTGCCAACGAAATAGATTCAGTTCATAAGGTTGTTTCTGACGGAACGTCTGAAAGATCGTCGGACAATCGGTCTCCAGTTTGTCATACACCAAAGTCTCAAAAAAATTCCAGATTATCTGAAGACTCGGGAACTCCCATGACAGAAGAGGAAAGGTTGTCTTTCTTGAAATCCACCAGCAAAATATCAGCAAATATTCCAGTCTCAAGAGAAGGCTCGGTCATTAATAGTTTCCATGGTATTCCTGGATTGTTTCCTCACCGTCCTCCGAGAGATGATATTCTGTACACGCCTTTAAATAATAATATTTTCCCGTTTCCATCCTACCCTCCTGTATGGCCATCAATTCTTCCCTTCCCATCGTTAGCAAAATTTTACCCCCCATACAATTCGCCGCCAGTGTCAAGCACTCATCTTTCTTTAGACCCTTTCAAAAATCCCGTATTCATGCCATCCGAAATGAGAAATTCTTTGCTACCGAATCCTTTGCATGATGCAATTAAGGGAGATTCGAGCAACAAGAAGCGTATTTTAGATGCAATTCTTCAAGTTCAAAGAGAAAGCAGTTGTGGGCCTATGGCCTCACTAGGAGGCCTTTCCCCAACAGCGGTTACTTTGGCAATGAGTTTACCACAGCACGTCACGACGTCGGTGTTGTCTTCTGCAACGAGCGTTTCTACCACATCTACGTCGTCGGGGGAACAGCCCATCGATCTCACGGTTCGTCGGAAGCGAAAAATGGCAAAGCGCGACATCACTTACCAGCCACACGAGGAAGAGAGGCATCAAGGGATAAAGGATGACTTCCATCGAGGGATTGGTGAGAGAGAGGACGATAAAGATGAAACGCGAGGAAAAATAGACGAAGATGACGACGCAGACGAGGAGCCTTTGGATGAACGTGCGAAGAGAGAGATTCTCGTGAAAGGCACTTCTGAGATCGTGGATCTCAAGACGAGCATTGAGTGCGCAACGAGGCTCCCGGATGCCAAGTTTGAAGTGCCCTTGAAAATAATGAAGCTCGAGACTGCAGGTGATGGCCTCATCACTTAACCATAGTGGCGGTTATGCTTTTAGTGTAAACTTGTGCCTTTTGGTACAGCAATCCAAATTGACATTGCAATACAGTGTGCCATAATAATTAAGTGCAATTTAAATTCTAGAGCATATTCTTAAGATAAATCACTTGGCGGAATCAGTATGGGGATTTATTGCAATAAATATTAAATTTGTATTGTTTCTAGTTCTTCATGTAGTAAATTAGAAGAATTTTCGTATGTCGCCTATGTTTCGTACGGGCTATTCTTTCGTATTCTGCTCAGTACGTTTAAGGAAAATATCTTACTTATAGAGACTGTTGTTTAATCAATTGAATTTTAATTGTTTATTGACAAAATAAAACAGAAGAAAAATGCTTTTAGTATACCTTCATAACAGGAACGTTGATATTTTGTCCAACAATACGCTATTCATTTCTGTAAGATCAGACGTAAGCAAGATCCACATGACAGTGATGCTATCATGCATATTCTAAAGGATTTAAGCTCGCACTAACAACTCCACATCCGTTAATGTCTTTTGATTCTATAAGAATTTTGAAAATTTTGAAGCTCTCAACTTACAGACATTTAGTAATCTCGAAATAGTCGTCAGAACCTAATGAAAAAGTGATGCAATAATTTTAATTAGACAAGATTGAAGAGTATTTAACCTGAGCAAAGATACAAGAGCAAATGATGATGGTACTGAAATCAGCGGATATTAAACCGTGGAGTTTTTATTTATCTCCATCCAAGAAATTTAAGTGACATCGCGTGAAATTTTATTGATTGAAATATACAAGCACTTTACATACTTACCACTATTTTATAGCACGTAAATAATTCAAACGACTATGCAATTCAGAATTAATCAGTAAACTGCGATCTACATACAGCATAAGGAGAACTTCAGTTGGCTGGATTATATAATATGATTAGACGCAAATCTAATTGAACGGGACAAATTGGTTTAATTGTGACAAATAAAATTTCCAATTTATCAATGGAAAAATCATGTTATATCCATGTGTATTCGGTAATTTTTTGACCTAAATAATTTTAAGTCAAATTACACGAATGATAGGAAAATGTTTCAACGAGAAAGTGTTAGAGTTCCAACGATTTACCAAATAAAAGTTTATTTATCTCATATGGGTAATTCCTAAATTTATGATATATATGAGGTAGAAAGGCAGTCATATATTTAATATAATTCAAACAAATTTTCATTTTCATCAAAAGCCTAAAGTTGAAAGCAATGACAGTAATATTAAAGAATAACAGAGTAGGGTTAATGATACAATGTAGTGTTAATGGAAAATAATATAATTTTTACATGATAATGCATGCAAAATTACATTCACCCGAAGATTAAACGCACTTTCAATGACAGCAGAATTTTTCAAATGAATCAGACGCAACTCGCCTTTGTGGAATTTTTCATCACGATGAACAAATATCAGGAATTTTAGAATTAGCTTAGATCAAATATCAGAGGGATCATTAATTTAGCCTTCAAGCCTTTGATGAATGGCAAAAGTGCGAATCTTCAACTGCGCGAGCAAGCAAGAGCAGGTTGATTAAATGTTGACGTGCAGCTCTGGCTTTTGTGCTGAAGGCGTCATGGCGTTTGAGGGCACATAAGAAATGGCACCTCACGCTTCTCTCATACACACCAAGACAAAAGAAGACAAACTGATCGAGTTTTGACATCCGGTGATTTGCTTGTTTGGGTACGTGTCTTGGCGATGTTGACGCTCGCCGTCCAATGCTGCGGGCTCTGTAGCCGCCATAGGTAAATACTTCTAGACGCTGAGGCCTGATTCAACAGCAAAATGCCTCGGCCGAAGCAAATGTCGATCGCTGAATGTCGCATTTACCGAAAAAACTTACCTTCTGTGAAAAATTGAAGAGTTCAAGGATAAATTTTTGATTGAGTTCTTTACTATTTAGAACTCAAAACACCAAAAAAGATTATATCCAATGATCGAATGGAGCTAAAAAATATTACTAGTACAGTTAAGACCAGATGGGCGAAAAATTGTTGCCAAATATTCCGCAAAATATTATAGAGATGCATGAAGTTTTCTAATTTTTGGCCGCGGAGACCAAATATTTCTGAAATTGATCTGAAGTTGGAGTGTTCAGAGAAAATTGGTCAGAACTTTTTTGTGTTCAGAAATATAACTTAGATGTTTGAAGAAATTCTGATTCTTTGGACACAAAATGCCAACAAAAACCCTCAATCACTCAAATATGCATTATGGTTAAATCCGTCCACATCGTATGAGTCACCAAGCAGGTACTGCTAACTACAGTATATTCGAGAATTCCTTTTCTTTTTTAGCGCATTGTCTCATTTATGGAAAAAATGCGCTATTGTGCTCGCCATGTCCGTCTGTCCGTCAGTGACTTCACGTTTTCGTCGACGAGAAAATGCGCTCTCTGTCACTCAGTACAGTGAGTACTGAGTTATATTTTTTAACTCTCGCTCTGCCCCTGCGTAGTTCCTCTTACGAGCTAAGCTCACCGTCCGTAACGATAGTTTGAGGGGCAGGAACATGCATAACGTTCATCAAATTCAAGAAATCTAGACGGCACTCAAAATTCATCACTGTAATACAATTAAATTTAAATTAATATTATTAATTTTAACGATTATTTATCTTCACAATCGAAAAAAGTCATCGATAAATGGACGGATGCCGAGGGTGTAGCGATATAGATGGCTGACCAACAGACTTATGTGATTATAATTCAGCGTACATGGTTGACAGTAATAAAAATTCAATGCAAACATCAATGAATTTGACTTTTGAGGAGGATAAATCATGAGTTCAACGCTAAATAAAAATGATTCGCTATTTACATCAATATAATAGAAAAACAACTTAGCTTGCCACCCAGCTATTTAGACTGACAAGGCAGACCAATATTTTAAAAATATATATTGTATTTATATTTGCTACGACATCTCCATATGTTACTCGCACACATATCATGAACATGAATCGCTGGAAGAACAAACTATTTCCAAAGTTAATTTTGATTTAAAGTTTAATTTGGATTCGGGACATAGGACGTAATTATTGTTCAATGAATCCAGTATAAAATGAATTTATAATTTCGAAATTTGTAAGTAGGTTTATTGGTGACTGGGGTTCAGGATCATATCATCAGTGGTGGATTGTTGTTTCTGGTAGACAGCGACGGAGTAATTTACAATTCACAAGAAGGGAGCCTAGTATTTTATCACACGCTATTCTGTTCGAAGATATAAAAAATATAACTCAGTAGTCAGTATTCACTGCAGTGAGTGACAGAGAGCGCATTTTCTCGTCGACTAAAACGTGAAGTCATGGACGGACAGACGGACATGGCGAGCACAATAGTGCTCTAGGTAGTTGCGTGCCATTTTTTTCCATAAATGAGAAAATGCGCTAAAAATGAGCTAATCTAGAAAGTAAATAATATCCTCATGCAAAAACTTGAAATTACCTGAAAGAACTACTCAAAGAAATTTACCGATGAAAATGGGACACCTGAAATGAACTGTAGGCTCAGGAATCCTCTCAGCCGCTGAACTTTCACGCGTTCCTAGAAGCGATTTACGATTGCAGATCTAATAGTTTGCATTCAGCTCAGGACGGCAGAGAATTAGCACCTGTAACAGGCTTTACTGCAGCGAGCGTGCCGTGGCCCTACGAGCTTTACCAGATCACAGTACCTATGCCACGTTGGCGCTAATCAGAATTAGCACCTGTAACAGGCTTTACTGCACCGAGCGTGCCGTGGCCCTACGAGCTTTACCAGATCACAGTACCTATGCCACGTTGGCGCTAATCGCAGATGTTCCCACAAAAGCTGAGTTTTTGATGCAGAATAACGGCTACGTCAATACCTGCACGTCGATCGTGTTAATGGCGATGCCAATAGCCGGCATGGCTCGGTAGGACATGGTCCTGATTACTGTTCAGGCGGTCAGCCATGGTAAACACTTTCAAGTCACGACTCTATTTGTTCATCTTCTTAGCAGCTCGAAGCAAGAGTCCGACCTCGGGCTGTCGTAAACACATGACGAATGTTGCAAGTCATATCGTCGGCAGGACACGGTGCGCTCTCAATGGAACTGGAGCAGTGCGATGTTTGTATATTTTACTTCGATATTTGCTCTAGAGATTTCCTGTCACAGCTTGAGGTAAAGCCCTTTGCTTTTCTCGTCATCTTCTATTGCAAGAATATGTATTTTACCAGGAGTAAATATGGATCACTTTGCAAGTTGCTGTTCAATTTTTTTTTGTGCCAGAATACGCGCGATTTAGACGAGCGAAATGGATTTAGCAAACAAGGTTTATATTTGTCAGCAGTTGTTGGAGCTTCAAGGCTGAGTTATCGATGCATGACAAATTCTAGTCAATTGACACGCAGCATAGCACCGAATATATTCTGATGAGATTTTGCCTCACAGCGCTCCTAAATTATCACTCATATATGGCGCTTAGTTATAAATACAAAACAATTTATGAATGAATTTCTATTTTAAAATGTACAGCATTCTGCTTAGCACTTGACTCATTTCATTTTGTGACCTCGCCATATGTTTAACGATGTACCAAGAAGATGAACAGCATGGAAACAATTAGGTCAAGGAATAATAATTGTAAGAAATAACCTTATATAAAAAAAGAATTCGGAAAGTCTAGATCTTGGATGATTTTTGAATTGAATATCATGAAGTTGTGTCTCAGTTTCCGTCCGACAATCTCTATACGAAGATCTGGGAAAACTTCAGTCATAAATTACGAGACAACATGTGGAAATAAGCTAATGCGGGTTTTCAAAATAGACTAAAGAATCAATTTCACGATAAAACCGGAAATTTCAACAGAAAAATGTTATTGCTCTCGAAATAAAATTGTTAGTTAAGCTACTTCAGAAATATACGAAAGAAATCTTCCTCAAAAAAAAAAAACTTTTACCTACTTGACTATCTTTCATTGAAAAAAGTCCTTCATCGAGATTTGTGGGCATTTGAGGCGAGTGATTTTATTATCCTTAGAATAAATTTATTACCATCTAAGTTCTGCGATTGTTCAATCGAACAAACTTTGTGCGCCGTTTGCACGGAAATGTTTAAGGTTGGGCTGCATGTATCCCGAACTGAAACGTCGTGAATAATATAATTAAGATTACTGGAAGCTTCGAAAATATTTACGAACGACCTGATGGTTAGTTAAGAACGACCTGACAGGTAGTTACGAATGACCTGACAGGTTGTTACGAATGACTTGACAAGTAGTCACGAATAACCTGACGGGTAGTTACGAATGACTTGACAGGTAGTTACGAATGACCTGACAGGTAGTTACTAATGACCTGACTAGAATGCAACCTTGACTGAGCAACAGAAAGAATATGTCAAGCGTGTAATCAGGCGAGACAATCGAGTCTTCTTGGTAGGATTGAGTCGCAGTTTGTAGAGTTTGAGGGCAAACACGGAGAAAGGCTTCTGTCAAACACGCTCAGTGGCAGCGAACTCACCTTGATGATCCAAAGCAGGCTAAGGGAATGCCCACTAAACATAACACTTTAAAGTAAAATATTGAATTTTAATTTTTATTTTGCCATTTGTATTTACCTCATTTTACTTTTTCGTGATCTAAGAAATGCAAGGCTTCCAAGCAAAAAACATTACAAATCGTAAGTTTCTGCCTCCTACTAAAATATGTGAGTGAATAATGGCTTACGCATCAAGAATTGATCTGTCATACTCAATTTCCAATACTTGCCTCTTTCTTTCTCACAGACTCTCACTAAATTGTCAAAAGAAGGTAAACAATATTTTCTATCATTTATAGCAAATGCTTTTGTGTTCGACGCACATCGCGGGCCGACTGCATTGTGTCCGCTCCTGCCGAATATTGCGAAGCTCGAGTCTGGAACTGCTTCTACAGGCAACGGAGTGTGCTCACTTGGACCTGCAAAATTCATAAGGGAAAAAGAGATTTAAGAGACTCTTAGTTTATGTTGATTCGTATGTTGTCGTGTGTTAGCAGCAAATATCAGGCTAATATAATATCCTTCTCGTCTTTACGTTGTGATCGAGAAGAGCTTAAAATAGAAATCTGAATATAAAGAAAAATCGTATTAATTTGCAGCCGTTCACGTTGCCATTTCTTGATTGATGTGCATTTGTAATCAAGCTACATTACAATAAACTTTCATGCCGATCTCACGGTGATTTTATTTCAAACAGCCAGCTTTCACCACCTATTTTTATGATGAAATAAGAAATGTGGATTTAAAATACGGCAGGTAAGGAAAATTCGTTGTTTTTCAAAATTTGCAACAAAAACTCTGTCGTAACAAATTAAAAAAAAAACATATACGGCAATATGTTGAACAGCTCAACTGAAAATTAATAAAATTCATCGTATATTACTTTTCTTTTTTTTCTTCACATACAAGTCCACAATACATTAAAAAAATATTACCAAAAAATAAACAGTAACAATAGTTACAATTCTATCCTGTGAATGCCCATATAATGTGAGGCTTCTCAGGCGACAAAGGAGGTAAATAACTCTATTAAATGATAAGGCAATACTGATAAGAAAACAGAGAGTTACTCAAATAAAATGTACGCATCCATTTTAATCAAGATTGCCATGAAACGTATAACTTCCTGTAACTAAAAAAATCACAACAGAGGCAATATCAACGTAATTAAAAAAGGGCACAGTTGAGGACAACATAGGATACAACTGAGGACTTACAAGCTGATGGAACTCAGATTATCGGTCAAGGATAAAGTAACTGAATTTAGACTTTAAGATGAATTTGGAACAATCATCTATGAAATCATCAGGAAATTAATAAAAATATTTTACATAACTAAAACTGTACCGCTCTCTTAATTCTAATTATAACTGTAGCGCCCCTGGAATTACAAAAATGTTGGGCAACAAGAGGGGCGAACGCAGATTCAAAAAGACGTTAATATTGGAGAAGTGCCTTATTCACGAATTTTAAAAGCTGAAATTTGTGCCTATTATATCGCCACGTTTTATGATTTTCAACTGTCTATATAATTTGTTCGCACGTTTCAACTGAATATTGTAGGCATCATACCTAACTCTATGCGTTGTACGCACAATTCCCTGATCATGCTCAGTACTCATATTGACGTGAAATAAAAAATTATGCTTTAGATGTAAATTATCTCAAAACTTTTATGCAAGCCGTAATTGGAGCTGAACTCGGTTTCAGACTAATGTTTTTGCCAATAACTGCAAAAAAATTAAGAAAATAGTTCTGAAATTCCAATGACGCGTATGAATCTTCAGTTCTTCTCCATCTAACGTTTTATTGTAGTCTAGTCGGCAAGTTGGGCGATAATTTAATGGAGGTAGTGCCATGGCATGGCTGTACCAGCGATGTTTACACCTTCGATCGCTAATGATGATATAGACCAGCTCATCAGCCTAATTTACTTTGAGCTAACCAGTTCACTGCTTACCTAGCTCCCCATACTTACCTAGCTCCCCATACTTACCTATAGCTTCCCTTGCTTACCTTCGCTCGGACAAGGCTCATTAGCTCGCGCTCAGCTTCGGTCCTGCGGTCGCATGGTCCCTGATCCACAACAGCAGCGACAACGCTTGGCGTCGCAGCCACCGTCGAGGTTATACGAGTGATTGGGATGCCATAATTTAGCTCTTAAAAATATGATACGACATTAATGACGCATGTAAAGGTACAGGTCAGCAAAGGCACTCGATGAACATGTGGACGTGGTCAATAATGTAGTTTTTTTTTGCTGCACACGATGGTAAGTGAGCAGCACAATGCAGCACAGAATAGCCAGGGCGCAGCACAACGCAGTATAGAAGAGCCAGTGTGCAGCACAATGCAGCACAAGAGGGCAAATGAACAGCACAATGCAGCACCAAAGAGCCAGTGAGCCGCACAAGAGTGTTAGTGAGCAGCACAATGCAGCATAAAACAGCCAGTGAGCAGCACAATGCAGCACAAGAGGGTTAGTGAGCACCACAATGCAGAACAAGAGGGTTTTAAGCAGCACAATGCAGCACAAGCTTGCGACTGTGCAGCACAAACAGCATGCCTGTCAGACATGCTCTGAACGTCTCCGTCAATATTGTGCTGGCAAATAAAAGGTCTCGACGAGCGACGGCAGACAGATGAGTGATGTGACGTATAGCTTCTGTCATTCTTATATTGTCTTTATGTAGTGATGTGACGTACAGCTTCTGTCAATCTTATATTGTCTTCATGTAGTGATGTGACGTATAGCTTCTGTCATTCTTTTATTGTCTTTATGTAGTGATGTGACGTATAGCTTCTATCATTCTTATATTGTCTTTATGTAGTTATGTGATGTACAGCTTCTGTCATTCTTATATTGTCTTTATGTAGTGATGTGACGTACAGCTTCTGTCATTCTTATATTGTCTTTATGTAGTTATGTGACGTAATATTGTCTCTCATGCGAAATTTGCAGGCATGTACTGTGATAAGGCAATATTCGATTTACTCGTGCAAAATGCCGACTTAAGCTTTAAGCAATTTCGACAAAGGTCAATTCGTAAGCACATTATATAAAAAATGTGTAATAAATGATAGAATTAAAAATATAGGTTATGGAAAATATAATAAAAAGAAACATAGTATATGAATTAAATACAATATAAGAATGACAGAAGCTGTACGTCACATCACTACATAAAGACAATATAAGAATGACAGAAGCTGTACGTCACATCACTATTTAACGTTCAATAAATGTTCCAAATTGACGCTGCAAGTCATGGGAAAAGGCGTGTAATCTGGAAAAATTCCTTGGTAACGTTGAATGGGTCAGAATAATTTCAACATTGAATCTAAAATATTTTCATTCCAACTATGTAAAATTCCCGGAAACAGACGTACATATTTTTTCATTCTCAACGACTGGAGGGATTAAAACTGTCATGTTTGAGCTCATCAGACTTTGTAAGCTACACGGAATAAGCGTTCAGTTCTAAGCAGCCTCATGGTTATCAAACAGTATGGCAAGTGTGTAGAAAAGCCATACTCCGAAGGCTTTATTTTTTTTAACTTGCCCGAATTGTAAATTTTGGTAGGCAAGGAGCGGTGGTCAGAGAAGGAATTGCTGCCTCTGATTGCGTGGCAGTTTTGTGAGCTTGTCAAGCCTGTGCCGCTAATGAGACGACGCTGCGCAGTTATCGTCCAACACGTCAGCTCAAGACAGCGATGCGTCGCGCGTCATCACAAACTACCAGCTGTTTAAAACCCACCACTCGAGGGTATGCGTTTCAATATTCACTCTGGAATTTGTTTTCAAGCTCAAGAGTCACTTTTAACAAGAGAACATCACTGCATAACGTTTTTGTATTCGCTGGGATTTTTTTTAAGTTTTCGGTCACTTTCAATACGAGTGTGATGCATGTCCAAAATAAAATCTAAATTGCTGCTTAAAGATGTATGCAAAAGCCATTATACTGAATATGACGTCCAAAATTTATTTAATTTTCATTTCTAAATTAAGACTTACGACGTTTTTCTCAGTTTAGTAATCACTGTCCCGTATAAGACACATCCAATGATTTAGAAGTTATCAAATAAGACAGGCATTACATTATTGAAATCCTTGATCTAAATTCAGCTGATGATTTAAGATGAGTTCTAATTAACTTAATTTATGACCATACTAAATTTATTACATGACTTGGCAGGGTGAAAGTCCTTTAAATGCATAGAACTAAAATAAAAACAAAATTGCCCTAGTCCTACTTTCCATCCCAAATGTTCAGCTAGCACACGAGTGCAAGTAGTGTCATAAAAGGTGCAAATTTTGCAGGCAAATAAAGAGTTCAGAAGCAGCAACTCGCCGCTATAAAATCATGTGGCGAAGCATGAAGTCGATCTCTCCTGGGATGTCGAGTTCGGGGCTTTGCAGCACATACAAAAATACGAATTTCATCTGTTGTGCGCTGGTGAAATTCAATTACACTTATGCTGATTTTTTTTCGGGTGTTTTTTTTTTATTTTTAATCGTTATTCTCTATATACAAGTTTAGGAGTCTTAAATTACAGATTAAAAGGAAACTTGTTTCAAAATTGAATAATCATAGTAAGAAAACATGGGTACCTGATTAAACACATAAATGCCAATTATATTGTGAATAACGAACGATTTGTAAACAAGAATGATTTTTCTTCATTGATAGAACTTTAATTTTGCAGTCGATGGGAAGTAAAAAATAATGAACAAAATCTGGCACGCGTCGTGACAGCTAATGACAAACATCACGGATAAAAAAATCTTCAATTGGTTGTTATGCTCCCTGGAGGACTAGCTTCGTCTCGTACAATTAGCATCGACATGCACGTCGTGCTGGTGAGCCAAACACAGTCAACTTACACGTCAAAATATCTCCAAAAGCCAGCCTTCAGTCAACGTGTGACGAAACAAAAGGAAGATCCCGACAACAGCCCTGCGTTAGGGGGCAAGGGTGTGAACATCGTAGCGATAATTATACACCTATGACGCGGCTTTCGTCAACGATATACCTATCCAATCGTCCCTCTACATTTCCTTGCGTTTTAAAATAAGCCCACAAAAACTCAGGCTGTTGACCGATAATTTTTAAAATTGAAAAATGAGGAAAGGTTGAAACTTATCCGATATTATCAAAGTCGCAGAAAACTATTTGTGGCCTTGATGGGAAACGTTTCAAATGCCTTACGAGTCACCTGCAAGTCATTAATTTTACTGATATTTACCCATAGCAATTCATCTTACGATATACCGAGCATTAAATTGCAACATTGAATTTTACTGGTGGCGAAAATTAATTTATTTTCACTGAAAGGCATATCTATTATAACCTGCCAAAGTAGTTTGCTTGATGTAATATTATAAAAAAAAAAAATTCAAGTGACTCCTTTAGAAGCGTTATTTTATACTGCACGCAGATTCTCAAATACGGTGACGGCACGCTTCGTGTGTGGCGTAGGTGTTACGAGTGCCGAGGTCACCCTGTTACCCTGCGACGAATCTGATCACAGTTTGGTCAGCAAATTAATTGTTATTGCTGTACATTTCGCGTGAGACGGATGACGGTTGAGCGAAGGAGACGAGCCGCGTCTCGTTCTCTATCGCCCCCAGTGTCCACTTTATTGATCACCTGACCAAGCTTATTTACGGCCTGTTCGAGTGATGTATCGTACAGGCGACAGAAGATCTTAAATTTACGAGTGTGATCTTCATTTCAAGAATAATCGTAAATGCAAGACCAGCCTCAAGCTAACCCATGCACGCAAGCTCAGCTACCATTTTCCATGCTCATTACCTTGATCTTAAACACTGAATTTATTGACCATTGCAGTAAAAAATGAGCAGAGCTCAGACGGTCGGCAAGATTTGTTTTCCAGTTCCAAAGTTTTGCCTAGCGGCTTTCTCCGTTATCCTACCTGCGTGTCACCATTACTACCTGAGTCCCACAATGAAAGTTCAAAGTAACTTTATATGCTAAAAGGTTGGAAAATAATGTAATTTGGATGCAAGACATCTGGCTGAGCTAAACTGCTCAACATCGCCGTCTTGAATGTGTCGATGCTATTCATTATAAAATAATTGTCAATGCAGTGACATTTTTATCATCGATAGATCGATATTCCTTCTCATGAGTGTCATTTGGATGATTGTCTATTAACGCAAGGTTCTGCAGTGTACAACTCAATTACAAATGTTCGACCACAAGCAAGAAAGTGCGTCAAACAAATTTCCATCACAAAATACTGTTTACCTGCGTAACTTGCTATAATCGATTGTCATCAAAGTTTATAGTTTTGATTTCAGATCTCGGGTTTATTAACTTATTCTCTATACGTACTTTATTTAGTGAGGATTGGTTTTCTGTCTAAACAAGTGACATGAGCATTTAGAATGAATGTAGGTTTTTGACACGTTCAAAGGGCATCAGAAATGTCAAATTTGCATGATTGGCATAATCCATCCTTTTACATGGATTTACAAGGACTGCGTCAATTGAAAGCTCGAAATGTAAGTTATGATTAAACAAAGAAGCTAAAATCTTATTCTAAAATCTATTTATAATTGACAGGTTAAGATACATAAGGCCAATGAAATACTTGCACTATATCGCAAATTTTCTTTATGAACACATATGAGTTTCACTCGGTGGATTGCAGGCGACGAAGATAAGAAAGAAGACGTAGAAGGAAGATTTGCCTTGCATGGGCTACGAGTAGCGAAGGTTCATCAAAGCTTCAAATCCGCAGAGCTTCATCGCAATGACTGGCAAGTGCAGCGCGTATATAGGCAGCTTAAGGCATGACTCCTCAAGGCAAATCCAGAGCATTTCGATTAATTGGACACAGTCATCAATTATCCGGGGCTTAGGCTGCTTCTGAGCGCCTCAAAAAACATGGATAACTCAGCAACTCGCATAAACACAGACCTTGCAGCCATGTTTTTGGTTCATTTCGCTTTTGGTCTCCGCAACATTTATATTCAGGATTTAAATTCTACCGGCATCGAATTCAGTGTCGTAATGATGTCGGCTCCTGGTGCTCTGTTTGGTGATGTACGTTATTTATTTATGTCAAACCACGGATTTTGTACACCGAACCATATGCAATATTGTATTGAGAAAATTTTAACGCTTTAACTCCTTCCGACGTATGTTATTGTCCGGGAACATACAATTGTGCGCAAGCTATATTGAATCTAGCAACATGAAGACGTTTGTACGAAACAGAGAATATTTTAAAGTTGTTGCAACTATCGGTGCAAGTCATTTTGCGCTCACTAGTACGTATTAGTTTTGGGAACTAGGCATGTGACAATATTGCTCTGTTACTCAAGTCCGACGGTAGAGGGTTAAGATGTCACATCACAATAAATAATTTATGTTACAAATTGAAAAAGGATTCTTGTTAAAATGAAACTCACATTCATGTGAATTATAAATAAAATATTTAACTCGGTTGTTAGTGGTATTTGTCGTAAACCGGTTTGTTGTGTCATGTGGCACAAAAATATTGATTTGTTTTCGAATTTTTGTTTCTGGAATAAATATTAGATTGAACAAATGGTAAATGTTGATTCAACGACTGTCAACATAATTCATAGAATTATGCAGATAAAATAAAATTTTGTTGGTGTATAAAATCCTTGCACAGATCAAGAAGGAAGCCAAAAGTTGCATCGATTTAGTATTCACAGAACAAAAATGCAGGGAGCTTTTATCGGGGCAAGCTTGTTTGTGAGTCATGTTTACTGAGTTTCTAATGACTGCTATCGAGCACGTACGTGCAATAAAGTACGAATAAAGTGAAGTAATTCAAAGAATTATGGGCCTTCATATAGAAGGGACGGAGACGGAGCCCGTTCAGATGCACTCCTTCCCGAGCATAAGTCGGGCGAGCGTTCTACACGAGCGGTAAACTTGGTGCGGTAGGGACGAGCTTTCACCTCCGACACCCAACGATCCTCAATCTCAAGAACTGATAAGCAAGTACATGTTCCTCATACACATTAAAAATGAATGGTTGATGGAGGATTCAAAGAGAATATGTGCCATTAATCATCATCACAGTGTTGGACTGACCCTCATGTAGTCCCGAGTTTTTATTCGCTTAAGGTGCTATGACACCAACACACTGACAGACGAGGACTCAAGGTGAAAAAAGCCCACGGCTTCATTTGAATTTGAAAGAGTTTAACTTCTTAATCCAGGACTCGGGACTTTGATACCAGGCTTCCATAACGACCAGCTCTCAGCTGTCCAATGCAACATGAGTATACCGTGCAAAAGGGACCTGCAAAAATTATTTAAATGCGTTACTTTAGTTACTTTAAACGATCTGAAGCCTTCGAGGCTGAAAAGCATTACGTGATCATTTTAGTAAAAAATAAATGTTATTTGATGGGCCGAAAATAAGCTAATCATTTTGTTCTGCTTTGATAAATACTAGATTTAATAAACTCGTTTAAGTAATGACGATCTTCTCAGTACGGCTCTCTTACACGTCGCGATGGGTGCATATCTTACCCTGATGGATGATGGAACTGGTACAAGAAATTTGGCTGCGGCATTTGACATCGTGTCTTGTATGAATGATTGAACTCACGGTTAGAATGACACTGGCTTTGTGCCCTCGTACATCTTAATATGTTAAAAATTAATTTTATTGTGCAGAGAAGAAGTCTTATTTTACATTGTACGTGATGTACGTCTCTATAGCTGATCGAAAAATTCCAAAGATTGATGTTACAACTTTCAGTGATCTGATCCCACTTCCCATTTCATCTGATCCTTTTGAAATTGACGTGAACACTAAAAGTTCTGTAAAGAATTTGAACAAGCTATATTACGGAAATAAAATCTGTAAGATTTGATACCTCGAGTGGCTGAAAATCTCATACCTTATTTCACGTCATGTTCTGACCCCTTAATTTAGATGCATTAATATTACTGAGCTTAAGAGGACAACGAAGTGAAAGGCAATAACCATGCTGAAAGAGATGGGTAAGGCAATTGATAGACGGCGTCTGGGTCGTGATGCGTCAAGTTCCTAGCAAAAACAGCGCGTGTTGTTCAAAGCATTGAAAAATGGTTTGAGAAGTGTAAAGTATCAAACTACAATATTTTCTTTCATATTAAGTTCATTAAATTTCTGATTCATCATAAATCTCACGCTACCTGATAAGGCATGTCGATGAGTGGAGCAAAGCATCAATTCTTTACGTTGTTGCATTAGGGGCAAATGCTTTCCAATTTCGCCGCCCTCGGTGTTCCCCTCAGTGCATAGTTCTAATTCAGTAGTAATCAAAATGCAAGTAAATAGTGACTCAATGTTTATATGAAGATCGATCAGCCTAATTAGAAAATGAAGATGAAATTGATGACTAAAATTATATTCCTATCATTATTATTGATGGAGATTTATCGTAAAGCTATCGAGATTTCTTTGTGTAACGACGGATGAGACAATCCATTTTACATTTTTAGCAAGACAATTTTGTCGGTGAAAAATGAAGAAATGTCATTCAATTTAATAGGCAAAAAGTCAGAAATAAACCCATAAGGGTTTTTTGTAAACACTACGTAACCTTCTAAACCCTAATTCGTGAACCTTTCTAGGTTTTATTTCTGAAGGGTTCAGGTAATTTCTACGGGCTTATTTTCGGTTTTATATCTGAGTTCTACAAAGTGCTGTAAGGCACATGGCATACTGCCCCTAAGCATTCTAACTATTTAGGTGCACTTTTCTTATGGTTTAAAAATGTTTCAAATTTCGCCATGGAAAGCATCTACTCCTTTTCTGAACAAAAATTAAAAAGATAAAATTGCCAGATCAAATAATCAGGTGGAGAGTGCGATGGTATTTTAAATCATGTTGAAATTTCCAGACGAAATTTTCCAATAGTTAATAACATGAGATTATATTTATTTTCGTCTTTTTAAGATTTCACTTGTATAAAACGATTTTTGTCGATTGATGGGATGCGTATGAATTTTTGAATTTTTCATAAGCAAAATAATGAAATCTTTAACTCAATTTCCGCAGATTTCATGGAATAATTAATAAATGCCCAATCATGGTGTTTAGTAGAAGCCTTTCGGTACAAATTAGAAGCACCGTGTCTTGAAAACATAACGATTGGGTTATTAAATGATGTGAGGCCTAAAAACAAGAAATTATTGCGGACAATACACGCCGAAAAAATTAGCAGTCATATATTCTTCTGAATGTAACATCAATTAGTTATCTATGGGACTATTTATTTTAAATTAATAAGAACTTTTTGAATACTAATTTCTTCATAAAGTATAAATCATTAACGTATGATTGCTCTATAATTTCAATCTTATTGATCCTCATCAATATTTTTAAGCTTGACCAAAGAAACGAAAATATGTAACTGGGTTTTCTCACGAGAAGAAATTCAGTTCCCCGCGACATCGATATGTTTCTCGCAGCACAGCTTGTCTCACTCGGCAAGTTGCGACCACGTCAGGCGCTATAGCTCGACGCTGTCACGATCTTGTTCCGTAAGTCGATATCGCAGCATTAGACGCCAGCTCAACTAATGGCTAGAACTGCGACGTCCCTTCGCACGCTGCCGACACGTTGCAAACTCGTTGTCACGATGCCGTCCTGCTGAGGGACGTTATTTAGTGTGCATTGTATTTAAATGCGTCCGTGGCCCGCTATTGGAAACCCACGAGTTCTTAGTCAATTTAAGAGCCTAATAAATGTGAGATCTCGACTTCTGGGACAAACCAATAGAACAGCTCCAGTCGCTACATGGTGGTTCTTATACGACATAAGCACTAAAACCTAAATCCGGGAAATTAAGTTTCTTATAATCCTATGGGCTTTACGACTGCACTTTTTCTAGTTTTGGGTGAAATTAGCCCATAGCTCATTGAATAACACACTGAATGGTTCGGAACACGTGTGAAAATCTCCTCGTAGCGGCAGGGTAGAAATAAAAATCATCAACCTCGACTGAGCGTTAGAAGGCGTCATATGTCGTATATTCAAGCAGCTCATCTCAATGTTCTTGAATTGGTATTTGGATTACATTAAATTATACGCTCACCTGACGAGGAAAAAATTTAGTTCATGGATAATATGTTGACCCAGATTGTCAATTGAGAAAAAACGTTCGCTCATATAGTGCACATGCAAGGTAGGGTGCTTAACAGTGCAATAAAAGTGTACGTTATGCGTCACCGTACGATTAACAGGTTGTTTACGCCACGGTATGTTGTACTATTTGTTTGTGTAACTTACACGTCAAGGACACGTAATTACGTAATTCATACGTAATATAAAGACACGTAATTACGTAACTCATACGTAATATAAAGCGTAGTAAAGACAACTGAGTCCACAGATTTTCCATAAATTCGCATGATTTGCCATGTGGTTTCCTATTCTGTTTATGGAGCGCAGTCAGGATAAAGGCGGGTGGTTGCACCTGCGTGTGTATGCGGTCGAATACCTGAACCCAACATAACCGCAAAAATGTGCGCCTAACACAGCTGCTTTGGCATGCATGCTTAACTTGACCGCAATAAAAACTCTTGCTACCTGGCACTTTGAAAATTGGAATTGGAAAAGCGTATTTTCTTTCTGTTTAAGTATTTCTTTATTATTGCAGTCACGTTTAACTTAGTGAGTTGGGTATAAATTTTCAATTTGTTTGCAAGTATTCAACTCGAATATACGATCGATATCAAATTGGTTTCTTATAGGTTAGAATTCTTGGCTTTCTACTCCAAGTTAAGTGTATACTGTATATTTATTAAATAATTGTTTTCACTTCCACATGAATTGATGGGTTTGTCTTTCGCTTGAAACGCAGATCGTAAGATACCAGTTGTGATAAGTCATAAGATGAATTTACAGTCGGTACATAAAATTGCATGAAATAGTATCAGCAATACCAATATTTGAATGCTGATGGCTCCTGAATTTCAGTTATTTTAGCTGTGGTCAGATAATTGAAGGCTCTTGAAGCAGAGGCCAAATCATTCTGAATTATGGCCTGCCGATGAGCTTTCAAGTCCTTCGAGATTCACTGAACATGAACTCATCAACATAGATAGAGAATTATTGCCGTACTCCAATTGATCATAAATAGAATGAAATTGATGGTATTGAGAGGAATTAATTCTCGTCAGCGCTGGAAAATTGAGTTGTGGAGGTAAGGGAACGCGCGACTTGCGTGCATCACGAAACTCGAAGGCTTTTACAAGCCAAACATTTTCACGGCGTCCGTAAATCAATCGCGAAATTTACTGCCGATCCTGCGAAGCACATGCGTCATTAAATGGAATTTTTTATGGTTATTTAAGCTGAACTTGGTTTCAGTTGTTTATTTTACTTGCCTTTCGTGTAGTTGTGTCTTGCTTTTGCCTCGATCTAAAATACTCATTTTTTATTGAACATTGATTATGTAATATTTTAAGATAACAATTTAAGGCATAATTTTGGATGCTTTAGGTGATCCGAGCTTTCTAAACGTTCAGTTTCATTTCTTACCTTATGTCTTGTTGTGTCCTGACTCAAGGAGACTCTATTCAGAAGTAAAGCTTGTTAAATTCCCACACACTAGCCCTTTAAATTAACACTTACTTGAATTCACAATTCTTTATTTTATTATATTTAAATGTGACGCGGGATCATTTGTCAGCTGTGAGTCGTAAATTTGTCAATATTTCAACTTATAATAGATGGCATTCGTTGATTTTTTAAGCGGAAGTGTAGCGGTCTCGTCCTGGATTTTGAATTAATGTAATAAAATATTAAGACATTTAGAATTAGATTTAAATTGTAAAAATAAGGAGATTTTGTTTATATTTGAACGTCGCCTCGATGAATACAACAGTAGTGAACTTCATTCCAATATTTAGTATTTTGATTCATTTCACCGGAACCTCTTATTAGAGTAAGTATCTAAGAGTAGCCACTGTAATCGCATAGTAATCACTCTGTTCAATAGCTGAAGTGAGTTATAATGATTATAATATTTTTCTATGTACTTATATATGTGTAATTTGATACTATCTGTTATTCATACAGGGTTTTATACAGATACCAAAGAAGCGTCTTTATTTTTCCTCACAGTCAACGTGAGACGCTTCAGAAGCAACACTCCATTTCAAGTTTTTGTCTGGAATTGCAGTGTTTTCGGCAACTAAAGTTTTAATTTTCACATTAATTGCGTACACAAAAATCGTACTCAAATCTACAATGAAACCTTGCTAAATAAACTTTTATAGTTAAGGAAGGGGTGTGAAAAAGGATAGGTGAATGGAGGACTCATGATATCTAGTAATAGGCTATTGTGTGTGTATAAAACATTGTTTGAGATTAATGTTGTCCGCGCTAAAGTACAGTTACCTTGTAAAATTTATGAAAAATATATTAATTTGGATGACAGTATATATAAAACTATAAAAAAAGTATCAGTTATTTAGCAAATTTTTGTTAAAAGTTACCTAACAACAAAAGTTATTTAACAAGATTTTTAATCTGAAGCTGACTAATTTAATGTTAATCAAATTTGTTAAATTAATTAAAGTTGGAGTTAAATTGACCTAAATCAAATTATTTAGAGAATTTTCGCACCAAGTTTGCATGAATTTACGTTTTTGGTTGGAAAACTTGGTGCGTGCTGCGCGGCGCAGGTTCGTGTTTGTGCAGGGAGGGCGCGGCGGCAGCGGCAAGCCATTCGCTGGTGGCTGCTGCAGCAGCAGCCGGGGCGTCAACTCGAGCGCTAACTTCACGCGTCCGTAACTCCAACTAAAGTACGCTTCTTTGCACCAAAAATTCGCCACACTGAAGAATCATTCGAATATTGACGCAGATATTTACGTTTTTTCACAATAACGTAATGATTCTCAGGTGATTTGGTAGCCCGGGACGGCATAGGAAAAAATTAAATGACATCAATTGATATTTACTTGATTATCGATACAAGAGGAGTAAAGACATTAAGACATATGCAACTTTTAACCGTTTTTCACCTTTTGATTTCAGTGACTACAAATTAAAAGAATTGCGATACGTAAGTATACGGACGTCTTGAAAAAATCCAGTTTTTAATGCAGCTCTCATGGCTCGACCGAAGCAATTTCTCCGAGGAAGGGTCACAGTGACGCTTCTTCAATCACAATTTTCAACTGGCAGCCATCAGAAAGCCATTACAGGAATTGACGGAGCTAATGTCTCGACCTATAGGAACTTGCTTTATTGGGATGAAGCCAAGATTTGCTCGCTGATACTCATGAACTTTCTTCATTTTGAGACCTCAAAGAAACAGTCCATGTAGTCACAGCCTCCCAGACACGCTCTTCTGATCGATGGATGAACGGAGGCAGAATCTTGGATGTGTGCACGCAGTAGGAAAAAATTCCAAAACATTTTTTCCAAATTAGTCGAGATTTTTAATGCAGTTTCGGAAAAAGATGAAACCAGATGTTTTTATTGGGTTGAAGATTCCCAATTAGTCTTCGTTTACCCAAACAAAATTTCCATTACATTTTTGAGAATTCTTTTTAGAAATGAAGTAATGCCTTATAAATTGTATTTGCTTCGGAGGGTTCGAATACGCGAGTTTCCCGTTCTTAATAAAATTGGTTTCTTTAATACAAACATATAATGGAAAAAAGATTGTTTTTAAATTAGTGTTGCACTTGGATTAAATAACCTGAGTAAAACGCTTCATTTCGAACATGAACACATTACATAGTACTTGAAACGAGTATTGATATTCAGAAAATGATTCCTAACTAAAACACGTACCAAAGATTCCCTTCAATCAGGCAAGTCAAGAGCCAGCATTGAATTAAAATGAAATTGAAATCGACTATAAAAAAGTTGCGCACGACGTAGAAGGAACCAAGCGTACGATTCATTCAAAAACGGTACTTTTAAGATCTTAAAATTCAACAAACTCCGAGACTATTTCAGAGCAGCTAACAATAATTTTTAATTACCAAAGCATAATTCACCGATAAAGACTAACTTTTTAGTATAAAACGTGCAAGTGTTAGAGAGAACTGAAGAGTTGGTGTAGAACTGTAGATCAACTAAAGACCTCGTGCAGATCAACTAAAGAGTTCGTGCGGATCGAGCAATCGAGTGCGGCGAAGCCGCGGTGGAGATGCCTCGTCACATGAGCCAACACTCCTATCTCCCAATAGAGCCATGCAAATGAGCAAATCATTCGAAATTATGAATCATTAATGTGAGTCAATGTTTGCTTAAATTTGCTGCCACGTTTGCAAGTAGAATCGACTTTTGTTTGACATGGAACGTTTTTCTGGACTGAACCTGCCATCGAACCAAATGCGGAGTAATGAAAGGTAGCGACCGAGCGGGCGTATTGAGTAGTCAAGTGTGAGGCTTTCTGGAACTCTTTTCATTTTTGGACATCGATATTCAGTGCAGAGGCATTGTGCAATAATATTGCATATACAGATAATTGAACCATTTCACACCTACTTGTTTAAAAATAGTACGGTAACTTGAGTATTAAAGAAGTCGGAATGATTAATTTGGAAGTTAAAAATTATCCTTCATAACAGATTAAAAAAATGCTGATCAAAATTAAAATAATTTTAGTTATTCGATACAAAGAAGGGTCTTTCTGCCTTTTATTATCTGTTACACGTTTCATTCACCTGACGGCATATGCCTTAGAAACACGTGAAAGGTAAGAATGTGTTTGTATTCTGTCATGGTAATTTCTCAAATAACTTACAATTGTCTACAGAGGCTTGGAAGAGAAAATTTTTTCATGAAATTGCAGATGCGGATCAATTAAAGATGCTAAACAGCGCTTTGCTCGTATCAGCTGACAAAAGAAAATAAGGAAGACATTGTCTTAGTAAAGTATAGTATCTTCGGCATTGAAGAATAGGCCTCGATCGGCATGTCGCCGAATCTTGTATTTTTCTTGACTAGACTGGCATTTTGATCAAATATTTTCAACCGACGGTAGGTTTAAAATCGTTTCAAGATTTTAGTTGTTCCGTAGGACACGAGGCATTTCAAGACTATACATATGCTCCTGCATGGGCTTGTTTAGTGTGTTATTGAACGCATTCATACTCGTAGCGTCAACAGTATCTTCACGGAGGCTGTTCCACTTGTCGGTGACTCGAAGCGAGAAGAAATGTTGTCCCATGGATAAGTTGCATCGCAGTTTTTTTAGTTTATAGCTGTTGGTCTTGCCTAACTTGAATCTCATTCTGGCGGGCCTTCCAAGGTTTCAAAGATTTTCATGTCAGGTCGCACCCGCGGGAAATGTCCAACATTGACCCTTCAATATTGAAAAATCTGCTATCGCATAATGCTCCAAAAAAGTTATCAATATCACTGCTCAGGAACTCGATCTGTGACCTTTTCCACTACAGACAATGCCTGTATTGAATTCTTTGCCGTGCATGCGATAGTAACGAATTCTAGCTCAGCCGGGTCCAGTCTGGACTTTGACATGATTAGCATCATTGTTTTAGTTTAGCGTCCAACGCATGGTAAAAAGATCTATCGCACAAATCTGGATTTTTTTACCTCCGTAATAAGATTTCATGTCGTAAAATTTCCTAAGAGGATCGTATTGCTTCGCGGGCTTTCAATACCATATCTCTTGCACTAGCTTAATTTCAAAACAGCTAAGCTTTCTCGGTTAGAATTGATCTTTCGTTTCAGATATACTTCTCTGATCGAATGTTGATCAGAATGGAAATAGAAGTTTCACAATTTCGTTTTAATCTGAGAAATGATCTAATTTAAAAACGAAATTGATAACTTAGGCTCCACAGGAGAGAGAAATAAATGATCTGAAGATCGAGATCGACTTAGAAGAGATAAGTCATGAAAGACATTGATATTTGGATCAGAAGAATCCACTTACAAAGTGGTCTGTCAACTTGGAATAAAATACAGGAAAATTCACATTCTGTCTACTCGTAAAAATGCATTTAAATTGAATTTTAAAGAATATATGAGACAAAATGTGGAAAAGAATGATAATTTGAAAAAATGTCAATTTGAAGCAATGACCAATCTGCCATTCCGCAACTAACTCTGCGTTCGAGCATCGTGCAATGTTCTCACCAAAATATGGCGCTTGCTCTAACTTCAAGATATTTATAAGATGGTGCTGAGCATTTTATATGCTCCCTTTTGTTCCATGATAGCGTAGCTGGGTGGGCAACTTCAAGCTTAATGATTATTCTTAAAAGAGCCGAAGAAAGCCAAGAGCAGGAGACGTGATGGATGATCTGTTGCAATTAAACACGTCTGCTTGATCGTGTTGAGTTCATCACCAAGACGCGCGTAGGTAGGATACGGGTCGTAAAGTATCATCACATTGTGCGACCGCGGCGCAGAGGACGAGTAAAAAGTGCTAGCGGTTTCAAAAAATCTCCATAAAGTTGTTTTTGACTACGTTTCTGTATCGCCGCGAGAATTTGCGATGAGACCTGACCCTTAAATAATGCATTATCATGTATTAGATACTCGTCGTTAAACGATCCAACTCCATGAAGGTCCAGGTTGATGATGGAAATCTCTGCCCATGACGACATTAGAGCTCTGAAGCACTCGAAACAATTACCTATTTACCAAAACAATTTGCTGGCTATTAACTAGACTCTGCACAAGCCTACTCCATCCGAGGTTTATTGGTACGGCACCCAGCAGAAGACCTCGTCCCAATTATCATACAAATGTTGAGGCCAGCACGCGCACATTATAGTCGCATTACGTTGCCGTTTGAGCTCGGCACCGCACGTAGTATTTCAGGGCATAAAATTACAATGTATGAAGGAATATGACCACGAGAGTGCGACTCACTTTCAGTTAAAAACAAAGGCACTTTAGCGAACTCCATGGGTGGCTGCGCTGCACGCATATCTTAACTCAGCGTCGGCCGCGGAATACATCCTGGGAGCGGGCGCAATATGGCTCGCTTTTCTTGTGAAGACGTCGCTTGTTTTCAAGGAAAATTTACGTTTATCATTTTGTATTCTCAAGCTTCGCTTTTTTCCTTTGTGAAGTGTATCTGAACATTCAAAAGAAACAAAGATGAATCGCCATCTGTTTCGCTAATATTGGAAGTAGATTTGACACCGAAAATTTTATGAACATTTGCGAACAATTCAGATATATTTTCGCTATTGAATAAAGCACTTCTGCAATATTTTATGTGAATAATCAACAGCTGATCATTGCGGTACAATATTTATATGTTCAGGGAAGAATTTTACTGATGGAATTTGAAAATTGTAGATGAAAAATTTTGTGATGGTAATACCTGACATTTCATAATAATTGAGGTTCACTTTTTCGGAACTCGGTGTAACAGCGTTCTACCTAATCATTTAGTGACTCACAATAACCCTGATAATATGAGCTACAAACCACGAGCAAATTAATTGAAAAAGAATCTATTTCCCACAACGACTTCCTGTATGTCTATTTATAACTGCTGCAATGGCTGATTTGGGCTAAAATAAAATATTGAATCAGATCCAACTGAATGTACTAAATATACAACGTTACGTTAGAAGCTGTACGTGAAATTTAACAATTTTCAACAAAATCATGAACACAATTTTCACTCAAACCACCTAGTAACGGGATCCTAATCATAGTCCCTAGACATACTGATTTATTTACCCAATCGTCGAATTCAAACACCGAATACAAAGATTAAAAATTAAACGAATAAAAACCTCGAATACATTACAGAAAAAATGTAAGGCTTGCGTGCTTGTGCAAGAACGAGCGAAAGCTGCCGGCGAGAAATGGTTGCTTCTTGATGCGGCCATCGCTCTAAATTATCTTGAGGATGCTTTCCATACGCGGCCGGTGGTTTCCTTGACTCAAGTTAGGGTAGCAAGGTCATAAATCAGAGCCTTACGAGAGCAGTAAAAGGAAGGCAGGCACCGCTACCATCACTACTTGTTCTATGGCTCGATGGTGTGCATGGAAATGAGGTTACTGTATTAGAGAGGCTCATCATGGCTGGCCATCACGCTGTCCTTAGCTCGATTGGACCCGGCATGCACCGCATTCACCAACCGGATTCCAGGGGCAATTTTAAAACTGAAAAAGAATCGTTGACCGAATATAACATCCACATATGCTCTGCGTAATTTTCTACAGGTTAAGTGTAATTTTCTCGAGGAGAAAGGATTTGGCTTGATCGAATGGAGGCAGAAAAGACGAACGCCGCGAATCGTAAATGAAATTTGAACATGTGCATATAATCTGCAAGCAATAGTGAATTTTTTGTAGTTGCAAAACTGACTGACAAGCTCATGTCAACTTCAGCATAAAATTCAAGTCGAATATGTAAATTTTTCCGTGTATCGTTAGATGAGCTACGTTGGAGCGTTGCATGATCATGGGCTGTGAGCGGCAGCGTCGGCACTACGAACATAGCAGCAGGAAAGCAGGAGCTGGTCAGCACCTAATAAGAAGGTCTCATAATGCGTGCTCGAAATGATCACCACCTATGGCTTCATTTCAGAGTGTGATGCAAAACAAAGGCCTTGAGCTTCTCTTTTTTCGATCGAGGCACCTCAAGGGTCTCCATAAGAGCGACGGGTGTTCCAACAAACATTGCTAACCAACTGGCAAATAAAATTTCTTGAAACAAGCATCACTTCATAGTCGTGGGTTCTGCAACGGCTTTATTTGATGGCTGCATGTGGAGTAAATGAAGGAAAAACATCATGGAGATCAGGAGGCCAGTCTTTGAATCGTTCGAACGTATGACGACTTAATCAGATTATGTCTTGCTACTTGCTATTCCAAACGAATTGGTTGCAGGAGCCACTGGCTGGATCCTACGGTTCAATCGCATCAGGCTTCATTCAAGTGTGAGGCGACTATTAAGTGAATGCTTGGCTTAATACTGCCAACATCATTCATTTGAATTTGCCTTTTGGTTATTTAAGGGCGAGGTAAGTTTGGCTGTTCGGATCGGTGAGTCGGTATCCATAGAAAGATACGATGTAGTGAAGATAAATTTATTTGTTTTTGTGAATCACAGATTTGCCTCATTATTTTGAAGATCGTCTAACTGAAATAACAAGAGATCATCCAAAAATATGCTAATCATTTTTTTGAATGTTCAATGGCATCTCATCTATGCCCAATCGATAGCAAACTAGTGCATCGCTGCCTGTAAAACGTTCCGTAAAATTTTCAACAAATAACTTAAATTATATTATATAGGATCAGTGGACGAGTCTCCTCAGTAACATTAACTACAACATCAGCTTCTCCTCGAAACGTAAGGGACCAGTTTACAGGCAAGAAGCCCACTAGTTTTGTCCCCGCAGGACGAAACTACCCGTCTTCTGGATGAAGTTTTAGAGTAAACTTGTGGCGGGGCGCGGCACGCAATATTGTTCATGCACGTTACATGCGGGCGACGCTTAACAGGCGCGACGGATGCTTTAGATGAGCCCGTCGCCCCTCTCTCTCATTAGAGCTAACACTCAATTACCGCTTGATCTTCGCCCCTTCATTCAAAATCACGGTCTTATTGCCAGGCAAGTCTCAGTTTATTTCGCTTCGCTTACACAGCATCGTACACTTGACTCTTGGTTGAGCGATAAATAAAAAGCCCAAAAAGACTTGGTTTTGCAGCGTTTTTTGTGTTGTGTGAACAAAAAATTTTATGTTTGATCAGCATGCGTATTGCAAATTACAAACGACCCAATGCACTAGAAACATTGAGTATAAATCAATAGTATGCCTTTGCTTTAAAGATAATAAAGATGAAAAGTACTTGAATGCATCATGCGCAATCAATTCAAATTTCCCATGAGACTGCATACATTTTCAAAACTTGGCCACGACGATCGAGGGATTTTATTTTCTTGCAGCAAGACATTCATCTTATAGCATAGACGCTATCTCGGTCATCGCTTCTAATGCAAGAGTCGTTTTACTCCCCAAGTCACTTAACGCTCTCAACTGCTACGATTTTATTAAGATTCCACTTAATTTCTTCACGTTCAGGGCGAGAAAGAATTATTACGAAGTGTTATTTGCCATCCCAGGCTGGCGATGGGCGCTACGATAAGAAGGCTCCGGTCTTCCATCAATGACGAGTCCGCGAGTCGTTGTCGAGTCACACGCGCCTTGGCTTCTCATGAAATTGTTTAAACAACTCACGAAATATTTATCCTGCATCCGCAACACGCGAATCCTTTAATTGCTCTTAGTTCTGGGTCACGACGCAGATTTGCATGCAAACCAAGGGTTGAGTTTGCATACAATGAGTGTATGCCAGCAGGGTAGTCTGGCTCTGGAATGATGCACCAGTTTCTTCAACTGATTTACATGAAAATTTGATCCGCATTGGAGAAGTTGAGTGATATGATCTAATATTAACTGATCTAAGAATACGAAAATGTAAATGCAGTGCATGTGAATATTTTTCTCCCCGAAACTCAAAAAGTGGAAATGTTTTTTGGGGAACTTAAATTGTCGCATGAAAATATAAAAATGATTTGTTTTAATGAACTCAACTGAAATTAAATTGACCTACAATACGAATCACTGCGAACATCTTTTGAAATCAATCACCTGCTAATTTATCCCAGCATCAACTGCTGTTTTACGGATTTTTCTATTCAATTTGTGAATGAGATGTGGAATTCGACGATCATTTACAAGCGAAATTTCCACGATATACAAGGGGAAAAATACGTACATTGCTGAATAACCGGCAAGCGCACCGCTATAAGTGTATGTAACCGTGCTATGTTTCCGCTGCCTAAGTACGTGTTTTTATAGACTGGCTACATGCGCTCGCACCCCATCACATCAAAATGTATGGAAGAATCAAGCTATTCAGGAACCACAATTACTGATGTCAGGAATTCCAGTGACACATTAAACAGAGTTTTGGCTTGGCCAGGCTCACGATGCCAAACCACAGCACCCTTAGCGTTATTTTGGTAATGGTCTTAAATTTGAATAGTTGTTTTAGTTGGTGTTTCAGGTTTATGTTCATATTGTTAACGGATTGCATCGGATTAATCATTTGGAGCAGATTAGATGCACCGAGTCGTAAAATTTTCGTGATGTCGGGGGTTAGATTTTAAGCTAGATTAAGTTAGATTTTAACCAATAATAGTTTGATATTTTAAACAGAATTATTCTCTTGTAAAAAAGTTTCCATGCAGCCAAAACTATGCGATTGATGGGCTCTTTGAAACGCTATAAATATAAGGCCTAAAAGAAGTTATTCATAATAAATAGTATTCATGTACGATACATTAGCGATCCTGAATTATTAAGTGAGTGAAAGCACTACAAGAGTTTTATTATAATTTGTAAGTTTCAATTGTCTGATAGCCATCAACTAGAAGATGTAGCATCACAAAAATGTTGGTTCATGACTCTTATTAAAAGATTATATTTGATTTTCCGTATTTCGGGACGGTTGCTTGGTTGTCACGTTTGCATCTCTTAATCCACAATGATGGCCGATAATTTAGTTTAGTGAGTCTAAGCATATGCACACGAGAATCATTTGGTTCGATATCAGATCTCGGGTCTCGGCGCAGGCCGTGCCTCGGAACAGGTTTTGATCGCCAAGCAGCATTGCCTTGCGTTCATAACAGGCTACGTTTTAAGGCTTCCATCGCGTCTGTTATTTGTTGTAATTATATCCAAGTCTGAGCAGGACTTTGGGATTAACAAAAGCGTTCGAAAAACAGATTGTCGTGACCGAGCGAGAGTACCGTTTGCTCAAGCAGGCTTTTGCCTCATAATTTTGCGGGAAGTTCTACTGAAAATCAGGCATTGGGAAATCGCTACCCGACTATTAAAAAAATTCGGGAAGGGTATGTGCTGTTTTAATGACTGCGAAATCCGGGAGAAAAGCACATCAATAGATGGGTTGATTTTCGTCAGATGACAGGTTCGTGTGTCTTCTGATAATTTCTCTTAATATTACAAAGTTGACAATATTGTGTGCTGTTCAAATGGGATGAAAAAAATAGCCGCGTGGATTTTATAGAACTCGAATTGTACGTCTAAAGTCGAACCTATATCCCCTACATTTTTTTACGCATGCATAATGCAATGCAAATAAGTTTTTGATTAAGTTTAAGTTTGAGATAAGTTTAAACTTTAAACTCTCCTGAGTTAAGATTTTAAACTCCTGAGTTCAGAGTTTAATTAAAAATCCTGTCTGGACTAAACTGTGGAATGTAGTCCTGACAAGAAGTTACAGTTACAGAATGTATAAGTATTCTTGATGTTCCATTTAGGTTCAAATGGTAGCAGTTGTTGGTCTTGATGAACGACGCACCGATTTTATTACATACAACATATACTACATATATTATTGTCACGCTCTACTAATACTGTATTTGGGTTGGTTATTAATACCGACGTTCTAATTTAATTCACGCGATGTTAAATTAAACTCATGCCCTTATTACCGAAGTTGTGATTACGTGTGTGTGATTACGTTGTGATTACGTTGTGTGTGATGTCAAAGGCTTCGATGGCAGATGAACCAATTCGGTACGTGTAATATGGCGTCAATTCCACAAGCCTTGATGGCCACCGGGCTCATTTAATTCGTCTAATACGGCACAATGGTTCGGTGCTGAGGAGCTGATGGTGAAATGGCCTGCAGAGCAGGTCGACGTGTCGTGGCTAATGAGCGAGCGTCTCTTCTCGTTCAGTTTAGGGCGGAGACGAGCAATAATGTACACTTATCTTGAAAGAGCGAATTACTACGTAGCATTTTTAGCCGTTCAAACTGCACCCTAAGTTGAGAGTTTGCCTGCGAGAGGGTGCAGTCAAACGCGTCAACGTTAATTGCATACATTAAAGAATATGAAGGGTGATATCAGGAGTTCGGGATGCGGAGTCAATCGGGTTAAAAAAGTACGGCGTCTAGAATATTTTTTATTCAAACCACTGACGAGAAACGGTATCATAAACTTTCTATCGTGTTTCCACAAATATATGAGCGTGAGCGTGGACAATAAACTTAGAAATTTACACACCCACTTGCAGACAGCTGAGTTATTATGAAAAAAGTAAATGTTGGATTGGAAATTAACATGCGTAAGTCTAAAAACGATGATTAATAAAACTTAAAAATGTGAGAACAAACTTTTTATAACATCAAAAATGCGTGCTTAATTGAGTTTGTATACAGCTTATAATAAGCTGGAAGCTTCATATTTTCGCTGACACGATTTTATGCATGCAATAAGATTTTATTCCGAACTTTCAGGCTGCATACATTTGTGAATAAATTGAAACTATCTACCATAAATTTGCATTTAAACATGAAAGTACTGGTTGGTCCACGGAATCTTCATGATTTGAGAGCTAAATAAAAAATAGAACTAGTAAGGATATCATTACAATATGACTTTCATTGAAAAAAACAATGCCTGAATTTTTGTACCATTTAGTGTTGAAGATGATGTCTTACAAATAACGGCCACTTCGCCAGTGCATTTAGTTAGTTGATTTTTTCACATCCGTTCAACTTTCTGATGCATATTGAAGGGTATGTTAGCGATGACTTGGCGTATGTTGTTCTTCAAGTGAGGTAGGATCCTTGGCAGTCATTGTAAGTAATTGATTTAAGATAACCATACCAAAATTTACACGGAGTCAAATCGGGGAGATCGGGCCGACAAAGGAGGTCACCTCTCGAGGAGATGAGGCGCTCTGCAAAATATTGTCTCACACGAAGACAACTCTGCAAAACGGCCATTAGAAAAGTACGCCTTGACAGCAAGCGCACGCAGCTCACTTATCCAATGCATATTGACAACAGACTATGTGGGACCACTTCACACAAAACTTCATGGCCTTGCCTTTCAAATGAAATGCTTCCCTACAATATAGGGCCTTCCTTTTCCTACAACATCTGGCTGCTTGGGGCGAAATACAAAAGAGGATGTCTCCGTGAATAACCCTGTATTGCCTTAAATTGTAATTGATTTTTCGGCTAAAAAAGGTGTTGTTTCTGGAAGAGATCGTGAGGAAGTCTCTCACGGGAAAATATTGCCAAATTCATCGCCTATCGTTTCGACTCGCTTCATATTTTGGTGAGAATTAGAATGGAGGTGTCCTTACAGCGCTGCAGCCGAGCCCCATGCTGCTTCATTCGTTTCAAGAATCACTCGTCGCATCGTAAAGAATCAATAGGCGACCATTAGAGCATAGCTGGCTCATGTCGGCTACGGTTTAGCGCGGAAGGTTCCTCCCAAACACACCGAGGACCGCGCGCATTAAAGCGATATAAGCAAGATCCAATAATTAATAAGGTTCTGATGATGTTCATGGCCACACATTGAACGTCTCCTCCAATGCAAGCATATAATAAGCCAGCCGGTCGTAGCTTGGAGGCGCGCTGGTAAGGGACAGACGTGCATGTTTTTCTCATTCATTGAACGCACTCGGTATTTCTATGGCATGAATTATGAATGTTAGGTCAGAAAGCCACTGCACATGCTAATAAGAGTACGATCTTCAATTCTTGCATAGAGGCTTTGTGCATCATTAAAGTAAGCCGGGTTCCATTCAATATTTTGGTTGGTCACAGGTGCGGCTCATCGTACTGTTTTTATGTTGAAATTTCGCCAATAACTCCTAGTGAAAGCCGCCACCCTTTCAATGCACAATTGTAGGTGTTTATAACGAATCTCCGGAGGCTACATACCGTTTCCATAACGGTTGTCTATAATGAGACTGAAAATCACGACCATTAAGATGAATGCTAGATGCTCTGCATTTTATTATCGAATTGCTTATCAGGGGTGTTGTAAAATTTCGTATGTGGACTGAAACTCAACTGGGCTCATTATCCTATTACCGGTATTCTGAATAAAATTTCCATATTCTATAGGATTTCTTCATGTTAGATGGGCAGAGTCATCTAGAAATTGTTTTTATTTATCTAACAAAATTTAAGTTAATATTCCAATTTAACTTAAATTTAAACTTGAATTTAAACTTAAAAATTGACTTCAAGTGCGTTTCAAATCCGATTAACTGGACGATGACTGGCGGTAGGTGCATTTCTTACGATGACTATCCTAAAACATTTTCAGTTTTAAGACAAAGGTTGTAGTAGAAAAAAAAAACGAAAAGTAATTTTAGAGGATTTGTCGAAAGCAAGTTGAGGTAGAATGTTTTAAATTCTATGTCAACATGAATTTTATCGAATTCTCGCGAGACCGGGCACTGGTCCATCTATAGTTCTCTTCAAATATTAATTATGATACAAATATAAATTTTTGGTTGTACCTGTAAAATGTGACAATGTATTCAGAATTATTCATGAGAAATGTCGTGTGAATATTTTGTTACACAAAAACAAAAACAACAACAAAGAAAATTGTATCCATCACAGTATTGTAACATTACAATACAAGAGATTGAAGGGATTGTACTCTCACGAAGAGCATTTGAGAACAATTTTCAACCAAGAAATTTATCCGCGCAAGTTCGATGTGAGTGACGTAAAAGGTGAACAACGCCAGAAATCGACATGATCTTCCACGTATGACGGTGAACGTTTCACGCTTTAGAAACATAGTCAAAAGAACGCAGGCCCCAGCGAACAACCGAGTCTTCGTTGCGGGATTAAATATTCAAAGGCCGCTCGAAAGTGCTTTCAAGGAAGAGTCTGCTCATGCTCCAGCCATGGAAAGACGATGTTTTTTATTACTCAGCTTATGTTGCTCAAGCATCAGCTCGTGTGTAGCTCGTAGTAATTAACGCACAAAATGAACGAGAAGCTCGTATGACGAACACTGCCCGCAACCACCCCGATGCATAGCCCGCTTCGCCAAAATACAGATTTGTTCTAGAGGTTTGCTGTACTTTTACTGCGGATTCCGTGGCGGGATTATAACTGAACGAATTAAAACATTACGCTTCTGTGTTTCCTGTGACTGAATAATAAATCATTGAGAATTTCTGTTGTCAATAGCAACTTTGCTTTTCGGGCGATAATGAGTTAACCGTTTATATGTATTGTTTATTTTTTTCAAACTGTTCACAATTGAGCGTCAGGGAATTTCCCGGTGGCTTAACGTGGATTGAGTCGAAATTATTCATCAATATTACGGGAACTTATATTTATTATATATATATTTTCCACGAGCGGCGTCAGCTACAGTTATTTAACTGTAATCAATTTTCCTCAGCACTTAGTGCCATTGCCAGAATTTTAAAGCTGCAAGCATTTTAAAAAGCCTGGATTTGGTTGATTTGCATGCACTAGGCCAAAGCTTTGTCCCGCGTGGGGGCTTCATTGCAAGTACTTTACATGTACATTTGAGTGTAAAATAAAGTACCAAACAAATCAACAATGGCGATAAGTTTACAAGGTACAAGCATGAGAGGATCGATGGTTTTTATGAGCAAGTGAGATGTCAGAGGCAAGTCGATATCTCAGATAAAGAGATAGCGAGATCTGACAGGATGGTGATAGGCTCGCGAAGAGATCGCTGATCCAAGCTACCCTTTTACGTACATGGATCATTTCTACCTCGAATAGCTGGGCGGTATCTGATGAGACCAATCTTCACTGGGGCTTCTGAGTTTTAGGCTTCTACAAACATCACTTGAAATCCACGTGGGCGTAAAACAGAGGTGTGTATCGAACTGAATTAGGGTATGGCTTATCATTTTCTCTTCGAGTACATCAATCGTTGTTTATGTTATTCATATCTACAGGCCTGGTATCTCAATTTTAAAAGTCAAAGGGTAATAATTATATTTTAAAATTTAAATTGTTTGCTTTGTGGATTATACATCTTGATTCGGAAGGAACAATTTACGAATAGCACTTATACGGCCATATAGCAGTACTTTCACAAAACTCTCATCAATCCCTTCAACTCCAACTATTCCGGACTTCAAAAACGTAAACTCATTTTAAGAAAATTAACGTTTTTGTTGCAAACTTTCCAACTTGTTTTACGTAACAACCCACCACAATATTATGATCAATCTATTATAACCACGTAAGAGATCATTTTTGTAAATGAATTGGTTCATAAAATGATCCTTGGCTGCATATTATTATAGTACATATAATAGTATATGTATTATAGTACAGTACAGTATATATATGTATTATAACTCTATTATAGTTCATCTTGTACAATATGCTAGGATGGATGCATTAGACTAGACAAATTTTTGGTATCATTAATTTATGTTCTATGTCAGAGACAACATTCTATAATTGATTCAACATATGTACAATTCGTGTAAAATAAACTGAAATTTAAAAAATGCGGGTGCGATTAAATTCAAACGAATACCGTATACGAATTATTTTGCAGCTCAGTTTTGCAGCTATCTACTTAGCATTCAAACAAGTAACAAATTATAGGTATAGGAGTTAGTTAGCTTAGCTTTTTACTCAACTTAGCAGAAGTTAAAAGAGGTGAGCTTGCTTCTCTTCTATCTATGCCTTCATCTAGAGCGCTATTTCTTTGTCAAGATTTATTCGGATGTCTACTGAGTCTCAGCGGGAAGACTTAACTGCTCTTTTTTTCGAGCCATGACCTCATCCCTCAATTACAGATTTGAATACATTAGGCATGTTTTACATCAGCACTCGGTCCAACTTGCTACACTTGATCGAAACAAAGGTGAACGATCGTATTATTGGAGCTGACCAGACCTCATGAGTCCCCCACCGAGTTCGGTGTTAAACCATGAATTGGAAACTGCCTCCATCACGCTTTACTACATGATTAATCGAGTATCGATGTTAACGCGCTCAAAACACGCCCTTTCGAGCTCCCTAAAGTCAGGAAACTCACAAATTGTTGTTTAATACTTTTCCTTTAACGTTTTCGTTCATTTGACTATGAAGTTTAACTATTAACATTATTCTTGGAGGAAGTTCTGAGTATGATAGCGCTAAATGTTTTTCCCAATTTCTTACTCGGCATTCGAGTACCTCGTCGTGCTGAATATTTCTTATTCTGATATTTTTGTGCCAGACTGCAGATGAAATCTTATTATTATTGCTGTAACTATCTTTCCATTATACTTCAAGACCACGCATTTCGCATGACATGAAAAGCAAGAGCAAACAATGCATGCAATTTGATTCTCTTCCATTTCCGTTATTTCAGCATGTAAATAACAAAACAGGTTAGCAGGACGACGTGAAGCATCGTTATGCGCTACGAGTTCCGTCACATGCAAGGGCCGCGGTCGGCGGCTGGCGATGTAGAACGAGAGACTTCCTCGTCTCGTGAGCACTAAATTACCAGAGTGGCTCTTAAAAATCAATTGAAACACTAGAATTTCACTCTGAGGCGGCTAGCGGCCACCATTGGATAGGGAAGGATCTGTGTCAGCAGATCAGAAACGAAACAAAAGTCTGAGTCTCACGGAGAACAAATTTTCAGCTCCGTCAGCAGATAAGGCTTGAGGTCTTTGTCAGAAATCAGGGACCTAGGAGGAAATCTGCAATAAAAATACAAGCAATACGTAGTAAACTTCGGCGTGTTTGACCACACGAGATGAGGACCAAAGGAATCACTAGTATAAATAAACGAGATAGGAATGAATATGCAGGACGACGGATGAATAAAGATTAAAATAAAGTCTTATTTTAATTAAAGAGACCAAAAGAAGTAAGAGAGATGATGAAAAACACTTTTTGTGCAAATTGCATCAAGGAAACCGTGGATCCGATAGAAAATTAATTAATTAAATTGCGATAGTTAGGTACATGATACAGTGCCGATATGTTGGGTAAAACAATTTTTTGTTCATGAATTCTGAGTTGCAATGTCTGAATATGTTCATTGTTTTGGGCAACCTTTTATGGTTCAAAACCAATTCACAAGTTTAGGAAAGTGACGAATGACATTCTTTTACTTAATATATGTACATTGTTCGAGAGTTATTTGCAACAAAACGAATGTTTGAGCTAAATGATTTTGTATTTTTTATACTGATTTTGCCGGCAGAATATATAGCCCGGTCACTTAATGGTTCGTGAAGTGAATGTTGAGACGAAACGCATGCGGCATTCTCAAGTGATTCATCTGTCTGTAGCTCTTCAATCCATGTCAGTTTATCAGCACACTTAATCAGATATATATTGCTATGAGGTGTTCCCTTGTGAAAGTAGTGTGTTTTTAGCACCGATATATCAGGATCATCAATCAGAGAAGTAAAATATTCCGAGTAGTTGATCAGGTCTTCAGACGCCTGGGCAAAGCGTGACTTAATGTTCCTCTTTATCTGGCATTTGGCCTGCGTCGCTTTGCATCCGCAAAAAATGCTAAGACCTGCAATTCTTCTTGCTTACAGCACGGGAAGAGAAATTTCTGTTGTTGGTCCACTCTAGGATTTATCTAGGCAATAAAGCTCTTCTCTTGAATGCTGATTTGCTTACTCAATTCATCTTAACGACTTCTTGAATGGTCTTTAAACAGCTCTGATTAGTATCTGCGTACAATTAAAGTAAAGTGCATTCAGGTTATTTAGTATATATGTTATTTAGTACACGAGACGATGCATGACTCGAACTTAAGTTGTGCTTGCGGCTGGGCTCCATGTTGAAGATGTAATACAGTAGACAAAATATTATTGTATGTTGGAAATGTGTTTTGGTGTTTTACGTTCGCTCTACGACAATTAAAACAGCAATAAATCCTGAAAATTGAGGCTGCCTCAGTTTCACGTTTAAACTGTGAATTGAATGAACAGGAAATTCGAATTTAAATTCAAATTTAGTGTTGAGGAAAATCGACGAGCATACAATTTCTGTCATCGCGATGCAGGGATGCGTAATTACGACGACGGTTGGCATCAGGGCTCAGAAAAATAAAACGGAACAGGCAAACAGGACTGGCAAAATAATAATAATTAGTATGGTGACGAGTCCTCAAAAAACATGAATTTTGATCATTTATCTTATTTAATAATCATATATTGAACATTAAAAAATGAATTTTGAACTGTAAATTAAATACTTTCGTACCGTACAACGTGGTAGAGCTTATTTCAATGAATATTTAAACAAAAAATAAACTGTTAAATTTTAATTTTAATTTACTTAAATATCATCAAAGACATCTTTCAGATTTTTACATATATATATCTCATTTTAAAACATTTCATAAATTTCCTATTTACATTTTTTATTTAAAATTGAAGTCCTTCATCCCAATTTCACGGGGAATGTAACCTAACGTTCCTTGTAGTCTGTAAACAAAAGCAAACAAAAGCAAATTTGCGGAGTCACCGCGCATGAAAAGTGACAGATTTTGACGAGCGCGTCTGCTACGGTGACGTTGACAAACGCTGCGTCGCGGGCACGAGCTTGTCGGAGCGACACATACACGGACGCTTCAGTCGCAGCGGTGCGGCCACCTTAAACTTATCTCGCTGCCTGCTGCTCTGGGGCGGCGCTCCTAACCCGGCCACACTTGGGAAAATGTCGTCATATTGTCCAAATAATTACACACTCTCTGCGTTGATACGCACTTTTTCTGTGTCAACTGGACTAGGATGGCCTACGCAAGAGCAAGTAAATCGCTATATGGTCATATTCTACTTATTTTTATGTGGGTAACGTTTTCACTTCGGCTCATTTCTTTAGGCAGGAATATTGCATGACAAATGAAAATGGTTCATGTCAAAGCTACCAAAACTTGAATGAGAAAACTTTGAAGTATTTTTATAATTATTGTATTTTTTAGAGTTTCGTGATTGAGCTGCTTTGACTAGTAAATATAATCATGTACCCAGGCTTAGTTTGGGGTCAGTTAAAATTTGCATATAATTATAATGATGGAATTAATCGTTCGAAAAATGTAAGTGGTATATTATCAATAAATCTGATATTAGTAGTTATGAGCTAAATTCGCAATTTTATTTATTTCCCTTTATAAGTTTACATTACTAAGTGCAATACATTGCAATACATTTTTACATTACAATTATTAGAGGTAATGAAACATATTTTCCGTATACATACAGTTGCTTCATAGACGAGTATCAATGTTGTGCACTTGCTGAAGTTTCAAATAACATCGTATTTGCAACAACTGACGTGGTTCAATGTTGCAAAAAACATAAATTATAGGCACATTAAATTACACATCAGTACCGCCGAACATGGATGCAACTTGAGTTTGTTTGAAGTTGTTTTGAAACACAATCGTTTAACAAGTCAGAAAACGAAACACAGAATTAGGATACTGGGGCAATACGTTTTATCTGAAAGCTAGTTATTGAAAGTATTTTTTTTGCTGAAATTGTGAAATCACCATCAAAATCGTCATCAAGAAAATTATAACGTTTATATTATAAGCAGAATTGAAAATCAGAGGTCTGTTATCGCAAGTCATATTGAAGGAATTGTGAACTCACCATAAAGGCATCTGAATATGGATGCCCTCAATATGTTGAGCTTGCGTGAACTTAAGAAGCCTCTTATAAAATTTGCTAGTGAAAGAATTGCGAGCTTTTTTGTATTCCTATACGTATTATATAGCAAATTCTGATGCCAACACGGCATCAAAATATGCATGCACTCTAAAAGTCTTGCTTGACTACACTTCAGAAGGGATGTTATAAAAATTGCTAGTGATGAAATTGCAAACTTTGTTAATATATAATATATTTTGTGAAATCACTGCATCAGAATATATATGCACTTTATGCATTTTGCCTGCACTTCGGAGGGCTCAAGTAACGGTCAACTGGGCCGCCACAACACGGCTTGTTGTTCAGGTCCAGCAAACAGCGCGTGATGTCAGACCCTGGTCGCTGGAGCCTCTGATTTACGATCCTTCAGCTTCGCACCATCAATATTTCACTTGTCGATCATAGGGAATTCACGCGAGCCAAGAATGAGACGCGCGTCTTAAACTTTAGGTCACGAGTGCACGGCGCTCTAGTAGACTGGCGAGGTTACTTCTTATGCCATCGTAGGGAGAAGACACGTTAGAAGGGTTCTGAGGTGTTCGAAATTATATATTTTAGCATTCGATATAGACGGTGCTTGAAGTTTATTCAATATGGAAATATTTTTAATGAGTTTAAGTAAGAGTAAGGAATTGTTAAAGTTTTATTTATTTTTATAAACAAATAAAAACACTTATATAAAGTCTTTTGGTGCCTGACTTCTTCGTTTCAGCTTTTTCGGTAATAATTATGTTGATAAAGTAATGTATGAACATTTAATTAGCGGATGTTTTATCTTGAGGATAAATTTTAACGTAACGTAACTATTATTTCAAGGTATTGATATATAATTCAGGATTTGAGCCTTTATAAACAAACGCAGCAGAGTTTCTTCTCCTATTCGTTTGTGGGATATGTTTGTGAGACGATCAGGTGAGACCGTCAAGTGACCTTTATTAATATTCATACTGTTATTTATACATGGCCTGGTCGCTCAATAGTATAGAAAGCAAACAAGTAATCTTTCATAATATGATGAGGCGAACGTCGTTGCACCGTGACTTGCACTTTTGCCCGCACGCTTGACGCGATTTACAAGTGAAATGGAACGAATTAAGCAGCTCGGTCTCTTTGGGCGGGCACTTCTTTGTGATTACTTTTTATGGAGTTTTGTGAACAGGTATCACGATATCACAAACACTCACTTTATAAAGCAGTAAATCCCAAATAGGTGTATATATTTCTCGTAAAAATATGAAGCCGATTGCTCGTTAAAGCGCTGACCCTGAATTGAAGGACATTTCTGGCGATTGTTAGGTGCAGGCATTTACGAATGTGACAGCAAACTTATATTCTCACGCCAAGCTTACGTCATTAAGATGCGCGACATTTAGAGATGAGTCACCGCCGTTGTTGTTACGACTCTTAACGACACTGGAAGTGTGCCGTCATGTTGTTCACGAGCAGCTTAGCGAGAAGAAGAGACTGAGCAAGCTCCTTACAAGGCTACCATCTGTTTCTCCTCATGCAGATCAGCGATATACAGCAGCCTCAGGTATATTCATTGCTCAACTTGATCTTTTTATAAAGAAACCGACCACACGCTCCGAAGAAACTAAATCACGGCGTGACTATTGCCAGAGAGTCCAACTGACGCATCATTTTTATGCGTTTACACGAGTTCACGTCTCCTTCATTACCGAACTGTCAAGCTGTTGTGTGTAAATGTTCTGCTGTATATAAATGTAGTTCGGGAATGATCATGCTCTGGTCTATCAATAAACTGAACAAGATGTCACGCAAATCCGGAAGGTAAATTGGGTCCCGTCATGTCTTAAGTAATGAAATATTGAAACAGGATGAAGTTATAGGATGAACAGGAACTAAAATATAAAATAAGAATTACGCTCTATATTATATAAGAAACACAATGGAAATGATTAGGGGAATGAGTGGCAATAAATCAGACCCAATAAGCCTACATAGCAACTACCGACGTAAAGTGAACTCCAAAAAATGCGTATTCGAGCCATTTTAATTGAAGTCTCTGAAAGCATTGCTTTTATAGACGTTCCTGTACATGACAATACAAGGCACTGAGAGGAAGGTCTACCATCCAAACGTTTCAGTATCACACATAACAATGTTCATGAACGGAGATCGTTCCCTAGACCATTTAAATTATCACATGGAAAAGCCACAGCTGAACGATTTTTCACTTCATCATATACTGGACTTTAATTATTTAGTTTGTTTTATAATGTTTTGTTTATTATTTTTGGGTAAGACTTGATCGGTATTCACAGAAGACGCAACTGATTGTTACTTGAACTTACGGAGACGCAGAGTAACTCTCTTATGTCCACATGCAGTAACTTAAAGGGAGGGCAGGGGATGAAATATCAGGTATATATTAAATTACCAAAGTGAGAGTCGGCTACCGAAAATGTTTTGTAAGGCTAGCGCAAAGAAGTTGGACAGCAATAAGTTGCAATTTTCTTTACTTATGTATTAACCAATGTAGGATTTTTTTTGCAGGATAATAAACACATTCTGATCCAAATCATCTGCCTCAAAATTACAATTCAAAGCTACATGCATAGCTTCAGAAAGTATGAGTAGCAATTCAATCCATTGTTTGGATCAAATATTCTTCTAAATATAACTCTAAATCAATTTCTGTGGTAGAGAATTGAGTACTCGAATTTATTTTTATCCTCAGTCATGACCGATGGGTTCTCAAGGAGATTTTTAACAAGAAAAAAAAACATGTTTGAGAACGATCCTGTAATAATTTTTTTCAACTTCTGGTACTGATTGTAATATTCAAATGAAGCATTTTGGCTCTCCTATGGAATATTTAAATTTCCTACCAATCTGCTAAAGCTTGTGAGACTCTTATGCGCCGGCAAACCTTACTTTGAAACTCAGGAAATGCACATCAGGGCGGTCTAGTATATCAACTTGGGGTCGTACTATTGAAAAAAGTTACGAGTTCGTACTCGATCTGCCAATCACTGACGGCTTTCTAAACTAAACCCACCAATTGTAGACGAGAAACAGTCCGCTTCATGTATTGCAGTCGTTACGTGGAATTGAACAAGTTTCGATAGTGGAGCCTATAGGTAGTTTTAAGATGAAGAAATAAAAATCATTTATGGGAATTTAATATATTCATCTATGAATAATATTCTACTTAAAAACGAGTAAAACACGCGACACTTGTTCAATTAAGTTATTTCCTTTGAAATAAGCTGCACCGCAATTACTTGACGTAATGAGCTTAATGAGCGTTGTGTCAAATGAACTAATATGTAACTTGATAAATGTTGTTCAGCGATATGAAAGTAAAGTCTGAATAGATTTCTGATTCTCCAAAGAATAACAAGGAAGACTTGGAACTTGGTCCGACAGAACCATGCTCACTGTTCATCAGCTGCCTTTGAAAAGTAGTCACTGTATCACAAATACCAGAACTGTATACACACTCCTGGCCCCCTTGTCTGCTCAGTGCCAGGATATCGCTCATGGTCCAGTTTACACTAGGTGCGCAGATGCATCAACGGATTATCGCCGACGATATTTGCACTAACTCAAGCTCTATCGTGTCTTGAATAATCGCTTGCTGCTGCTGCTGAGAAGACGAATGACAATCTCCGTTGAATGAGACTCAGTGAAAAGCATGCTTAAGCGCTCCTGGCTCCTCTTGCCATATAAATTACGTTATGGGTGCAGGAGTAGCGGGCAAAAAGGATTATGGATCTGTTATCAAGTAGATATATTGAGACAGGCGTAAAATATGCCTCTGATAGCAATGATGCTTCTGAATGGCATGGTCAGAGAAATGCATTTCTTACTCAGACAGGTGCTTATCTTCTTTTAATTTCAAAAGATCTTGGCAAAGAGTTCAGAGTGAAAAATTACTTGCGCAGAAGTTCATTTTCTCAAGGGGTCAACACCAAATTTATTTCATGTAAAGGGCGAAGAGTTAAATAAAAAAATCGCAACGAAAATTTCGAAAACGCCTTGACTACTTCATAGAAGCACATATCGTTTCAGTAATGCAGAAATACTTTTGAGTTGTCCTATAATGTATCCGAGTCAATGTTCAAATCTAAAACGACAAAAAAATTCCATTAAATCAAAGCGAATTGCACTCTTCCTCATGCAAATAAAGTAAAAAATATTGAGAGCTGCTCACAATGACATTCAGATCATGTCCTTGTAGCACGATTGTTCTCACCAAGCTATGAATAAATTAAATTTAGCGAGCCCACTTAGATGATAGCTGCTTGGTGACCATTGCGGTGGTTGAACTGATTTGCGAGCAGCGTTTCTACGCTCGGTAACACAGAAGAAACAATGGGAACTTTACGGCCAACGACCCTAATGAGATGAATCAGAAAACGCTGTGTTACCTAACCAAGGGCGATTGTCGCAGTTGAACTGATTTGCGTGGTCCTTATGCACTCATAGGAGCGAAACAATGGACACGGTACTGTGAACATACCAGAGTTGTGAGTTGCATTATTAATGAGAGACCTTATTATTGTTACACTTGTACATTGGCGCACAGAAAACTATTTGAATTGATTCATTGCCCATTAGTGAAGTAATTTCATGTTTAGGAAACCACATTCATTGTCTCCTTTAATGGATCATACGAGGATTTTATTCAAAAAGATAACACTGTATTGTTACGCTTTTATTAAAAAAATTTGTTTTAAAGTTTTGAACACGAAAAATCAAGTGTCGAATTTGTAAATTCAAATATAATTCGAAATTTATAAAAACTATTTAATATCAATATACTAAATTGTGATTTGCTAATTACATATTAGCAAATATATAATTAGCAAAGTTTTGGCTGAAAAACTTTTAGATTTCTGAGCATATTTCCACGATTAGTTTCAAGCTCGGTAAGGCAGAAGCAGAAGCATCAGCCACTGCCATCCAAATCACATCTCCGACTGGAAAAGAATTGTTAATTCAGGGCATAGATTTTATGCTGACTCATCGAGGATAATTCCCTGCATGCGGATGCTGATCTTTGCCATAGACGGATTGAATAATTGATCTACATTCGTCATGCAAGTAATAAGTAGTGCAGACGATGCAAAGAACGATATGGGATCTGCAAGCTGGAGCTACTGTAATTTATCTGCCCTTAATTGCTCATTGTTCTCATTTCGTTGACGGATAATGTCTTCAGTAGCGCAGTGCTAGTGAAAGAAGATATTTATAACTCGTGTCACTCTTTTGGCTGATACATATTTAGCGCTCAAGGGTCCGGGAAAGATTGAAAGGCTTGGTGTAACATTGATAAAGATAGACTAACTTTTAACCTTGCGTGAGAAATTGAGGTCAGAATTGACATAAAAGTGTTTAGCAGTGAATTGCAGCTTAATTGGGAAGCTGGTGCACGCGAATAGCTGTATTGTATCTCATTAGGAGGCTTAGAGACACTCAACACCCGGGCTTGAAACATGCAACAATGCTGATCGCCTGTTGTACGTTTCATGCCCGTCCACCTCTTAAAAAATGAGCCCCGAAAAATTTCGCGCATAGTCTTCACCTTCTCGATTAGGGATCGCGCCTAGACTCGGAGGACGGCCAGATGCTGCTACTCGTCACCAGAGCCAAACGATAAAGGACGATTTCGGCTAATCATTCGTAATATTGGAGCATCGCAATAATAGTTTGAGTTCTTTGGGTTATAAATGAGCCTAAAAGGCAGTTAAAAAATTTCGACCTTGCAATAGAATACTTATATTAGATAAATTCCGGAGTTATTTCGATTTTAAAGTAATTTTAGATTCCGTAACAACAAATTAAGATTATATTGAAGTTTAAAGCTGTTGTCAGCAGAAATGGATTTTGAATTAGAAGATAGCCCTTCAAACGAATTAATTATGAAGATTTCAAAGGTGGTGAAGTCTGAATTTGAATTGAAGTTTATTCGAGCTCGAATACTTGGCATTTACAAATGCATGCAGCTCAAAACCTATTCTGCTCGAGTCAAAGAACCCTTACCGTAGGCTCCTGTGGAGTAAAATTTAAAAATCAATAGGAAGCAAGTTTATGCAGAAACTGACTCAATTGAGAGTTTACAAATTTTTGATAAGGTTTTGAACTATATTTTACTCTAATGTGAATAAATTACATCAAGATGTTCAACAAAAATTAGACGAAATAACAAAACAAATAATGTTTATTTACTTACCTCATGATTAAGATGAAAAAATTTAATTGATTATGAAACAAAGTAAAAAAAGTCGACGTTGAGAAAATAAAGATTTCAGATCATAATAGATTCTTTTAACAATCATTACACGGTACCACGAGTTCCTAACGCTTAATAAAACACCAAATACTAAGTACGAATAATTTCATTTGTCTTTTCGGCTGAGCGCGCAATCTCGTAGTCGTTAAAAATGGACCGTGAATGAGTCGACGAGCGACAACCCAACGGACGCCGCCCGGCTTGAGGAGTCGTGTAGGGAAGAAGGACACTTCGGCACGATCAGTTCCGACCTCTGCGTGTAAACATACGAAGCCATCTGATAATTCGAACGCTCTCCCAAAAATTGTTCCAAAATTGAATTCTTGCCCTTGGTTCGATCCATGCTTAACGTCACAGGTCGTGAACATTAAGTTAGGGTGGTACACGTATCGCCGCTGAAGGGAGGCTCCACTTATGAGATGGAGAAACAGTGGGCCAATGTTATAAGGGGTTAAGCGGCTAAAAAATATGTCATTCATTAATTCTGTGAGAAAATTACCGGTTTTTCTATAATTTTTGTGACCTTAGCACGTTAATTGCGCCATTGTATGGAGCTTTTCAGTGAAAATAGAAAATTACTGCCGAGTGTAAGATGAATTAAAATGAAAGAACAATTTTCTTTAATATTTCAAATTTTTAAACCTTCGTTTAAGAGATGGTTGGACCAAAATAGGCTGATTTAAACAAACAAATACTTGAGGATTTAAACAAACTCAAACACCAAAACGACACCAGGATTTAAAAAAAATTTATAGTCGTTTCTCAGTGAGCATTAATTTTTTTGGCTTACTATCGATAAGCCGGGAAAAATCCGCCGTGCCAATAATATGTTAGAGATTGTTCAGTCTTTAATTAAGTTACCAAAAGTCCACCGGCTCGACAGCAAAAATTTAGTCTAAACTTTTACTGATATCAACAATATAAACAACAATAAACCGTTTACAATATATCAACATTGTAAACGGTTTATTTTGTCACAGTCGACTTGTATTCGTCACTTTTTGTACAGGTAAGTTAAACAGAAATGCACGCATATCTAAAAGTTTGATAAAGAACAGAGAAATGCAAAACTAAGCTTCAAACTGAATAAAAGACAGAGACAACAATTCAGCTTCAGTAACCTCGAGCTAGATAACCACGAAACGAAATCAATGCGTATTTTAAGCAAGTTTTGTGAGCCTGTAAAGAAGTAAGCGGTGCAGGGGGCAATGGTTGTTGCGAGATATATGCGGGTGCAGCGGGAAGTTGCGACTGGGCAAGCGTTCAGATCTCACTTAAGATAAACTTGATGGTGTCAGCAACAGTGTTCTTGACACCTCCTCGCCCAATAAACGGCTCTTCCAGAAATGTTTTCAACTCGTAACAAGGTCGCAAAGCATTGACGACCTTTTCTTTCGCTACAGTTCACAGTCCAGGAGAACATTTTTCTCAATATATTCCTATGAGAAAACTTGACATAAGCATCTGAAATGCCAACGTGCTAAGGGAAGGTGAATGAATTTCTCCGAACTGGTAAAAGAGGAGCAGAATAGAAGGAATTTGTAATGTTTGAATATATTTACTAGCCATTTGACATTTCTTGACATTTTGGATATGATAACTTCTAATAACTGGCGATTAAATGCTAAAATAATTACTAATTTAGTTTACCATCCTCCATTTAACATTTTTTGACAATTTCGATATGATAATTCATTCTAATTTTCGATTAAATTCTAAATTATTTTCTGCTCTAGCTAATTTACTTCCCTTAATTACTTTGATAAAGCGTCTACAATCTCTAAAATGAAATACATCTGCTCACATTAATGTTTATCAAACAGAAAATTTAAGTAAAACATTAAATTAAACCAAGTTTTGCATTTATTGATCTCCCTGTCTCATGCAATTTGAAACAGTTCAGCCACTTCACGACATTTTGTTAATTAGCAATCTTTGAAATGAGCACTTAACCTTGACTGGCAGTTTTTTCTCCTGTCATGACCTTATTTGGCAGTCAAGTAGGGAACAACAAATCTTTCAACTTCAACAACAACCAATAATTATGGAATAAAAGTTAATTTTCAACACTTAAAAGTTTTGAAACCAAAGAAGACATGACATTTACGAAGCATATTGCTTACCAAGTCTCGGGAAGTGAGTCTGGCGGCAACAAAGAACAACGGAAAACAAACTGGAAAAGATGGAGGTTAACATTAATAGTAAATCACTACAATTGATATTCTAGAAAAAAAACGTTTATTTTTGTGCTTCAAAACACGTTTAATGAAAGTTTTATTAGATATGTGAAATTTTATGATTAAAAAAAAATACAACTAGTGTTGCATTGTCTCGCCTATGAAGAAAGTAAACTGTAGGTGAACTAACTAGCGATCGGATCTCTCTTGTAGCAATAAAAAGTGAAATAATTTCATTATCTAACCGGTTTTTATAGTTACAGGAACATAATTATTATATTTTCGATTAGGGTGACCAAATTTTAAGCAATTTTTCCGCTTCATTGCTATGAAATTGCATGTTGCTCTAACAAAAACTATTTTTTTATGATGATTTATTTGATTATTCATCTCAAAATGTCTCGTATTCAAGCCACTAATTTCCTATGCAAGTTTCCATATATATGAGTGATGAAACTCTTATTGCGTTGCAGAGCATTCAATTTTTGCCGGCAAACGGCTGTAAGATACAAGCACTGTTTTATTGTCTGGCCAAGTGTAGCGGCGAACTCTTAGCAGCAATTTGCCTGATGCAACCTGGACTCTTGCACACCATTCCCATGCAGTGCCGCAATCATTCAAAGCTCGATCGTCTGTGAATTAATAAATTTCCCAATCAATTCTTGGAGGCACAGAAAAATTTGCATGACCCCATGTTTATGGCAAATGATGAAAGATTTACGATGGAATTTGCATGTAACGATGGTGGTATTGTAATGATAGAAGTCCTAATGGTTGCCGACAGTTCGGCGCGCAATAGAGCATTCCAGAACGTGAGAAGTGAGGTTTCCGCCTTGCATCTCTGTACTTATTTTCAGTTATGTTATTTCGAGTAAATCAAAAGTTAGTAATAGATTTTTTAGTTACTTTAATGCATTTCACTGAAAATAAAAAAATCACTATCGTTTAAAATTTGCGCCAAAGAAAGGAAGTAGGATGGTATTGCATTTTGACATTATGTAATAACATTATATTGCATTATGCATTATATTTTGATCTCATCCAAATCGAGGATGGAATTGCTAAAAATTGGGAGAATCAGAAGAGAGGGAACCAGTAACCTAAACATGTTCCGACTGGAATTTACAGCGAATAAATTATAAAACATTATGGTTGATTTCAAGCTTTTCAGGATAACGTTTCTTTTTCGTGTACGTCGAGCCAGATACTGACGGTCACTCCGATGCCTCAGAAAATAAATCTTTGGACTCTGCGTCCAGAGGAGCGCTTCCTTGTGCAAGACCTTTCCACTCAGACAAATTTCTTACAGCAAAGGTTGCGCTGGAAAACATCGGAAGAACGAGAGAAATTTACAGAATAATAATGATGTTCCTCAGAGCTGGCACGAAATGGAAAAACTTTCCGCATTTTTTTTCGCTAGTCAGACATTTGAATGGTTTGTAAAGTCCTTGACAGATGTTTGTCGATTTCAATGATCGCCCTTGACATGAGCTCATCTTTGCCATAAAATCTGCAACAATGGTATTAGATTAATTATTAGGCACATAAAACCCATCTGCAAAGATTGTTTGTTAGCTTTACGAGGGCCGAGGAGTTTTTCATCTGTCCAGCAGAAAGTGAAGAGGTATTTGGCTCGTGCATTCGTTCAGCGTTTTGTTTGTTATCATTTTATAGCATTTAAAGAGCCCAATGGAAGTGATAAAGATAATGCAAACAGCAGCGTGTGCTTGTTACGAGACTCATCCATTAAGTCTCGCGTTCAAGCCTGACTTTTGCCTCTGTCGTGCCTTGTGACGCTCAAATTTAGTGTAATTTTGTTATCATATCTTATTCGTAAATGAGTCTCTTAATAGCATTTTTGTGCAATAAAATTCTAATGAAGTTGCCCATTGATCAATATTTTTTTTATTGAAAAGCAACCGCCAACGAGAAACTTTTTATTCCAAGAATGGATACCAAATAAGTGACATAAAAATGAACTAAAAATATGGATGCTCTGTGAAATAAGTTTAGGACGATGAAGAGAAATCACCCGTATTTTACCCGTAGCTTTTTTTCCATAACAGGTGCTGAAGAAAAATCAATGAACTGTAATATGTTATTCGGCTTTAAAAAGTTTCTTCAACTTGTATATGAACTTTGTTCATTAAAAACTTAAATCTTGACAGAGAATCATGAAAGAATTCAATTTTGAGATCTTCTGGTCCGCAATATACTCAAAAGTAAACGTGGGGCTACACTGTCTACCAGTAAAACACTCTTGGCTGGACCGCGTATCAGGGCATTGTTCCTGTGTTCTAATTTCGATACGCTGTCACCAGCCTCAGATTTACAGACATTTGTATGAAAAGGCAAGTTGAATAAAGAATTCTTGTTTGTTTTGTTTGCTAGCCAGTATATAAGATATCTCTCACGTGAAAAATATAAGAATATTTGTATGGCTCTCCTAGCAACGCAAACTTATTCCTGTCACATTGCATTCATTTATGAGCGTGACTTTGTTTCGAACCAACGGGGAAAACTGAAGAGAATTGTACATAACGCATCACCGCTTATCAACATTCTGGTCAATTAATGTGTCTCTAAAATGATCAGATCTCTGAATATCTACGGTTATAGTCTCAGATATACAAACTATTTATGACTGTTAGAGTTAATAGAATCATATGAGATTTTCTATCCCTAAGCTTCTACAACAGGCATTTGCAGAAAGTTTTAGCTATGAAAATTTCTGTAATAGTTATACTGATTGTGGTAAGATCTTTTCTTTTAGTGTTGGCATTAAAAAATAAGATGCAAAAAGCCGAATGGTAAGTTATGGTAAAATGGTGAATTTCAGAATAGTACAACCAGTAGGACTAAATCTAATTTGAATAAGGATATGTCTTAATAAAATATGTTATAACGCACAACAGTGAAGAGCCTGTACACAAGTAACCTTATCTGGGGACGTCTTTAGAGTCCCAAAACTTCTTTCAATTAAAGAAATTCTAGAAGTTTGGACTTTGGAATACATATATTCAGTAAGTTCAGTTCAACCAGAATAAAATCGAAATGATGCAACGTATATATACGTGGACACCTTAGTCACTCATGTATGGGGGGCAGAAGTAAGTCAGAGTTTGCTTGCTGGAGCCTTCATAATAATGTGCCGGGGTTTACGATCGACACATTTCCATTTAAATAAGTCCGTGCTACACGCTACTTTTACTTTTATAGCTGCCTGAAAATGCTTCTTTGCAGTTGAAGGATAGCAAGCGTGCTTACGTACATTCATGGACGATGCTCGGGTTGCTTTGTGTAGTCACTTGCTTGCGCCGAACGAGTGACTGGTAAATGAATTAGTTTAGCAAAAAAATATGCAATATGGAATAAGACGATTTCTAAACTAGTTTCGACGAAAACTTTTTTAAACCGGTTTGACTTATATTGCTGCATGGTTGAGATAAAATGTCCTAAAATTCATCCTTTATATTCCACAGACACGGCTTCATCATGAACCAAGTAGCATTATACTAGAAATCGATGGTATCCAAATGAAGAAGATATGCAGAGAATCTTCCACTATTCAATTAAAGAACTAGGAAATGTGAGCGATTACCACTGTAAAGATTTTCAACAGGCGCGTTATAAAAGTCCCGCCGTCTATGAAAATTAATAATAAAAGATATGATGTTCGATGGTACAGTGTAGGTACATCTCATCCCAAGAAAATTTCTACGAATAGCATAAAACGAGCAGATGACACTATTTTCTAAATACAGTGGATCATTCTGCGCTGAAAACGATCATTCACAAGTCTATGAAGCATATTATGATCTCATGCATGAAGGCACGAAACCAAGCCCAGCAGCGGGGAGTGTCGGGAGTGAGTTAGCGAAGTACGTTCAAAAGCAAGCTTTGTTTTGGGCCAAAATTCTGTTCGTGTAGTCAAAGCTGATGATGAGTTGCTCAACATGTTTGGCGATGAGCGTCTTTGCTTTCCTCATCGATGCGGCAAATCGTGCGCGTTGCGGCGTGCTTAAGGCCCCACCCGGGCGATTGGAAAACAGGGTTTGGGTCGCGCTTTAGAATCTCTGATGCTATTGACAGAGATTCTGAACTGACGGGAGTTGAGGGCCCCTTCCACCGCCTCAAGTCAAGGCATACAATCTGCGTACGAGTAGGAGCTTTTTTAGCTGATGTCATTAAATGAGAAGAAATTATGTTAAAATTAATTATAAGATGTTGCTAAATTCGATGAGGGACATTTCAAGAGTTTCCGAGGCCGTTCATCTAGCTCAGAATATGTTTAATGAATATGTCTGTAAAATGGACGGTTATCCAATAGTAAATGACAGAGCAATAAACAAAACTTAGATTGTTGTGATCCTCAAAATAATTTTATGATCCCGTATCACACGTTTTCTTACGTATCAAAAAGTTGCTAAGAGGATCAAATTATCGCACCAAGTCGTTAGGATTGCTATTTAAGTTAAATGCACTTAAATAATAACATAGTAGAACTTTAAGCTCTTATTTCTCGATTTAATAGAAAAAATGACTATTATTAGGGCACCATCAATAAAAATAGCAAAACTTTAACCGTTTTTTTTTTAGAGAAAGCAAAGCCAGCAAGCTCGGCTCGTAAGGGTAGATTTTCGCCGGCACCTGATACATGTTAGGTGGTATTGCGTGGAGTCGTGATCCCGAAGAAAATATTTTTGACTGGGAAGGGGTAAAAAACTATATTTCATTCAGGTATTGCAAATAGTTAGCATTAAACATTATCGTTGAAGTATCGCAGAATTCTTCTAAAGAGTTCTGAAGATAAAAGCACTGGCGCTCTGTAAAGGATCACGACGGGGCATTGCGATCGTGTCCTGCCCGGGCACAAGTTTTAAAGCTAAGGCAAACATGTCTATTGTTCTTCTGACAGCCAAATAAATAGGGCCTAGAAAATAATGCATATTTTCCTATGGAGATCGTAGAGTCATGGGAGCACTTCTTGTGGTTTGAAGTGAGTGAGTCAAGGAGAAAATGACGAAGATCTTACAATTTCGTGTAGGTTTCAGCGTCAATGAAATGCACTTTTCCGAGTTTCGTCTGGCTGGGTTTTTCATTTTAACCGAGAGCTGAAAAGAAGCAAGGAAGCCATTTATTTCCAGCTGAAAATTTTTCTAAACGAGTAATGCATGAAAGGCACGAAACGAATAAATATACACTGACAAACCACTTTTATTCAATTAGCCATCACTTGACTGATTATGGTTACTGAAGTAGCTATGTTCTTCATAAATTATTAACAATTTTGAAACAAGCTTCGAAATTTTTGAAAGCTTCGAAAGAACGAGACCAGGATGATTGGTAGCTCTTCTGACAGCTTCAGATTCAACAGCTTGATTGAGACGCATCGATCTGAGATGCCTAATTAACTCATGTTGGGAGACTTAACGCTGAGTTCAAAGATCACGCACAAAAATAATGATTTGATTTCACTCATAATTGACCAACTGTTAATTTAAGAACGACTGATAGTTAATTTTTTTTAAGAAGGATAACCGCGTGCTTGAACTTTTGCTTTGTTAGAGATTCGTGACTCCAGTACTTTGAGATATTTATTTCCCTCTTTGCAGTCATGAACTTTCATTGAGGCAATAGGTCGACGAGTTAAGTTTACAACTTTATGGCTTGAGAGTAAAAAGAGCCGAAGCATTCCGTGAGACCACGCGTCTCGACGCAAGATTGGCCACCCAGCGCCGACTTCTTCTTTATTCACTGAAATCACCGAGCATTTGCATGTCCACAGATAAAGCGAACGTCAGCACGACATTGAAACTACCAAAACAAGTCAAGAAATCACTATAACACATCGCTCTTACTGAGTTTCACTTCCCTTCAACTTCTTTTAATACATATTTTAAGTGAGCCGGAGTTGGAGCGCGATAAGTAAAGCACGACTAAAGTTCACCTTGGGTCTCCTGAGAAGTTTTTCAGGTGTTCGATTCAGGGCTCCCGACGCGCCAGCTATCTTGGCATGCTCATAGGAACACCGGATGGGATGTTCACATTGTGTCGCACGGGACATCCGGTTATCATCAGTTCATTATTATTTCTTATCATTTGTAATTTGATGCGTGTCTTTCAGTCGGGAAGCCTTTTTAGCGCATTTTCTCATTTATGGAAAAATGCACTATTGTGCTCGCTATGTCCGTCTGTCTATCTGTCCGTCCGTCTGTCCGTCCGTTCGTGACCTCAAGTTTTCGTCGACGAGAAAATGCTCTCTCTGTCACTCACTGCAGTGAGTACTGAGTTATATTTTTTTGATGCATCGACACATAATATAGCGAAAAAAAGAATAGGAGTTGTGTTTTTAACACGACATTAAATCATGCCAACAAAATTAATTATTTTGTCGAACATAGCTTTTGTCTTCAGGTATAAGAGGTAACTGAAATAAGACGGAAGGGAATATTATTTCATGAAGAAAATGGCAAACAAATTTGAAACATATCCAAATTAAAAAATACACGATCGACATGGATTACCTGATTTATTGCTTACAAATAACATTCTTTCTTCGCAACGAGCGCACGTGTTTTCAAGACTATGTATTAATTATTCACTACCGAAAATATTCATGGTGATGGCACCAAGTGCTCTTCTAAACGTGCTCTGCAACTCCTTTTTAGCGCATTTTCTCATTTATGGAAGAAATACACTATTGTGCTCGCCATGTCCGTCTGTCTGTCTGCCCGTCCGTCCGTGACCTAAAGTTTTCGTCGACGAGAAAATGCGCTCTCTGTCACTCACAGCAGTGAGTACTGAGTTACATTTTTTGAAGGTGTGATACAACATGCCGCTCATATCTCAGCAGCATTTCTACGTAGCATAGCTACGGGTTTGCTCTTCGTGACTATTCTAGTTTAAAACAAGGAACCATTTGCAGGTATCATTTCTGTTATCAGCAAAAGCTTTCTGAATACGCGGGCAGATCACGATGAGGAGATCTCGCTTCACGAGTTTCAGATTAGCTCATGTGCCTCCGCCAGCACTTTGCTCCAGGCTCACTATTTTGCGAGACTTAGTGATTCATTTTCAGAATAAAGTAGCTACGGTATTTAAGAACAAACTTTTGCCAATTTTACATTTATAGAAGCATTAGATTAACTATGCTGAATTTGTAATTTAAATATTTTTTGTACAAATTCACTATGCAAGCAAATGTTTCCGAATGGTCCTGTGGGTTAAAATTTACTAGAAAGACTGGTAATAATGTCGGTAATAACAAAGCAATAATTATTCAGCAAATACTTTTTATTGCACAAATTGTGAATTCATCGAAAATGACGGTTTAATCCATTGTTTTCTGAAACTAATTTAAAAAAAATCAGGTGAATGATATTATTTATTGGTATCAATCAACCTCGTTGTGAATTTAAAAAAAAATGATACCTAAGAAGCGGCCAGCAAGAGCTATGCGATTGCTCAGTGCACGCAGCGGCGCGGAATGCTCCCTGACACCGCAAAGTGAGCGGAGGTAATGAACGTTCAGTTATGGAGTGCGACGGCGACATTGGTACATCTTGTTGCTTGTGAAGTGCATTCCTAGAGTTCTGGGCTGGCTGGAGGCCGCTGCGAAAAAGATATTAAGTGAGCTTTTTATTGTGCATCTTTTTCTTCCATTTAATCATTCTATGAATCGTATTAGTGTAACTAAAAAAACTTTTTGTTTACGTTCCTATCGCCATGAGTAACACCATTCGCTTAAAAATGACACTAGCTAAAATTGCAACAGTTGGAATATTTTATATGTTGTGCAAATATATTCATAGCTGCGTTAAATTTTAACGATTATTTGGCTAAAATTTTGCCTCTAAGTATTTGAAAAGAATTCTAGAATTCACAGCAGAACTAAATTGTAAATTAAAATTTTCGTGAATTCACCTAAAATATTTCACCTTGAGAATTTACGAATTGCTTGTTAGATGATCGATAAAAAAGTTATCTAAATTGATTAGGATTCTCATAAAGCTAACTCTTAATACTGAACATTTCTACCAAGTTCCCAACTGATAATAAACTGCCGTTCAACATCTATCATATATGATTCTATACATTTTAGAGAACAATAATAACTGGCAAACACGCGCAGCCATGGAGACGAAACCTCGGCTCCTCGCTCGTGATCAAGCCATACGAGCTTCCAAGTAATTCAAACCATGAACACATTAAGCTTGAAAAACGTGGGTAATGTTTCGACTGCTGAGACGCATATTGATCGAGGTAATATTTCGAGCATGACCTTTTCTTCATGGCTGCAATATCGAAGAGATAGAATATCACTTTCATTTACGAGGCCATTATCCCACTATGGCAATGAGATCTTATTTGAAATTCACGGAAAAGATTCAGATGGACAGATCGCTGGTCTTGACCTGCATTACACGATGAGCTCGTCTAAGCGATCAATGGAGCCGGGAGCGTTACAAATGAGCTCATTAATGAGACTTCCTTCGAACCTTTAATGAGGGGCGCAGAGGTTAAGTATCCTCACGTTTCAGCCTTTATTAATTATTCGTGAAACGGTGGTATGAATGAACTTGATTAGCAGTTATAGCTGGAAATCGTTTCATTGGATTTCAAGGTTGTAGTGAATGTACTTGCAGAGGTCAACTTGTACTTGCATTTTATTCCTGAGATAAGGTGGTTGAAGTTGGATAGATCAATTGTCGCATCATTCAAATACAAGGATGAGGTGGATGCACTTGCACAGGTAGAAATTTTACATTTCATCTAGAGTATGATGTAGATGTAGGTGTAGTTTGCGTGGTTGCCTAATCGTTTAATTTAATTCCAATGATAATTTTAGAGGTCAATTCACAAATAATCAAGTACAGAAGTGAAGGAAGGCATCTCAGTTCGATGAATGGGATTGTTTCATATTAATTCACTGGAACTAGGAAATTTTCTTAAGAAGTTTACCGGAATAAGAGGACGAAATGATTCTATTTAAACGCCCCTTCCATGTTCTTAGATGGTTCAAAACGCTCGCTTCTTGCATATCCACAACTGACCGGATTATAATAATATTCGTGTTAAAGTTATAAAATGAAGATTCAATAGCGAAATAATAACGGATAAAATACCTAATTTTATTTACGAAGAGGCTTTTTGGTTTATGCGAAATAGATAACTTTGCTTTAAAAATTTCTCTACAATAATAATTATTAAAAAATGTCTTTCACCAAATAAAACGCCTAATTGAAAAATATAGTACAGATGAGGCGAATCCAAAAGATTTCCTTATCCTGAAAAATTTCGCTCCATAAAATTGGAAGTTTATTCAATTGCGCGAGTGCCAAAACGAACAAGTAATTAATTTAACTCTGCGTGGTGCGCACGAAAGTGAGCAACAGGAGCAAGTCTTGCGAGCAGAAACAAAAGCATAGCGTGAGGCGTTCATTAAGAGCGGTATACGTCACGACGACATGAGCTTCTCCAAACTTATGAATACTAAAACCACTCGCCGCTGATCTCTATTTCTTGGCCTTTGTTTGGGGGCGCATTATGGAAAACAGACGCCTTGCTTCAAGTACAAACAACACAGAAGGATTGCCCTCACTGCATACGAACAATTGGCCACTCAAGCCTTTATGTTTCAGTTCAACATTTGCTTTGCATTTAACTGTCCCTAACTCCGCATTGGAGACGTACGCTGGAGCGAAGTGGTGCAGCTCTGAAATTGGCTAACAAATCTTGTAAATCTTAGAGATAATTCTGCGTTTTTAAATATCTCATGATGTGTGAAGAATGAGAAAAGTACGTTAGCGTTGTTTCAGGGATTCTTGTGGAGTAAATTGTACTAATTTTGCTGTGTCATTGAATTGCATTATCGCACAATTAATTTTTTACGAAAAACTTTCAAATAATTGTTACAATTATTCTGTTCAAGTAAGATACAACGGTACAATACGAAGGTGCATGATATAAAGATGTTTCATTGGATGTGTGATGCATGATCATTTCTGATTTTTTGGCTTGTCTCGCAAGCTTAATACGATCTATTTGATTTCATAGAAGCCAATCAACAGCATATAATGTAAATTTCAAATGTAAATTTCGGGTTAAACTTAGTTTAAACTCGTACATTAAATTGACTAGTGTCGGCTACAGAACTTTTTTTACATAACTTCCATAACTCGTCGTTTAGTTGGCACTGTGGAGAATTAGGTTTTCATCTCATCACATGTGGTTTGCTGTCACCTTGAACTGTCTCTGGACGCTTCAGTCACGACATTTCATGGAGGACAATGTGATCGTGTCAAAGATTCCTGCTTCTAATTACAGAATAAGACCAGAATTTCTCGCCCGCGCTCGTGTCATCACTGACTGCGGTGCATCCTTGGCCCTGTTCCATGGAGAGCATGGGACAGACTCCAGCCAGAAAAAATTATGGCTCATATTGTCCAAATTCACTTGCTACGTGTAGCACTGAATGAGTTTTTTTCTGGAAAAACTGAATCAAAATGACCCACATGAGTGCAAAGTGCGCCGCTATTTCTCAGAGAGTGGTACAGTGCTCCAGTGACATGATTTTTTACAAGGAATAATAATGCCTCAATGCCCGAACTGATCAACATCTGGACGAATGATAATTGCGAAGAAGAACTTTATTCTGATTTATTGTGAGCGAATTCCGATTAGCTTAATTAGAAGTATGTTTGCGGATGGAAAATCATATTTCATATTAAGCAACAAATAAGCAAGTCAGCAGGTCCGATTCTTCTATAATCTGCGCTATTTGCGTTTACGCATAATTGTGTTTTTAACATCAAGTTTTTCGTACATGAAAGATATAATAAATAATAGAAAAGCACTAATTTGGGCTAAGATGAAGATGAAAATGAGATTTTCACTGTAATAGTAAATACCTTGCACCCATTCATTGATGCAGCCATGAGCCGACGCATTCGGTCTGATGAGTTATCGCTTCATCGTGCCTTGCGAACTGTCGAGTCGAGTACAAAACTTGACTTATTATTTCCAGACACCATCAACTTTTCCAGGAACTCTTTTCACAAATTCCAAGGATGGAATATTTTCTTCGGGAAATCGCTACGTTCTACCAGTCTATAGTTCTGCATGTTCTGGCTTGCGGTTTAGTCTGGCAAAATACTTGAGCTTTATCTTTAAGGTCTCACTTTACACTATCAAGACGCTCAATCAGTGATTGCTTCATTAAAATTCTAGTCCGTTTCAATCTTTGGTTCCGAGGTTCAGGAGACCTTTTAAGATCTCAATTTTTGCGGATCGAGCAAGTACGACTGAAGTGTAAAGATTTTCGGCCTCGTTGCCAGAGCCGCTCGAAGGCAGCTCCAATTCACAGCTCGGCTTCGTGACTATTAGTCGTAGTATCTGATCTATCGCTGCTGTAAGATACACATTTTCCACACCTTTATCATCTCCAAAGTGTTGGCGCGATTTGCGATCATGCGTATTCTTGGTCACGATGTACCAAATGGAAGGAAATCTAGATCAGTGTTTCTGAAGATAATGCCTGAGCTCAAGCAAATTAGGGGCTAAATGGTCGTAAAGTTGCGATTGGCTCATAGCAGGAAGGTTGCGCGCTGTGTTCAAGGTGTTGGCAGCAGCGCCGATCGCGAGAAAACTTATCAATATTTTCTTCGGAAAGAAAGAACGCTGCACTGAATCGGGAGAGACAAAAATCTCAGCCTGTGGGACTGATCTTTTCTGTAAAATATTCTCGTGTGTATTAAAGATTTGTTATTTCCGGGTAGATTGATAGGCGAATTGAAATTTCAAGACATTTTTTGAAAGTTGTTTCTTAACTTGTGATTGATTTTTATGAATGGTGTGAGCAGGTAATTTAGAATAGAATAGGATAGAAGTGTCAGCCCTGAAGAAATAGGCCCATGGCATGTTCTTGTACTTTTCGTGACTTGATTCCACAAGGGATCCGGTCTTTTGAACCCGATCTTTCCATAACTGGCTCTTGATTGAGATAGTTGCTGGGCTTATTGCTTGGTCAGTAAGCGCTAGGCATTTCAAGACTGAACATATGCTCTTGCATAACTTCGTCTAGTCTGTTCTTGAAGGCGTTCATACTCGGAGCGTCAACGATGATGTCAGGGAGGCTGTTCCACATGTCGGTGACTCGAAGCGAGAAGAAATATCGTCGCACGGATGTGTTACAACGTATTTTTAGCGCATTTTCTCATTTATGGAAAAATGCACTATTGTGCTCGCCATGTCCGTCTGTCTGTCCGTCTGTCCGTCCGTCCGTCCGTGATATCAAGTTTTCGTCGACGAGAAAATGCGCTCTCTGTCACTCACTGCAGTGAGTAGTGTAGTGAGTACTGTAGTGTAGTGCAGTGTATAAACCGTGTGCATACTTGTCACCACGCAGACGACGTAGGTCACCACGCAGATGACGATAACAGAGGCTTGGAAGCTTTATAGTCTTTCTTCATGAGGCTTGCCTTTTAATCCCGGAAATATCCTTGTTGCACGTCTATGAACACTCTCGACTAAATTTTTGTCCTTTTCTAGTTTTGGTGACCACACGGCGTTTCCAAACTCGAGGTTCGGACGCTCGACAGCGACAAACAACAGCTTCACTGCTTCAGCATCTATGAACTCGTAAGAGCGCCTGATCAGTCCAAGTCTTTTATTGGCTTTATTGACTTGAGCTTCAAATTTATTTAATGTTGTATTAATGTATTATTAGTATTTGGAGGGACGTCAACACATTACCATACTCCGTACTCACCATGGTACAGGTTGATTGACGGAAATATCCTGTTTTGTATTTAGCGCCATGCAGCTAGATGTTGTAGGAAAATGGCTAAGAGTATTTCATATGAAGAACAATGTCATGAAGCTTTGTACTCGCTTAGTCAGTTGCCACTATACATTGGACAAGTGAGCAGCATGCGTTTGCTGTTGAGGCGTACTTTTCTAATGGCCGTTATGCAGAGTTGCCTCCATCTGAGACAATATTTTGCAGAACGCCTCATCTCCATGAGAAGTGACTTTCTTTGGATGGCCCTATCCCCCGATTTGGCTACGGGAGATTTTTTATGGGGTAATCTTAAATTAATTGTGTACAATGAATGTCCAAGGACCCTACCTCATTTGAAGAACAACATACGCCAAGCCATCGCCTCAGCATACCCGTCAATATGCTTAGCGAGTATTGAACGAAACTGAAAAAAATAGACTAACTGAACGCATTGATATTGGGGGCCGTCATTTATCCGATGCCATCTTTACAACTAAACGATACAAAAATTCAGATAATGCATTTTTCAAGAAAATTTATAGTGTAATGATTTTTCTATTAGTTATTCTTTAATTTGCGCTTTCAAATTGGGAAGTTTCCGCGAAACAACTTGTATAATAGTTCAGAAGCAATAAATTTTAAATAAATAAAGCAGAGAAATGTAGCATATGTATTCCTTATAACGGTGCTTTCTCTTCCATGATGAAATATAAGGTTTCTTATGATCGCGGTTAGGGAATAAGCTTCAACGATATCAGTGCAAACAAGTACTTGCATAATAGAAAAAAAATAATAATTTTCGGAGCTTCGTTTTAAATAAGTTTAAATCATTTTTTCTAATTAAGAAGCAAATTTTTGGAATCAAATGGTCAGTCTAATGAAATATTCAAGAAGAAACTCTTGACGATTGAAATGAATAACTTTAATGACTAAAAACTTCTATCTATAATTCCAACATGGCCACGACGTACATGAGGTGGTAAGTGCGTGCATTGCTCACCAGCCGTCTCGTCTTGCCCTCTAAAGAGCACTCTTGCTTATGAGTAATCGACCAGCGTGCTAAATTACTCGAGCAAAGTGCCCATTTTCACGCCGATGGTGTGTAGTTGGTGTGAACGTGAGATGGCGTCCTGATAGCAGCGCTCTAATCTGGCCCTTGGCTGGTCTCAACTCATCTTGAGGTTCATTTTAGTTCATGCCTCGGCGTCAATTTGTCGCGCGGCTGCCCTCAATTTCACTTCATTTTTGTGCCTCAGTTTGATGATAGAGATTCGCTGTATGGGTGGGAAATAGACTCTCTTGTGCCGGCAATTCCGTGCGCCAGCCTTGTCAGAATTGCAGCATTTAGGTTAAAATACAATTGATTGTTCCCACTCATGCCGTTACTTGAAGCATACGAATTGGTAAATGAATAGGAAAAAATGGCTTGCAGGAGCTAGCTTTCTCCGATTATAGCAATGATGGCATAGAATACTAGTTTATTCACAAATACTAGAGGGGAACTATTACATTAATTGAGTGACCACTGATCTGTCCATAATAAAATTTTTTTAGTTAGGTGAAAATGTGCAAATTACAACGGAAATAATCCCTCATGATCATTTTCCGAAGCTTAAATATTATTCGAAGCAAAGTTTTTGTTAGAACGATAAGGCACCTCTCATTAAAGTCTTATCGACCCAGAAGATCGGTCAGCGAAGGAGTCAGACTCGATAACGTTCGTGATGATGAATGTTGTCTGACATTCTCACTAGAACACAATAGATTTTACTTCCACCTTCATTAAAAAAAGCTGGCAATTTCACAATGTCTTCATGTCACGATCACGACACAATCACAAGTCCTTAAAAGGGCAAATCAATAACACATCGATAGAGGATCTCACGGTTTAGCCGGGACGAAAGTTCCCATTGAAGGCAAGGGTCGCTCTGTATGTGACACGGCTGAGCGACATCACTCCGATGCAAGATTGGAATCGTCCGTCAAGATCATAAGGTTCACATCCTCGACTTTTCGGCTCATTACAAAGTTTCTCTTAAGTGGTTCACTCAAAACTTGTTTTTAACCACACACGTGTGAAGAGATTGTTCGCACTGCACTGTTGAGAATAATTACCACCCAGACACTGACCAGAAAATGTTTTTGGCCGAAGAAGTTAATAGAACTCCGTGTTTCCCCACGATCTTAATTAACATCTTCGACAGCCTATTTTCAGGAGCTATGTTTTGTTTTAATCCAGCACCGTTCATCTCAAATTCACGGACGAATTATAAAAAAATAACGATGCACATTTTGTTTGATAATGTTGGGGTTGACATAAATTATGATTTAATAAATGATGAATAATATAAATAAACAAATACACGAAAAAATGTACTCTACAGCCTCACTTGTGAGATATCATCACATTTTCGCGCATTTCGAACAGAACAATTTGAAAAAAAATTTCCACCAAATATGACACGAAATCTCCACCTCGATGACAAATTTCCAATACGTAAACAATTAAATTATTATTGTCCCGGTCATGTCGACGTTCAAATTTCACAACTCTGCGAGGCGCGTGTTTACGGACCTCGTACGGTTGAATATGGAAGCGGTCCCAACAGTCGTTTAAGGATACCACAGCGAGCGATCGTGAGCCCAAGTGGACGCGATCTGTCGGAGACGCCTTTGTTTCCTCGCGATCTCGTGATAGAAATTAATAAGAAGATTTTATTCTTCGCAGGAAAGTGTGTGACCAAAGGATGATGACAGCCGCTATAAAGCTCTCAGAGAAACGCGGCCAGCGGCGCATCGAACAACTTGTCATCGTGTCGGGCCGGTCTCGCCATTAATGGACTTTTGTTGCTCACAATCAACTCTGCATGGCGCGATAAAATAATAATTCGGTTCATTGACGGCGGAACAAATGCAAGTGGTTGGCGAGCCAGAGTAATACTTTCAAGAAATTAAATTAATTAATAATTAATTCATCACATTGTTCATTTAATTGTTTAATAATTTACTAATTAATAGTTTTTTGGAACAATGTTTGAGAACGTGAACAAAAAATTGATTTAGAATGTAAAAAGTTCTTATAACCTTTCACTTCTTCGGTCAGTTTTACATATATAGTTGAAAATACAGGGCACAAAATGATAACTCCCCCACATTATCTGTAATAGTTCTGTGTAAAAGCTTTTTTAATTTATTTGATCGATTGACGAACAATCATACTAATCTTCAAATTCATAACACATTTAAAATTATTCAACTTTCTAGATTTAGATATGGAAAATTCTCTCGCATACACGGTAAAAATTATCACCTATTATGGCGACTTCCTTAATAAATTTTATTAGGGTAAATACTTTCTTCATGAGTGAACGAGATATTCACAAGTTATCTTCCTGATCAAGCTGACTTCAGTGGTAAAATAATCTTTGGGTCATTAAAATGGACCGTCGCATTCCCATGCAGTGGCACAATTATTCAGAAAAGCAATTATAACACCGCCCAAGATCATTAGATTAAAAACTGCCGTAATTGAAGTCATGTCCGTTGAGTTAAGAATGATTCCGTAAAAATCTGCCCTGCCGTTATAGGGGCACTTCAATTTGACCCATTTGTTCCGTTAAATTCGTCTTGGTTTCGTGAGCTTCACGAGGTTTGTTGAGATTCAGTCTCATGCGCGCAAATTCTTGGTTCTGCTGCATGAGGCGTGCACGGGAATTTCTGGAGCACGATATTTGCAACGCCACGTTAATTTTACGACTTTTTCTGGAACTGTCAGGATAAATGTGAAACTTTCTGGGCGGATTTGTGAAGCTGAGCTACGCATCAAATATGGAGGTGGCAGATCGAATAAGTGATCAAATATATATATATATACGTACATATATATACATATGTATTATGTATATGTGAGAACTTAAAAGTTTTTAGCTTATTTTATTACGATATGGTTACAAAGAAATTTTCGCAATAGATTATATTTCTTTCACAAATTCCCTATATAAATTCACAAATTTTTTACATTAAACGTGAAATAACATTAACAAATAAATCTTAATGTAAATTCAATATAAAATATTTGAAGTTATTAAATACAAAAAAAAACTTTATTGGAATTGCAGGGGGACATCATTTAAAGATGGTCCTTTTATTCAGATGCTAATTCCTTATAATTTGACCAACGAAATCGAGATAAAATTACAACTTTGACTGAATTTTTAGCAGTGCTATCCCGGTTGTCCACTGTAAGGAATGTAACGGAGAACTTTGCAAAGCTGATATGAAAAAAACAACTGAAGGTATCCAAGTAACTTCCTTTGTCACGATTAGTGACGATACAGCGCCATGTATGGGACTCAAATATCGCGCAACATTTGAGGAGGAATGAGGGAGCTGATAACGCTTGCTGACGCACATGACCTAGTGTCAGCACTCTCCTGCTTTGTACCGCTGACCCTTCTTCTCTTATTCTCATTAAAGTCTTGACATCAACAGTGCCAGTACAACACACTTCGCACCTCAACAGTTCACTCGATAAGATAAAGCAGAATAAAAGCAAGTTCTGAAGGGTCGGTGACACGCAATGAATTCCTCCAGTGTGGGAAATACTCATACTAGCCGCGTCACATTGGGCCGTGCATGCATGTTTTTTGTGTTTATTTTTTACATGCATTCATAATGAAATGAAGCTCAGAAAATGTTTGAAAGTTTCCAAGATTGCTAAAAGAAAAATTTGTGAAGATTGGTTTCGCATTGAACAAAAAGTTTCGGAAAACATTTATGAACGCTCAATGAGGTATAATGCAGAGCGAGGAAGTGATTTTCAGTTAGTGGGCATGAATAATTTATTGTCTATCATGGATACCTGATTCATATTTTTGATGTTTCAGAGTATAATTTCCGAGCCACTGTGTAAACGATATCAATTCAGCCAATTAGGAACATGTATGATGAATCAAAATTGTAAATTTATTTGTCCATCAACTTTATTCCCGAGTAGAAATATTAGACTGACTATTTATAAATAGGTCAATTTAAATTTATATGCTTGTGGCAATATGTCATCAGCATTATTTTTGTGAACAATTTTGTGAACATTAGGTTGAACTGATAATTTTATTAAACACTTCTCTGTCAGTTATGTTAGAGTGGTATATTATATGTAAACAAATTTAATTTTCGACACATTTCAGTTGATTGACTTACGGAATCACAACAACAATTTAACAATAATTTGTGAATTTAACGTGCTCTCGCAGTTCTGATATTCCTGACGTCACGATAATCTCTTCTAAGAATAGTAAAAGTAAAATCATTCCTCCATATCACTCACGATAGTTTGAAGTGTACGTAATTCGTCGGAATGTTGAGCACCTTGACGACCATGATGGCGTTAAGCCGACACGTTAGTGCGAGCACGCAGGTTTATTGCCCTGAGAACGACACTTGTGAGGACCTCGACGACAAACAAAAAATCTCATCGAGATTTTTACGACCGGAAAATACGCGTAAAATCAGATAAAAATTGGAACTTGATGTGTGTTCCCGAGCGGTTTCGATACATCCAACATGGCTGCCTTCAACGATAAGGGGGCAAAAATCTCGCCACGGTTTCAATGCCTTCGTGGGTGTGACATTCTTCTTCAAATGGAACAGCCACGGAGCTGGTCAGTCCTTTCACGCATAGGATACTTTCCAATAAATTTTAGTCGTTGTAGCGGCAAATTCAGACAGATTTGAACAAAAAAAAAAAAAAATAAATCATGAACCACCATGCGATAGATCACTTTAGGATGGGGCTTGCAACTCATTACTCCTCTATGTGATGTTGCACCTTCAAAGCAGTATATTATTCAATAAGATAAATGTCAAACTACGGGTTTGAAATTTATTTATTTCTGTTTTTTCGAAAAAAAACATGGAAATTCCTGGATGTGGCATGAATATGTTTGTTCGTGCAGGTAAGAGTTCCATGCACGGAGAGTGGCTATTGCGTTCGATTATGTTTGGTTTTTCCAACCTGGATCATCGCGAAAAATGAAGAGTATACTTCGATAAACAATTCCATGTTTCGGTAACCAGGTCAATTCCGCTGATTTACTTTTATTTTATCAATAATTTATGAGGTAAAGAACGAACTCCGAGGTGTGTGAACCGCTGTAAGGCTTGGTTTGTAGGAAGAATAGAAGCGAGGAAAATTATTTTATTTATCAGATAATTGTAATGAATATAGGAAAAAATGTCAGAATCGCCTGAAAATACAACAAAGGAAATCAGCAGTGCACCGTCCAAAAACTTTTATTCACTAGCATTAATCACAAGTCAGCAACATTCCGGCAACTTATTTTACGAATTTGTAAGGACAGTTAAATGGTCCCTTCCAATTACGGATCATCATTGATTTTAGTTGCACGGGAAACTTGGCTGCTTCTCAAATCTCTAATGAGATTAGTTGAAGGCGAAAGTCACACGCTCTGTACGCACTCAATTCCTGAGGGCTTCTACCTATTCAATTGACCTCTTCGATAATAAGCTATGCTCGCCGCAATATCGTACGTCAGCCACGAGTCTCCTTGAGCTGGAGTGTACAAGGCTGGCGGTAATAACTTTCATTTAAAACCTTCACTCGCGTCCTGCAGATAACAAACGACTTCAATCCACCATTGCATTGGACGCGCCTCATTATTTATTTTTGGTCGCGTTATAAAATAGAACGATTCCCTATTAACCCATATGTTATATATGTGCCCATATGATATATGTGTACCCATATGTTATGAACTTCAATTAATCAAATAAAAGAGAATTTTCGTTAATGAAACTTGCCTAAAGGACCATATGTTATATATGTACCATGTGTGATATATGTACCCATTTGTACTATGGTATGTATATATGACAACTGACATTAGCTGACATGGATGACACGAGCCGATGTCATGTATAACCACTAACGACGGTTGACTTACAAATAGTTGGACTTGAGCTGATTTCACCGAAAATAATGGTGTAAATGGTGCATTAAACATGATTAGTTGAAGGAAATTTCAACTCACACGACCCCAGAAATCCATCCGTATTATGGAATTGATCAGCAGCGTTCAAAGTTAGAATACTTCATCTTCTCAATTTGGAGAAGAGTCCAAGCAGAGAAATACAGAATTATCATTCAAAAAAGGGGAATAAACTTCATGTAGGTCATTTTTGTTCGTATATAAATAATTTACTTCTAGTATGGTAGTTGTATACTTTTTTATCCATAGTTCGTTGTAAGAGAAGAGGGAATTTTCGTTATGAAATATGAGTGTATTTTCGCTGTAAAGAGGAGGGGATTTCGTTGTGAAGTAAACGAGAATTTTAGTTGTAAAAGAGGAAGGCATTTTCATTCTGCATTAAATTCGAATTTTTGTTGTAGAAGAGCAAGGAATTTTCAGTGTCAAAAAAAGAGAATTTTCATTGTATAAGAGTAGGTCATTTTTATTATGAAATATGAGAGAAATTTCGTTGCGAACGTGGAATGAATCATCGTCGTGAGATCGGAGAAAATTTTCGTTGTGTAAGAGGAGGGAATTTTTGATGTGATGGAAGAAGAAATTTTCGTTGTGTAAGAGTAGGTAATTTTCGTTGTGAAAGTTGACGGAATTTTCATAGCGAAAGATGACGGAATTTTCATTGTGAAATTTGTGTATCATTTGTTGTGAAAGAGCAGGGATACTTCGTCACGGAAGAAGAATGAATATTCAACCGAGACATCGTATGGCCGGGTCAGCCACTTCTCAGAGGCAGCCCAGGATGTCACTCAAGTCTTCTGATGACTGACAACCGCCATGAATCAAGCCAACAGATGCAAGACTGTCTGGCAAATCTCACCTCTGCCGAGCCTCGTCTTAATATTTGTATTTTACAGAGTTATGTTAATAAGACCCTGATATTGAAGGCCTCTCTCTCAAGCGCTAATAAGCTTCATTAGGAAAGCTAAGGCACAGAGATTAGACGCGAGAGTTTATGACTGCTGTGTATGCTATGGTAATGGAAAAAGACGCATTTGCATACAAAAACCCTTATCTGCTAATAAATTTGCTTAGTTGGTATCTGCATTCGCATTAAAATGAAATTTATTCGATGTGAATTTGGCGGTGAAGTAAAGAAGGTCACATAAAGGAATGGACCATCAATTGCATTAAGTAATCAAGTTGCCGCTACACTCGATCTACCGTTATGATCAAGTTGGAAACCTCATGATATTTACTTATTGTTAATAAGTAAATCAGTTTGAAACGTGCGCTAAATATTAAAATCCAATCGAACAGCAAGATAGGAAGCCAAATAAACACTGGATTAGTTTTGACCGGCGGCGCGAGTGCCGCTCGGACGGAGTTGATGATGGCGCCGTGACTGGCGTTTGCGGTGCAGGCGTCGCGCGAGCGCCCGTGCAATGGCCCGTCGCCGCTCGGCAATTACACGAGCCCAGGAATCGAATTAGGGTTCGCTGAGAGAGGCCGTTCGTCCATTGAAAGCCCGTATTCCTTTTGAAGAAGCTCAAGGATTTAACACTGAGCTGTCAGGTGTGATACCCTTCACCTTGCTAATGGGATTACGCTTGTGACTGATGGTTGCTACTAGGCACATCAATAGGGGTTACGCCATCAAATGTAACTCAGGGCGCTCGGGAACTTCTGCAAGCGATACCCACAATTATCGTGCAATATCTTGACATGATTAATAATTGATGTATATTCGAGTCAGAGTTAATTCCGTAAAAACAGCTGATAAAAAAATCGCTTTACAATGATTAAATATTTGATTACATCGAACATGTTTATATACATGATTATTTCCTTCAAATTCCACATGAATTCATTTCCTTTCATTTTCATCCAAACATTTCCTTCAAATTCCACATGAATTTTACTAAAGCGAATAGCACACATATGGGCTCCTACGCACTGAAAATTTTCTTGAATAATTTCAACGCAGGGTTAAATGTTATGGAAGACATTATTTTAGATGCGATTCATTGAACGTTTTGATTTCCACCAATAGTCTCTCATATCTAGGCGGTTGCATTTATAACAACCAGAGATGTACAACCTTATCAGTGCATGAAGCCTACCAATTTAATTCGTATTACCCTTGACTGAATGCAAAAGATCTCCGCACTTAGCAGAGAAGCGACAGATGCCAGAGGCGCACCTCTAGATCCTTAGGACGAGTACTGCATTATTCCGAGCGGTGAGAGTCCTCCTTGAGTTCATCTTCACGAGAGAATCCTCCAAAGTCCCCTTTATTATAACCCGAAGATGGCAGAGAAAAAGTGCAACATCGTGACTTCTTGGGCGAGACTACGCCCGAGTCTGTAGAGGGTGGCGCTCGGCGTGCGGCTGTGAGACGAGCATCGGTCGCCGCAAGACTGCGCAAAATACCCCGTGGAAGACATGCAAAAACATGGAAAGCACGACTAATAATTCAAGCTTAGAATTTGAAATAAAATCTCATGTGTACCGTGATCGAGGATACAACGGTTAATTTTCCTGAGTATTTGACAACACTCAAAAAGAAATTCCCGTCTAAAATTTTGAATTGATATACGATTGCTTACGATAGATGTTATACTCGACAGTGGCATTAATTTTGCATCATTTTTCATTGCTCACCACTTATGAACAGCAAAAAAAGAATAAAAGTATTAATTAATTAATGAAGCACGAAAAACGCCGAATTTAGTGCAAATGAGATCGTGATTATGAGAATTTTACTGTGCTGCATATAGATAAGCATGAGTGCCAAAAATTTGCAAGTGGCAAACATGACATTTCTTCTGATCGGTAAAAAATTGGTAGAACCGTTCAGTGGGACAATTTGAAGCCAAGCGGATACATAGAATTTAAACCTGAACAAAATAATATACTATTCACGGAAAATAGAGCATGAATTTGATCAAACAAAGTCACAGGAAAAGTACTTCACGATTGGTGTGAAACTATACCGAAAAAAAAACACGCGACTATACTAGTCTAATGATCCTTCTGAAGAATGATTAATGATATTAATAATTCACTACATAATTATCTTGTGCTCTGAAACATTGGGTGGAATGATGGCAGCCAAGTCAAACGTTTCGGAAGAAAATGAGCAATTGTGTTTGATGAGGGTTTTGAATTTGCGGGAAGGTTTTGATCCCAAGACCGCATTATTGTATGGTGATCGTACTTTCCTGTGTTACTGGAAAAAAATGAACGAAAATGAAGCCCGCGATCTTCAAGAGTAGACTTTATAACATCCCACATTTCTTGTAATGCTGTACGCGATCTTCCAGTAGTGAGATTCTCTTCAAGATAGACAGAGAAAAACAATGAAAATCCCAGCTTTTTGTGCATTTTCGTTCATCAGTGTCCAGGGATCGAATCCAGATTATCAAGGGGGCTTCTAATGTGGATTTGGTTGGAAATATCTGGGGCAGGAACCTATATATACATATATATGAAAACAATAGACAGAGAAAGGTTATACTTAGTTATAATAGGTCGACGCGAAGTGTCCTTATGTTGACTTCTCGACTTGGAAGCATAACACTACACTATCTGTAACGCAATCAAGAGCACCATTCATTTACAAGTTAAATGGTTTCTAAAACTATAAATTAAATTCTTAAATGTGCGTGGGGAAAAGATCATAATATTTTTTCCTCTCACATAAAAAAACATTATGCAATAGGCAGTGAACTTCCCTCAATTACTCCAGGATTTATTATCAATTCTTTCATGCAAGACGTGGGAAAGACTCGATCAGTATGCATGGCGTCATAAAATGGCGCAAGACTTAATCCAACTCTGCCAGTCCATTGAGACTCGACATATAAATTTATTCACAGGTACCACGCGCGACGACTCCAAGAATGCAAACCAGAAAGAACCGAAAGCGTTACGGCCTAAGTTGTGATGCGTCCTGATTTAGACCGAGCGCCAGCAATCAGAGTCCTGCACGACTTGCCCTTTAATTAGAATAGCTCAAATGTTTGAGGTCTCCCAGTGACGTATCGCTCAATACCTCCGTCAACTTTAGGGCTCCGCTGCCGCCGCGTAATTTTCATAAAAAAATCTGACGTCGCACGGGCAGCGTTCAAAATGCAGCTTTTAATACGACTTAGGAAAAATAGGTTATTTTACTATGCTATAATTATCCTCATGGCGTGAGTGAGGGGATTGTGAATTTAAAAATTTCCTAATAGATAGAAAAAACACAGCTTGAGCTGAAGTCAACGACAAGGCTGCTATTGCTGCCGAAAAAAGTTCAGCTTTTGCTAAAATACCAAATTTATTGGCGATTTATCATCTAACCAAATGTAATAATGTGTTGTCTGTCATGTTCTCTGAACTAACAGGCCAATTTTTGTCAGTAGAACAAGTTCTGAGTAACATATTCATTTACTTCTATATTTAGAATGATATCTTTAAAACTTTTGTCCATTTTCATACGTTTAGCATTATCAAAACGGTTAATTAGCTACTAGCTAATATCAACATTGATTGTTTTTTACTGACAATAACAAAAACACTATACATCAAAGTAGACGGCATAAGATGTTTAAACATTTTAAACATCTTATCTTAACATTTTTATCGTTGGAGCCAGCAATTCAGCGATTGCAATTTTAAATTAGAGTTCCTGAATACAAGAATTATCTCAAATAAAGGTGCGAAGTTTGGCTAATGCGTTAAGAGCGATATATGTCTACAGCACAAAGTGACCTTTCTCTAATCTTCCAATAACAATTGTTGATGCTAATTCATTCCATACATTGAATACGAATGAGGCAATACTGCATTGATATCCTTCAATACAAATGCAACACAAATGAACTCCAACCATCGAACCCGCGGATTTGTCTATAGGAAGATAAATTTTGCGGCTTCATAGTCCCTTAATGTTCAATTATTATGCCAGCGATATCCTGTTCAGTAGTAATTGCCTGTCAGAAAGGAGTAGCATTTCACGGACCCATAGACTTAATAAATTTCATGGGGCACAGTAGCGCTAAAGTCAGTGGGAGTGAGATTTGGTGAGGCTGAATTTAGAATGTCTTCTTACTTAGACTAGACTCGTTCAGGACGTATTTGATTGTGTGGATATTGCCCATTCATTTTGCTCGAGCAAAGTTCTGCCATTTGATGTCCTGAGATTTCAAGTGGCATAAATTTGTCTTGAACCAGCAATTTATTCGAAAGACTCGGCGAAGAACGATGGAATCCTCCATAGAACGCAGCACTTTGGCGTCAATGAAGAGAGGTTCTTAGAATGGTATTTTACCAGCACTTCCATCAAGACTCCTAAATACTTTGTAATATTAATCGCAATGGTTCATCCGAGAACTTCGGTACTTAAAATGACAGGTCTAAAGCCTTGAACCTTTAAAAGCCCTTTCTAACCAGCAGTTAGATTGTGTCTGCTTGACGCTGTCTAATTTTATTGTAAATTAAATGCCCTTCGCGATCAATGTTTTATCATTCATTCGCGAACGAATATCCTCGAATTAAACGCTCTGTTTAAAATTAATATTCGACGGCTGGTAAGAGAGGTAAAATTTCATCCGCAATTTCATGCAAGATTTTATTTACATGCGCTATTCTCTAAAGTCTTGATAATTTAGCAGGAATGATATACCATAAATTAAGTGTCTCAAGGTCTTAAGTGTGACATGTGTACAACTGAGGAATATGTATGACTCAAAAAGAGGAACATGTATGAATAGTGGTCAAATGCTTTATGAATTTAGAGAGTTTCGACTACACCCTGCTGANGTGGTCAAATGCTTTATGAATTTAGAGAGTTTTGACTACACCCTGCTGACAATTGCTGACCATTTTGAGAAAAATATGAGTCATGCATCGCGATAAATGTTGTCTTGGGACATTAATGTGTTCTGATGGAAGATATAGATCTAGATGAACTTCATGTATGGTTTATATTTATGGACGAGAAATAACAATTAGCATTATATTTTTTTATTAAGATTCGACATCAACACAAAACATCAATCGGGCTCTTGAATAATGCTCGGATCTTGAGTGATAACACACATTCAAATCGTCTCCTATGTAATTGAATACAAACGAAAAATATCGATCTTGCTTTAAAAAAAGGAACAGTCGTCAGTTTTGTCAGTAACAAACATTTTTTAAACTTCATTACGAGCTATACGAGTTAACAGGATAAAAAAAATAGCTGAATGATACGAGTTAACTGGATAATACGAGTTAACTGAATAATACGAGTTAACTGAATAATACGAGTTAACTGAATAATACGAGTTAACTGAATAGCACGAGTTAACTGAATAGTAAAAGTTAACAGAATAATTCGAGTTAACTAGTTAATACGAGTTAACTGGATAATACGAGTTAACTGAATAATACGAGTTAACTGGATAATACGAGTTAACGGAATAATACGAGTTAACTGGATAATAGGAGTTCACTGGATAATACGGGTTAACTGAATAATACGGGTTAACTGAATAATACGGGTTAACTGAATAATACGGGTTAACTGAATCATACGGGTCAACTGGATTGTACGAGTTAAATGGATAATACGAGCTAACTGGATTTATATGAGTTAACTGAATAATACGAATTAACTGAATAATACGTGTTAACTGGATAATACAAGTTAACCGAATAATACGGGTTCACTGGATAATACGAATTAACGAACTCCCAATATTACTAATATTAAATACCTGGAATTTTTCAATCTCGAAGACGTAGGCGTAACAAAAACTATAGGCAATATGATTTATTACATAAATTCATAAAATTTTTGTTGTGCTATCAATTAATATCAGCTTCAGTTAATTGGTAATGAATAATTAATAACTTCTTTGATTTATCTCTTGAAACGCTGCTTGTCACGGACGTCCCAGATAATTGCAAAGCTGAGCCCAATTTCATAAAATATTTCCATCAACGAACGAAACTATTAATTTACACGAAAATAAGTTACGAAGCTAACGCTTCACGAAACGCCCCAATTTGTGTCTCTCCTTCTGAATATCTTTGCAGTGAAACATGAATTTCGATATGTTATAAAATTTATTTCAATTATTATATCGGGGATTCTGAGGAGAGTTTGTACAAAATTACTAAAGTAACACCTGAAAAAATTAGAGTATCTCCCATATGTGTAGTTTTTTTTAAACTAATAAATGATTTGCTGTAAAACTGATCGTTTCGAAATTCAAGATGTTACCTGATATTATTTTTATTTTGTGTTGTTGATATAAAATATCTCGAGAAATTCAATTTGTTTTTTATTTCTTCAATAATAAATCCGCATTTCTGGTCAGCTTCTAGCCGAACTTGAAAAAAACACTATGGATGAATACTCATATTTCAACCATCACTACTAACGAATGACGCTCCAGCTTTATTGGAACTTTTATTCTAGTGGTCTGACGCCATTACTGCAGTCCTCTAGACCTGGCCGCAGCCCTCTAGACCCGGCCACAGCCCTCTAGACCTGGCCGCAGTCCTCTAGACCTGGCCGCAGCCCTCTAGAACTGGCCGCAGCCCTCTAGACCCTGTCTCTTATACACATCTAGATGTGTATAAGAGACAGAANCTCTAGACCTGGCCGCAGCCCTGTCCGCACTTCCTGACGGTGCGACGGTAGCGTGGTCCCCGTCCCTGTGGTATCGAGGTTCTCCTGCTCGGTAGCTGCGGCACGCTTACGTCCTTACCTTCCTCATCAAGCCCCGGGCACGACAAAGGTGCGGCTTGTTTTGTGGCATGAAATTGGATTACCTTGTTTAAAAAAAAAGTAATAAAACTTGATCATCCTTATGAACTGGGCCGTAATATGGTCTTCTATGCCAACCATTTTTGTTTATCGCAATTCCACGATTTATTTGTTTAGCTCCTATTCTCAATTTTTGGTTTGTTTTACTTGTAGGTTGGATTCGCGAGGCCAGCCACGGATACGCGAGTCAGCCTTCAAACTCTGATTTGAACTGGAAATAAATCATACCGCGTTTCTGGATAGTCAACGATTTCTTATTTACTTGTAACCTTGAATTAGTAACGGGAAATATAAAATTGGTGGAAATTCACATTGCATTCTATAATTTCTATTGCAATGAATTCATCTTATTGTGTAGTTGATCCTAGGGTAAATCTTTTGTTAATGAAAATATTAAAAATAACCTGGAATTTTTACAATTATATTCTATTTAGCTATACTTAAATTTGGCTACGTCGGAAACTCTTTTGAAAAAAGAATTGGCGCTCCATTTCGACCAGTCTCGGGATCCCATTTTTTCCGTAATTTTGAATAATTCTGGAAACAGCCGTGAGCCAATAAACATAAATGGAGTGAACGAAGTTTGTAAGAGTGTCAAAGTTTGTGTAGAAGTGTCGAAGTTTGTTCAGTGTCATAAGATGGGGTTCATTTAAATACCACAAGAGCACACAGTACATGAGCAATTGATGAGCAATGCTCAGGAGAAAAGCCCAATGCCTGGATAGACTGGCAAAGGATTGACTGAATTATTGGAGGAACTTCAGAAATATGCATGGTGTACATTGAGCACAGATAATCAGAACTTTTTTACGCAGAATCTGGAAGAACCTAAAAAGATTCATTGGGGTCATAATTAAACCCAAGAAAGATCAATTAGGGGTTCAATGAGACCCAAGAAAGATCCAGTTGAAGCCAATGAATATCTGTAGAAATACACTAGTGGGTTCAATAGTAACCAAGTCAGATTGATCCATTGTGGGCTCAATTAAGCCCATATGCGATCCACTGGGACTCAAGCAAGTCTCTCAGTGAGATCCAGTGGGGCTCAATAAAGTTATAGCCGAAGTGACATAATTCTTTATTGCAGGGAACCTTCACAGTGTGGACAGCATGCGGTGCCATCGAGAGAACCACATAAAAGGGCTTCATAAGGTGGTACAATAGATGTATAATATGAAAGGGATAAATTAAAAATGAATGGCTACACAAATGGTTAATACTTAGTTCTAGGCTATATTTACTGTTACCATTTCTATTACTTTCTAAGGGCATGCAAGGAAACTAATCTTTCCAAACCATTGAGGCTTGGAACGGATTTCACTTTTAATCTGGATAACAACCCTAAACATTTAACAGTATTAGGCGGCATTAATGAATTTAAATAATTTGGCATGCACTAATCAAATTTAAAATTTGTTCACCGATTATATCTTGCAGTGGTTATCTCGCTCAACGATCGGACGTAGCGCTTTCTTTCCAAAACGATGAAAATATCATCTGCAGTGTTGCACCAGCCACGATGCGAGGTGTTGAAGCGATCTTAGTTGACAATAATTGCATTTTGATATTTGCGTTTATATTTTGTATGTAATTGGTACTTAACAGTTCGTTAAGTTCCAAGGGCAGATTATAAATATAAAGCATACTCGGGCAAGGTGACATTTAGTTCGAACGTAAGTGTTTGAAACCATGTAATATTTCATACGCATTACTGAAATTTCGCTTTATATTCTGATTTGGTGGTTTTCGCTTTATATTTTTGGCTTTCAATGACAGCATTATTTCGGCTTGATATAAGGAAAGGGCAGCAAATTCGATTGAAATGTCAGGCTTCATCTAATTTAATTTGCATATCTTTCTTCATTACTCTAAGGCGGAGAAAAAATTATTTAACATAAATGTCTTCGTACCATAAAATCGGAACATCCAGTATATGATTATATTTGAGGTTTTTAGCTGCAATTCAGTGCTTTTTATTACAAAACTTCTCTTTAACTTCACTTCTTGTTGTCTGTCTGCTTTGTCTGTCTGTTTCTGTCTGCTACAAATCTTATATTCGATATTCAAGTTGGAGACAATGCATGAATCAATAGGCAGAATAAATAGTTTTAAATCAATTTTTTTCAATCTTAAAAAAATGTAAAAATAATTTTGTCTGCTACAAATCGTGTAAAACATATTTGACACACTTCTACCTGTCCAATCGATCTGAAATTTTGCACAATTGTACATGTGTAACATCAAAGACACTGCTGCATTCTTTAGAAGTGATGACATTAAACAATAATTAATAAACGCACATCAATTTTCAATTGAGGTAAATTTCAATTTATCCTACTTAATATTAAATCAACTACTTCATGGAATTTCAAACAATTTACCATTCTTAAATGCTATAAATGGCATGAAATTCTACCAAAAATTCAATATTTTTCACATTACCAAGCTCTGCATAAAGTAAAGTATAACTTATTATCATTATAAATAAAAATATTCTAAACTGAACAATAATTTGTATAACTTACTCAAGTTTATATGAGCACTAATTCCATTGAACACTTGAACTGTAACCATTGGGCACGGTGGCCCAGTGGTTACAATTCAGAGTACCAGGATTGGAGCAGAAAGCTGTGGGTTCGATCCCAGCTCTGTGCGACAGTTCTGGTCAAATCGGCGAGGAGGCCGGGCGGTTAAGCATAGAAAAATTTGATCAATGAGTACTTGCGTGTTTGAGCCCGCAGGAATGTTCTGCGGTGTTAATGGACGCCGATTAATGTTCTGCGGTGTTAAGAATCGGCGACAGATCTAACGGACAAATGGATGCTGACATCGCTATTACCACTATTGCGCGGTAGCTAAGACAAGGCATCGCACGGTGCTCGAATGGTACGATCGACTGGCAGAAGTAGGTAATCGGCTAATACTCAATTCACGAATTCGTGACCTGAGGTGGGATGCTTTAATTTTTTCCATATCGCATGCAAATCGGCAAATTAAAATAATTATTTAGATTTCATTACATAGCCACTAACGCATAACTGTATTTGTTGTCATCATCCAATTTTTGAGCATCTGCTCATTTGTTAAACAAAAATGCCTCGCCCATGAAAAATCCAAATACTTTTACAGACGCAAGTGAATTCTGAAGCGATCGTACATCACATTTGGGTTACATTTACTAAATCTTTGTGGTACGAACGATTGAAACTTGTTATATAACTTACATTACATTAATACATTATTAAGTACATTTATTTTGGGAGTTCCAAAAATGTTGATCACATTTTGACACTACATCTATCGAAAACTATTAAGGATTCAAAAACGCATCTGGTTAATTTTAAAGTCTTGTAATTTAAAATTTGATATGAAACGTTTGAAGAAATTAGATGTAAGTGGCTATTATAGTCACTCGACAATCGCCAAAGCGATAGTCAAATTAATGCTAAACGAGTGCTAGTGCAGCATTTTCAGAAGCTGCAACATCGTCTGTTATTGATGCTAACAGCTCATCCACGTCTTATAAAAAATATTAGTATTAGTACAAAAAATTAAGTAATTAGTTGAAAAATAACACCAATGTTATCTTCTTTCCTATCATAGTTGAGGCAATATGGGGGCTCACCTGTGGCAAGATATTTGAAACTTCCGGAAAATAAGCTGCAGCTTCCAATTAATATATCATTTGGAGGAACAGTTATCTTTGCATCTAAACTCGACGTATCAATGCGGAAATTACTGCCCATAAACAAATGTAAAATTTTCAGCTTTCAATGCATGGAAAAACTCTTTCCATTAGCTAAGGTAATCAATCTTTTTCACTCAGACCGCTCATATGAACGTAAGGATTGTTCTGCAGCACAGCTGCCTTAATCGGCCTTATACGGCCACTTATCGGCATTGAGATCGGTACATCAGCCTTGATCGGCCTTGAAATCGGCGCAGCAGATTCAAACGGCCTCGAGATCAGCACCTCGATCGACTTGAGATCAGCACGGCAGCCTTTTTCATATTCATGGTCAGCTCAAGAACCTTAATTCATCGTCGTTAACGCCACTTGATCAGCCTTAATCGACCTCGAGATAAGTTTAGCTGCCTTGATCGGCCTTAAGATCGACACATCAGCCTTAATCGGCATCAAAATCAGCACAAAATGACCATATTCGGAATCAGATCGAAGTACCTAGGGTCGGAACTTCACCGTACAAGCTGAGGAGTTCAAGGCGAGAAAATAGCAATTCCGTGCCATTTATCGCATTAGAATTATCAAAAGAGTTATAAAGAATCACATTCTTATGAGAAAATCTGTATTAGTAGCGCAGACTCATTACAAATGATTAAAAATGCAATACTAGTGTCAAGTCACTACATTTATGCTGTAGTCAAGAAAATTAGACTAAATTTACTTTACTTAAATTTACCTATTATTTACTTATTATTTTACTATTTATTTACTTATCATTTTACGTATTTACTAAATTTACTTATTACTTAAACTTTTTCTTAACTGAGTTCTGTTGGCTTTGTGCTAGTTCTAATGATTTCTTAAAAAAACAAAAGAGACAAATCATGTTTTCCTGAGTTTAGTAATCAAAGTGGTTGCCAATAAGTTGTTCGCATTGTTGCTGTGATGTTCACTATACATTCGTGAACATCACACCCGCGCCCAGCTAAATTTTAGAGCCGAGCCCGGCGCAGATCTCGGCAGGTGCAGCCGCGTTTAAGCAGGGCAGAGCAGCGCTCTGTGGCTGAGAAATTAATTTGCGTTGCCGCAGTCGAAATTAACTCATTTTTCCTGGCTCTAAATTTTGACTGGATTGCTTGGAGACTTTCTTTTTTGCTGTCAATAAGAGCATTTTGGTAGATCAATAGGAACGCAGGAATATGACCCCCTAGAAAAAAAATGTTTTGAGTGGCAATATATATAATTTCCATAAGTTTTTTCGGCCAAATTAAAAGATGGAAAAATATTTCTACATGAGCAAAAATTCTAGTAATTTCGTTTTTTTTTGGAACGAGTGATGGGTGTGGAGAGTGAACTAATTGAATTTAGATATTACATCGTCAAAACTGTGTCATAATGAATGACTTGATCAGTTTTCTTTCACTTCAAACCTGGGCTGCTTCATACACTATTCTTTTCATGAACATAATAAAGAACTACAACAAAGAGGGGCCAGATTAAATTGGCAACGGCCTGTGCCCGGGCAGAACTCGTACCTTTGCTTCCATTCCAACACGTCAACAACATCAAGCTGCGCACGAAAGCTGACCTTATTTGGCCGCTCTATAATGACGAAGCTCTTGCTGGATGTGTGAAAGACGCTGCAATGAGCGCTTGTGCAAGTCGAAAATAAACCGGCAATTACTCAAAGGTGTCTGATTCATCTAATTACAGGTGACAGGAGACGGGCGCCTTGCTCGATCGACGGTCTGGACAACACTTCAGCGCATTGGAGTATATCCCGTCCGAAACAAATGGCCCGGCAGTGACTACTTTCCAAGTTGCATGGTCTTATCCCATCGAAAACCGGCATGTCATGATCTTATTATCTTTGGAGTGTGGCGATAGCGACAAGAGAAAGCCACACGCATAAGATAATCATTCATTACGGAAAATGACTTTGATTAATGCATTATTTACCGTAGATTCTGTTAAATAGGGAGAATTGTTTTCCATGCATGCGTGATTAATTGGAAAAGTTCAAAGTGTTAGATGGAGTTACATTCAACTATAAAATACATCGAAAAAATCCCATATTATTGAGAGAAAAAAAGACTATCAAAGTTAACGGCTTTCATAATATTCTCGTGCAGCTCACGCCATTGTAATATTAATAGTTTGCGTAACTAAAAATGAATGTCTGTTGTTCTTAAACCATACTAAGCGTTGAGAAATCTGTTTCAAAACTTGAAGTCAGTCAAGTGGATTGCGGCACATCTAAGAACTTTCTCACGATCCCAATGGCCGAGCTAAACCCTTGATTCGACGTTGAAAATGTTGAAGAGGAGCAATGATCATTCAAAAGCCCAATAAACCCTGGAAGGTCTTCGATTCGGACTTCATCATCCCTGAGTCGGGATGTGCTGAAAGCTCAAATGGATGAGGCGTGATGAGCTTCATGTAGCTCATTGCATCTGATAAATACTAAAGAGGCGATGTTCGATGTTTTCTCGCCGGAATTTCACGCCTAATCTGTAAGAATTGTGAACGCTGGCTTGTGAAATTTGTTCTTTGAACGGCACATTTGAATATCACATTTGACAAGGATTTAACAGAAAGATTTGCTTCAAGTAGCTGAAAGTAGAAATGACCAAGTTCATAATGCAAGAAAATTATTTAAACTAAAACTAGGACAGACATGTTGTTTTTTATTTTTTAAAACAACGAAATTCGATTCAAAATGAGGAAAGAAATCACTTGTAAAATAAAAGACTCAAACCGATAAAATGTACATTCAAATATTATTCACGAATGTAAATTTTTATCTTCTAAAGTCGCCAAAATTGATATGTACAAGCAAAGAATTTGTAGCTTATTGATTCGATATTGACGTTCAAATTAACATGAAGTGAGCTGTTTATAACTAAACATGCGTTTGCCCTGCTGCGCTGAGTGCAATAAATTGTACAATCTATATATTATCCATAAGATCACAATTAAATAATTGTAATTAGTAATATAAAATTGCAGAACTAGATATGAACAATAAATATAAGTCGGAAGGCTAGCAGCTCAGCAAATAACAGTCTGGCCATAATTTGTTACACTAGAGTAAATGCCTTAGCTAATCAGATCAACGTCGCCGAGTTTCTTACAGCACGCATGGAGGCATTTAGGAGCCCTCTTCAGGTATCGCTAAGTTGCTATTAAATCTGAGCGAACATGGAGGAGTCCACATTAGCCCGGATGCGATGGCACCTCAACTCATTTGTATTCATAAAATGTCATATTAACGACCGAGGAAGTGCCTAAAGATGTGTACTTCAAAAGTCTACGCTGAGACTGTTGTGCCAAGCGTATGCGACTGCCACGTTGGCTTCATACAGTTTCAGCCACAAGAAATTCATTTCAAAATGAATCCTTCTTTATTAAGGCAGCTGTTTGAAGGCCAAGCACAGATTCATTATACAGCGCTAAACATCTCTAACGTTCTCTCCTCTTTGCGAGATGAAGGCTTGTGAGTCTCTGCTACGTGCTTTTCTATGCATGACTTATATGTCGCGGTTTGATGAAGAATAAAGAGAGGAGCAAGTATGCTTGCACACGGCAAATGAGGGTCAGAGGTTACTCATCAAACGACGGGGCTGGTGTTCCATGCTTGTGCTTTGTTCCTACATCAAATAATACGGTGTGAAACGCTAAAAAATCCTTGGTTTACCAGTAACTTTGCTCGTAGTTTAGACGTATAGTTCAAGACAAATAGTAAATTAGCTGAGCCATACAAGGCAGCAGTGACGAAGATTTCTTACAGGGACGCTCAGCAAATCCTGATTGCAAGTTTAGGGAGAACTTACGTGCATTTAATGACATTTATGCAAATTAACCGCCATAAGTCACCTTATAATATCTGATATTATGGTCCCGTGGGATCATGATACCATATCTGGTGCCAAATACGTAGGAAAGGAAATAGTTCTGGCAATGGATGTGTAATGGATACTGTTATTTAATTGGTCAAAGAAGATTGACCAGTAATCTGTGATAAGATCGAATTCGTTGAGACGAACTTACACTAATAATGAAAAAAAAACAGCTGTCATTAAAAAAATATTTAAACTGCAACCCAAACCCATTCTGTGCGTTTACGACCCAGACTGTGACCCAAACCAATATGCATATATACTGGTGAATTCACGATGCTGTATCGTTTGCGTGAATTTGTGGGGCTATTCACGAGAAAGAGTGAGAGATTCATTCTGATGCTACTCGATTTCGCATTCTTGAATTAAGTAACTCGTTTTGAAAATTTATCATCTTATTAAAAGGGGAAGTGAATTTTTAATAGAAACGGGTATGAATTCAGAATTTATGAGCGATTTTATTTTGCCATTATTCTCTGGTATTGATGTCCAGTTGAAGATATTTGAAAAAATATTAATGATAATTGCGGTGGACATTTCTGTCTAATACACGAGCTTGCAAGACTATGAAAAAATAATGAATTTCTCATAGAAAATTTTATAAAGCAATGTTTTTCCACACTTGTGTTCAGGAAAGTCATGCTCTTCTCAAGGTACGAACGCTTCCTTATAGCTGCTGATTTTTTCTACATTAAGACCCTGCGGGCTGCTGGGGTTTCACCAGGCCGAGGGACCTAGCGTGTGTCGATTGTTGATGATGCAAAGGACCAATGCACAATCATTTGCATACCTAATGGTGCAATAAAGTGAGTGCGTGCCATAAAGAGCTTGTATGGAAGCGTCAGTTCACTTCTAATGTCGCCACGATGCATCAACGACGCCACTTGCATTGCGTGATAAAGTTTATTATACTAAGACCCTGCGCTCAGCTAGCATCGTGATTGTCTGTACCATAAAGTATAAAAAACTAGAACATGTGTTGAGTTGATTTGTTCAAAAATTCGCTTCAATTCATTTAATAGCGCATGCAAAATTGCACATGCAAGAACCCAGCGATATTTTGCATCATTACTGTGCATAGTAAAATAGTGGAGAAAAGTTAATGAGTCATGTATAGGAACGTTTAACTCTGATTTGGAGTTACATTTCCCCATCATTTCCCTGGAAGATTTACGTTTCTGAGCTGTCTTTAGAACGTTAATGACGCTGGGTACAAGCATCACATGGCCCAGCATAAATTCCTTAGACTGCATTCGATCATTTTTAGCAAAAGAGGCTTAATTGGGTCCATGGTTGTCTTCATGGTTGGCGAATCGAAATCTGGACGCTTGATGTAAGAACAAGCTAAGTTGTACGGCATTACCGAACATACCATACCGCGCATTAACAGGGTATTTTATTATGCTCAATCCTCACGACGGCCGTGTTGGTCGCGCACTCCGATCGTACTGCCTGCCGCCAGAGGTCGCTCGTGTCACACACGGCAAACTGCGCTCGACTAACATCACCTCTGATTGACCGAAATGCGCTCTCGGTGACAAGCGCGGTCAGGCATGAAAGTTTCAAGGCATAGTTAAGGTGAATTATTCTTCGAGATTCCTGGTTCAGTGTTTTATAAAAGAATTTTCTGATGATTTCGCTCATCAATTTGCCGGGAACGAAATCGCGGAAAGAGCATCTCTAAAGCGCTTTAGTTATTGTTTAGATATTGTGAAAGCTACATCAAATTCCCACGCACTTGGGAACAGTTCTAAAAGCCCGAGTTTTAGAGCTCCGAGAAAAATTGCTCCGAGATTCTTCGCAACAAGCTTGGATAATATTGATGGAAATCAAACGTACTCAGGCATGTTCATAGGTCTGATCTTTCTTCATTTTTTGTTCGTAGGTAAATTTTGAAACTAAAATCCCAGCAAAGAAATATTGTCCATGCAGCGAGATACACGGCTCAATTCATTGTCTTGCCATGCCCACGTGGGATGCATTTCATGGTGAAGTAATACGTCCCACAAGCTCATCAATCCCCAAAGGAGCTCCTCCAACCTAACTCAGTTCCTACGATGGTAATTCGCATCGTCTTGATCTTGCTGAACTCGCTTTGATGAAGTCCACGAGCCGGCGGTGTGAGGGCGTGACGCTCGGCGAGCCTCACGCGCACCGCGGCTACGAGGGAGCGCACGACCTGGGCAAGCGAGGAGTCGAGTTAAGCGTGTCGCTTCGGCCCGCGGTCTGCCGCACTCGAGCTATAAGCGTTCCTTGGCTACGATGCGCATGATGGAAACTCGAGGATTCATCAGCGCCCCATTAAAAAAGTTATGAATTAATTATCGGATAGGGCCTTTGTTTGGGTCTGTTCTTTTCTTGTTAAGTACTGCGGTCCAACAACTGCACAGCGAACAGTTAAGAAGTACGGTCAAGAATACAGCAATAAAACTTCAACTTTTACCGTGCTTAACGGCTTCATTATCATTGCCAGACCCGTTAGAGAAGAAGGAAATCTTGGGGTAAAAGTTGATTGCGTTTGAACCATGAAGAGATTTTTTCACAAATTTCCCTAAGTTCGGAAGGAATTGAGAAAACCATATATTTTATCGTTGCATTCTGTCAAAATGCAAATGGTCTAGCTTTCTCCATAATTCTCTATGACTTCTATTATTTAAACTGATCTTTGCTGCTAAGCGGTTTTTAATGAAATATATTAATAAAGTTTGAATTTATATCCGAACAATCTTAGCGCTTGTACCCATATATGTACATATATCTATTCAAATAACAATGTCGTTGAATATTATTCGTCAAGAGTCAATCCACCTGCAAAGACAGACTTCTTTGGCAAACTATTCAATTCACAAATCGACGTGAGTCTTCATAAAGCATTGAATGAAGACGAAAGCTCGGGCCTCCTCATGAGTCAAAGACTTGCCATTCAATCAATCATGTAATTCACCATAGCCTCAATTGTCTTGAGAATCTGATGTGATAGAGTCATAAATTAGAATGATATGCGGAGATGTACGGGACTGTCTATCGCTAGGAGGGTGATTACCGACAAGACTTCGAACAATGGAGCACTTCATGCGTGATCGGCATGGCTGGCCCTGCAGCAGATCTTCTCGCGACAGATCTTCTCGCGTATGTCTAACCCAGTCCCATTCTGTAAAAGCACTTTGCAGCAAGTTAGCCGGTGTAGCAAGATTCTATTATATACTGGCAGTGTGCAGAGGATCTACAAAATATGTTCCAAATTCCTATTATTAACGCGTCTCATTAAACATTATCCATACATTATGAATTTTTTAATCAACTGACTACTGAATGGTATTTGTATGCTAATAATATTAAAAATATCGTTCAATTCTGTATAGATAAGTTGTAATAGATTTCGCGGGACAAATCATCAATCAAGTATATGCACGATTCCTTCTTTGTAAACTTAAGTGGGAGTTACGTTTCATTTATGCTCTTTAGTCTGGGATTATGGAGGTTGTATGCGACATGTTGGGAAGACGTCTCCATTATCTGACATCGGGAGGTTGAGTCGTTCGAGTGACATATAGGGCGCATTTGAAGGGCTCATTAGTGACATGGTTCCAAAGACTCAAACAATGTACACGAGCCTGCAACAGGGCAACTCAATTGAAAGATTAATGAGAACACAATCTGATAATGTTCAAGATGTCGGCGAACACCGTACACAGCTTGCTGGTGGTCATTCACATGTGGTTTTATTCTCTCAATATTTCCAGAGTTATGTTATCGCAAAATCGTTTTGATGAAATATGTCGTTATTGTAAAATTGGTTCATTGACAGAAACTGTTCGAAAACTGCATATGTCTGTTTTATTTACAAAGAAGACCATGCCAGATATTTATATATGAAACAAAAGCGTTTAATTAAAAAAAAAACACTTTCTGAATCGAATTTGTCCAAAGTTCATTCCTTATTTTTTGAATAATTTTTTAATCAGGTTTTCTAACTCCCAGTTTCATCCATTCGTAGCATACAGTAAAAAAAAGAATTAGTGAGTTTAGTTGGGAAGCGGGCCGAGTGTAATAACATAACCTCAATTTTGAAAATTCAGACCTTATTGTTATTCACATATAAGCACTGACTCATATTTTCTCTAGATAGCTCAATCAATGAAGGAAAAATCAACAAATCATGTTGGAGGTAATTAATACATATTATGAGGTGATCATCACAAATATTGAAAAATTCTTGAATTCTACACACGGTGGTACTGTAATTGTTGTAATGAAAGGCATCAATGATAATGACAATGCCTGATAACTCTGTCCATTATCTCACATTCAGTGATATCTCAATACAAGCCATAGTTAAGTATGCCCCCTTATCAAGAAGTTATAACAAAGTTTTTTTCCATAAATATCATAGCCAGGGTGTGTGAGAATTTACAGGCTATTTACGTTTAAACACATGAGCAAAATATACAAAAAAGCTCAAATTAAGAAATTTTTTTATCAATAGCTTGTTTCACCGGTTGGTCGAAACATCTAAAATTTTGCCGCGATTACATCCCGAAAAAGATTCTAGTATTCATTATTAAATATATCAAAGAAAACCTTAAAGTAACACACTGGATTTTTGAGATTCTTCAGACAGAGCATAGAATATAATAAAATTTATTACATATATTCTTATAAATGTATACAAAATATTATGTATATTTTTATACTATAATACAAGCTGCGGGCTCGACAAGGAACGATTGACACGGCCAGATCTCCCTGACGAGATCGAGACGGGAAAGCTCCTGATCGCTTGCAGATCTTAGCCTTGAGACTGAACGTGGACACCAATAAAAGAATGACCCTAAAGCGGAGAGTCATCGGGATATGGGGCAAGCAAATAGAGACTCCATTCACACATATTTCTTAACAAGCCAGTCGTTCACTGTGAACAAAATGGTAGAGGTGAGCAAGGACCAAGGTTATGTACGGTTAATTTGCAACACCTGAACTTCGTTGGACTTGTACTCAAACAACGATTCTCTGTGACCTAGGAAGACACCTTTGTCGGGCCAATTACTACTCCTGCTCATTTTTAATGCGAGGGTTACAGAGTTCACATGCAAAGAGATCGGTACGAAAAATGTTACTTTTAAAACGATTGACGTTGGACGTGGGAAAGAAATTGATTGCTCATGACATTCAGGCTGTATGTATAGCATGTTATTATTTATTTAATAGTTGCGATTATGCAAGATTGTTGATTGAGCTATAGGTCATTTATTAATAACCTATCAGTCTTAGTTCAACACATCTACGTGCAGAACCATTAAATTAATTTGATAATGTTGAACATAGAATGTATTTTATGGCAAGTGATACAGTTTGCACAAATATTTCCTTCTAATGTTAGCTGGACGAGTTCGGTAAGCATTCATGGTCATTTATCAAAGTATGTTTGGTCTCTCACACACACGGCAACGTCCCTGAAAGAGCGTCTGCTACAGACACACCTCGTCTCTACAGGAGGCGACGCAGACGTGAAGTCTCGGCGAGATGGAGTGCAAGGTTGCAGAATGCGTCCATTGTGCTGCAACAATGGCGTAGTATTCATGGTCAGCGAGCCAGCTAATGCGTACAGGTGCTGCCTAACACTGACTAATGAGATCAGAGGTTCGTGAGCTCAGTAACTCTAGTGTTCTCCTCTTCGACACGAATACCGAATTCGAAAGTAGAACATCGCCGCATTAGAAAACAATCGTGCCGTGAAGTATACATATACTGTACGTCGTGGGTAGACATGGGCATTTCTAGCATCTCGCATGTTGGACTTGCTTATTGGACTTGAAAATCTGTAATTTATAAACTACCCATTTAAATGACTAAGTTCCGTTAGATCAGTGATTCGAGACTGTGTTGACTTCACCACTAGAGGTACGTGAGGGCTTTCAAGCTTGTATGACTGTCATGCCTTGTGAGGTTTTTACAGATTTTTAGTTATTTTAAACTGAAAACATATTCACTATCCGACACAACAAAACATGGTAGCGATTTGCCACTGCCATCGCAGGCCACACATAAATGCAATTAGCCTACCGTTAAATTAAGTAAGTAATTTTCATCGGTGTTCAAATTTGAATGAAATGCTACCAATGTTACACATTAACGGTAAATATTAGTGGTACCTAGTATTAATAAAAGTATTAATATAAGTGGTACATGGTAGGTACCTGGTGTTTCCTCTACCGAGCATCCAAATAGTACTAGATTGAAACGCTTGGGAAATATTGTCAGTACTGGGCTGGGCGTCTCTAGCTGAAATGTAGACTGTAAAAATAAATCTGTAAAGAAAATTCTGGAATAGGTGCTTGAGCACAAGACCAAATTTTACAAACATTCATGACAACAACATCACGAAAATTGATTACATATTTTGAAATTTGAAATACTCTGGAAGTAAACCTATTTGTACTGTGCTATGCATAAAAAACACGAGAATTGTTTTTGTCTGCTTCATGCGATTGGTTAATGCGTTTTCAATCCCAGCATTTAATCAGTTAGAGATTTTCTTTTCATCTTGTTTTTACCTCTTGATCTCCATACCCGTGTCATGCCATTAAAGATTAATTGATGGAAAATTATTTCCATATGCTGAGCATTACATGGGATCGCTTATGCCTCGTATTCTATAGCCCATCGTCTGTCTGTCGATCGCAGCCTTGCTTTTTATCTTTCAAGTTGCAATGAACGACGTACAATAAAACGAAAAATATTTATATCATCGACGGAACAGTCGAATGGATAGAGAAAAAAACGGAAATCAGACAAAAGAATAGCGCAGTGTCATAAAATACTGTTATTATCACAGCTGCAAGTCACTAACAACAATATCAGAATCGAGATTGGAGTGCAACATTGAGATAACGATCAATTCTGAGAATAGCAGTCGTCGCACCGCCTCAACGATTTCAATCTGGTCGAGAGGCTACACTTGGCGGGATGTTCCATCGTTAAAGTACTGCGCTCTACATTCATATCAGTGCTTCAAAGCATTTCGCTTCAGGATCTTTCCGATATGATGGACAATTGACAGGCGAATACTCGCCGTCATTAGGAACATAGGTTAAAAGGTTGGGAAAGACGTGACCTGTTTGGGCAATAGCAATTATCCGTATGGAAATGAACCCTGCATTTACACGACAGAATGATGTGCTGGAGTTATTCATGGGCATGCGAAAGAAATAGAAAGTGCAACATTTTTGCATTTGTTCTCTCGTAACTCATTCAACTTGTTCTGGTCGTTTTTTTGAATAGTAAATTAGGATATATTTGAAACAAAATTAATTAAATTAAAATTTTTTTTAGTCCTTATATGTACGTTTTAGTGCGTAAAATATTCACTGTATATTTTTGGATCTTACTTAGTGGAGAATTGGTGAATCTGGGAATGTTTTTCCAAGCTGAAGTTCAAGATTACACACAATTTGCTTAACAGTTTATAGGCATTTCTTACTTATGTAATGCTAATTATCTTAGCCCAAGCATTTTGTCTAGTAGTATTTGCACCTGCATCTGAAATAAAATCGATACAAATGATTGAAATTGCCTGGCCGAAACGATCAATAAATATAAACACCCATTTCACTTTGGCCACACCGGCACAAAAGCCGCCAAGTACCAACACAAATAAGGAGCCATCTTTGCAGCAAGTATAAATTTCTACCTGAGCAGTGGCATGTCGACGGCAAGATTGACCTCCTGCTGCCGCTCACGAGTAGCTTTTGTGAGCTCAATAAGTTGCTATTAGACCAGAGCACGACCAGCAAGCTGCAGTAAGTGCTAAGTTAACAAAGCGGTGAGTGGGTGGCAAATCGAAAAGAACTAAACGCCTCTGAAGGGACTGTCACTTTGATCTCTGGGAGTCAAGTCTACAGCCACTTGTACGTAATCCTACCCTAAGCTTAGACGGTGTGTCGAAATCGTTCCGAGCAATGTAAAGTTCCGAAAAAGTTCCGAGCAATGGAGGTAATGGAGAACGCCTTACACTAATGAATGATGGGTACCTGGAGATGGAGGACTAGGAATAAAATCGCTGTGACGTAAATATGATTAGAGGCTAATTATGGTTAAGATTTGATTAGGGTTGAGTAGATGCATTAAAATGTGCATTACGATCTTTATAAAAATTTTATTTTTAAACTGAATCCATGATTCATGTGGATGCATAGAATAGATTAGAATTGTCGGCACTGAAGAAATAGGCCCATGGCCTGTCGCCGATTCTTGTACTTTTCGTGACTTGATTCACAAGGGATCCGGCCTTTGGAACCCGATCTTTCCATAGCTGATGATTGATTGAGATCGCTGCTGGACTTATTGCCTGGTCCGTAAGGCGCTAGGCATTTAAAGACTGAACAAATGCTCCTGTATAGCTTTTTCTAGTCTGTTCTTGAAGGCGTTCATACTCGTTCATACTCGTTTACAAATTTACTTTTAATAAAATTTCGATAATTTTTACCTCAACAATAAAATTGTAGTAATCACCAGAAAAATTTGGCGCGATAGAGACTGCATTCAAATTTCGTTTTAAATGCATTTTATTTTCTTGCTCAAACATCTTTATCGCAGTCATTTGGCTCTCACGGTCAGGCACTTGAAAGCTTTATTGAAAAAGAAAGGCTCTTCCTCAGGCGGTCGAAGGCATCGTAGTTCATGAGAGCGCACCAAATCTATGGTCGATAGCGCATAGATTAGAAGAGAATTAGGCCAAATGATCTCCTTAAAGGGGTATTTGGCTGACAAATGAGGTCCAAGCGTGACCCAGGCTCGTGCTTGGGCGAGTCGCTCTGAAACACATTAGCCGAGATGCAGATCATCAGACACTCGTAAATCTGCCAGCAACATACCTCGTAACAAGCAAGAATAGAAACTGTACCACTGGAATACATTTAATGAGCTCCATTTATCAGCTTTTAGTACGTGGGCTGTTCAAATGAGCGAGTAGAATGCAGCACACGAACTACAGTGCTGGCCTGCCACCACGAGACTATAAATGAATGCGTTCGTGGCCCGGACTGGGCGATTAGCATGCTTGTGATTCACCGCGCGAGGTACATAAGAAAATCTCCCTATGATGTATCACTAATAAATTTATGCAACTTTATTGCGAGTCTCGTGTGCTATGATAGAGAAGGATCACAGGCTTAAACAGCTTTTATTGAATACCAAGAATACATGCGTGTTTTAAATAATAATTATGAAGATGGCATCTCATTCAACATTGTTATCTATTGCACAATAATGGAAATTACATATTAAGTAATCTTCAGACGATGTACGTTCAATAACGAATGTGAACATACGATCGTTTTGCTGAAACTTAGCATATTTTATATAACACATGTCAAAAAAATAATGATGACATTTGTCAACAAACAAATGATAATATTAGCTGGCATTTGTCAACAAAATTATCTGTTGAAGGATTAAAAAAGGAAGGAATAGATTAAGCATGAAAGTTGTTATATAGTTATTGTGCCATCGCGCTTAGCAAGATGTGCCGTCAATTTAGTGTCAGAGTATACTTCGTAGTTCAATCTCCTACAGGTGGTGACGGTGATGAAACTCGTTTTAAAGAACAAATCTTCAATTAAAATCTGAAGAAGCTTATGAATTTTTTACCTTGGAATGAAGTTTATTCTCCGTTTGCTAGGGCGCCATGAATTATGATAAACTTGAATGAATGACCAATGAAAGTAAGCAAGTAACCTAGCATGTATAGGATAACTCACTGCGCCTAACATGAGCAAGATTGCCCCACGCGTCGCCGACCCATGCAGTGAGGCTGGAATTCCTCGCCACGATAACAAAAAAGTTTAATTTAAAGCCTAATCGTCAGCATGTGATGGCGTTGGGTCGGAAGAGAATGGCTGAGGGTCTGCACGCCGAAGGGATGATTTGGCGAGGGCGGAGTGACACGATCAGCGGAGCGCGTGACAAGGTGTGTGCTGTAGGGAGGTGCATCCCTATCTTCTGACACAACTTTTGGCCAGGCAAAGCTAGCGTCAGTAATATATTGGAGATAACAGGGCTTTACTGAGACAGTCATGTCCTGACAAAGCATACAATGGATCTGCAGGTTTTTTGAATGAGCCTCCTTTGGCTCACAGTATTCCGTGAGAGGCCTCCTGCTTCGTCGCTAGATTAAAAACGCAATAATGTTTATTATTTCTATGCCTCACATGTTGAGTGAGAAATTGGAAGAAAAATATGGGATTATAAAACTACTTTCACCGAATAAATGTAGGAGCAAAGTAGTGCTGGGTGGTAGTGATGAGGTCATTTCGTGGTCACTTGAATGAATTTGTAACTGCCTTAGTGGAAGAGAACTTAAACTTCATTATTTCGCAATAATGTAAGTATTTCCCGCTTGAAACTCATTCATTCAAAAGTTGATACCTAACTCGAAAATCGTGGATACGAACACATATGGTACGCAAAGATTAATTATGTCACGCATGGTCACCCTTCAGACGGGAATAACATGTTGTGATAAAACGATGGCACGCCTGTTGTATTCAAACACTTGTGATTATTGCAGATGATAAAATTAAATATCTTTAATTTGCAAGCTTTATGTATACCGTCGTGTTTTATGCATTGGCTTTATTGATAGGAATCAGAAGAGAAATTGAAGGAAATAAAATAGATGCGAAGACACACGCTTTGTGAGTACATGCCTCGGTGCCAGCAGTCCGGCCGGTCGCTTACAGGGAGACTCGTTGCCGCCCTTCACGATCTCCGATCTTACCCAAGGGGTCAGCCATGCCGCGACTCTGCCGCTTTCTTCTCCAATAAAACGCTTACCAAAAATGATTGATGTCTCCCACTAGCGGCAAAATTTGCGAGGCTTCGTGTCGTATTTTAGTTAGTGTGTCATAACTACTTTATATTTTTTCTGGGAGTCGTGATTGGTTGTCCCCTATTTTTATTGCGATGAAGTTCAACAGCTGAACGCCTGTACCTTGACTATTACCCGATAGTAAAAGTTCGCCCGTGCGTATTTTACGAGTGTTTGCACAGAGGTAATTTGGTTGTGTAAAGGCATGCTTAATTATGAGATACTAGGATGCAAAGTGAGTAGACAAATGATTCGCTGACTCGAATCCTGAGAGTCGGCAAATTGTTATCTGTAATCATCTACTCCAACCCTGCTTACAATACTCAGTTTGCAAATTGAACTCCAAGATTGATGTGAATTTAAAAATTCGGTCATTTATGGGGTCGTGTGGCTTCAAATATCTTTTTATTCAACAATTCAAAACCTATAAAAAATATTTTTTGAAAATATTTCGTCGTTTGCGATTTCTCCAATAAAAAAAATTCACATTTTATGAGAGAAATTCTGCACCTGACTATTTTGGAAGCTGGAAGTAAGATCGAAATTTAACAATTGTACGAAAAACATGAAGACTCTGAGTAAGTTTTCAATTAATTAAGGCAAAAAATTAAATAGTTGACTAATATGATTTACTATTTATTTTATTTGTTTAAATGCCATTCCATTACAGTCATATATATTATATATATAATATATATGACGTTCATTAGTTGATATAACGAACGATGAATTACAGGATTGATATCAGCTTCTGTTCGTGACACTGCAGCTATGCACCACTTACACATCATTTACGACGTCTCAAATTAAGAAACGATTGTGTCACGGCCAGAGCCACGTATTGTGAAACTGTATATAGGCTCCTTCATTCAAATGAGAAGCAGAGATAATTTGTCAAAGTCCTGTTAACACACATCTGTACTTGTTAGCTGTGTTCTCTTTCACGAGATGGTACATTAGGTACTAGAAGTCCAGCTTGCAGTTACACACGAACAACCTTGTACAGGGTAGGCTATAAGTTGAATTTTTTAATAAATTGAATGATATAATAAACTCAGAATGAAAGTAAGTTTAAAGTTTGTTTGCAGAACCTGAATTGGAAAAAATTTCATTACTTTCTGCAAACACGAGTTAAGTAAGAGAAATTGTTCATAGTAGTAAGAATCGTGCCAAATGAAAACATTATTTATTCATCTAGAGATACTGTAATAAAAAATTAATTAAAATTCTGGACATCTTACGCAAACGAGACAGCAGATGCAAAAAAGGAATCTATTGTTCAACCATTGATGGCCGAACTTTTAATCTCAAATTCCGGACTGAATTCTCCCTGCCAAAAAAAATTATTTTTTACTTTAAATGTTTATAGATGTACATTACACATTCATATCCTATAGAAAAGATATTTATAATTTTCTTTTCAAAAAGAAAGTGAAAAATAACTGCAACATCATATATCGGTCACTAAACTAAACCTAATTGTACGACGTCACGTTGCGATTTTCAATTTGTTTTCCGGCACATCTCAGTGTAGCGTCCCCGCTTAAATCACGCATGAGGTGGCCCAACACAGGAGAAATCAATTCTTCAGAGCAATAAATGTTCCAGAGCAGCCATAAAGCATCGAGATCCTCGTGAGAGGCTGATCGTCTCATAATAACGATTCTCATAGGACGAGTCGTCGTCTCAATTTTGCAATTGTGTGATACTTAAATTTCTTGGCAACTGCTGAGCTTCAATCGTCTTGAATTTTACTGAAAATGTCGTTAGGCTTTACTAATACAGCTACTTGACTGCTATCATAAGGAGGCATGATCAGTGGGCCTCGTTTTGTTTCATATTTCCAAACTATCATAGTCGATTTCCTTAGATTTCGCGGGTGAAGCTTGTCTTTTCACTTCCTGGTATCCTATTGAGTGAAAAAATCATCTGATATTTGCGTTGTTACGAGCTGTTGTCGAAGTATATGCAGTGCAGATAAGTTCATTCAGTGTTTTTTTCGCGGCAATCTCGAGAAAAAAAAATAATTCGTAATTTCATTCTTTGCTTCCATGTATTCAAAATGAATGATTTTATGTGATGATTGATCAACCACAAATATGTCTCTTGTAATGTATCATTTGCTGATACTTTCTTCGAGAAGACTATTTGCATCGTTATTTACATTAGCCATGAAAGTTTTTGTTGTAAAGAAGATTCCTCTGGAATCATGTAGACCAATAAAGCCATGACCGCCATCATCACAATTCAGACGAGCATGCTAGGCATACCACACTATGCCTTCATCGTTAAATTTGTCTCTTGAAGTCATTATGAAGATTTACTGCCAGCATAAACGTAAGCGATACAATAATGGGATTCCTTGCCACACGCAATCACGAGAAAACGCTTGGAATAAAGTCGATTTTTTCACGGTCCAGCTCCGGTATTTTTAATTATGTAATGACGAAAAATAAAGTGCCTTTATCAAGATTTGATGTTTGAATTTAATTAATTTGTAGAGAGAATGAATCTTTCCAAAGTTTACATGGTATTGTTCAAATCTTTCTAAGTTTCAATGGTATTGCCCAAATCTTTCCAAAGTCTAAATTGTATTTCTAAAGATTAAAAATTATTATAGAAAAAATACACTTGTCTGGGCAATGGCTCGTGAGTCGTTTCATGTCAATAGTTATGGTAAGTATAAGTTGCATACGATGTTAAATTAATAATTTATATCGAAGAATAGTTCCGACATTCTGAGATGGGGAAGCCTAGCTTGGATTGAAAAACAAACTTAAATTAGAATGCACCCATATAGTAACGGCTCATATCATTATTCATTCATCTTGTATAGCAAATGATGAATATGAATCAATTTTAGCGAGGCTTTTGTGCAATTTATTAAAAAATTGTAAAGCAATCGCGTATACAAGGAATGCCTTACCGTACGTTAGTTTCCCTATTACTGTTTTTTCGTTCTTTGTAAATTGGGTCGAAAATTTTAGAACAGGTGCTGCGAACTATTTATCAGATTATTAGCTTCCCATTAAGCGGAAAGTAGAGTCAGCATTATATTACTTGCGTGATATATAAGGTGCTCTAGCAACAAGATTCAGAAAGGTGCACCATGAACGAATGCATCAGAGCATATTATCCTGAAAAATCTACACTTATTTATAATGCACGGAAATCCTTGAATTTTTTCTGACAATAATGTGTGATCCCAAAGATTATCATAAGCAGCTGGTAATATATTACCAACTTCCTAGACTGACGCAGGCCTGATGGCGTCACTTCTATTACATAGGCCACATTGTCTCACCAGACAATCAATTAGGATTCACCTGAGATCACGTCGTCACCAGCGGAATAATGGCTGCTCACTTGATTGCCTACTCGGCTTTTATTTTAACGCAATCGAAAACTGGTTATCATTCGGATTGTATTGGCTATTCGCGGCGGTGTGAGCTATAACAACAGCGCCAGAATGTGTTTCCGAATTCTTGCCGTTCTAAACGTCCGTCTGACCCTGCCTTGTCTCGTCTCCCACGCTTGTTTCTTTGACACTACGACGTTCCTCACCAATTCCGACCGAAAATTCAACACTTCTCGGAATACCGCTTGATTTTCTTTCTGCACGTGCTTGCATCGTTTGTTGCAGGCATCGAATGACTCCATACAAGAGGCCTTCAAACGGTGTTTCAGGGAACTTTCGGCTTCCAAAAGTTGATAAGTGACTTAAAAATTGTCAGGATAAAAATTAAATAATAATTCAATAGCGAAGATTTTTTCCGGGCATGTGCTACAAAATAACGTCAAAAATTTTTTAAATTAAATATCTACTATACTACATTTAAATCAAGCCAAAAACGCATTCGTCATGGAAGCGTCAAGTTTTCCTTACGTCCCAACTGAAGGATAAATCGTTGCGTATCTAACAGCGACATCTAAACTTGCATTTGGATGTTACTTTATTACTGTGCACAAACTTTTATAAGAGTTCTTTACAACTGCAATGATTTTGATAAAACTCTACTTAGAAAGACTTTAGCACTCATAAAGTCCAGGATAAAGAAGAAAATTAAAAACTTCTTTCATGGTCTTGTTGAATGCTTCTGTGATAAACGTTTGCTCCGGCTTCAATAAAAGCCTTCATTGAATGTGACTCAAAGTATTTTCCCTATTTTGAAAGACTTTTTCCTGTCCAATTTTCGCGCAAAAATGTGACAATGAGAAATCGAAAATTTAATCGTTTTTTTATTACATTTACTTTACATTAAATGGGTTTCTGCAGATTTTGATCATAAATGATATCAAGTCCTGAATACACAATACAAATGTAGTGAATTCCGTGAATTTAATGCCAGCCAAGAACCTAAATCGCTGGAATCAACTTAGGATTCAAAAATATAGAATCAAATAGGAATTTAGCTGAATTGTTTCGTTCATTTTCGCTGTAAAGTTTAACGTGGGCGTCATAGTATACGAGTACATCAATTAATATTTCTATATCATTCATCTCTTATTAAGTCGCATGATCACCAAGAATTTAAAATCAAACAAATTTACTTGACATTTTCTTAGCTTTTAAATTCACATTATTTTCACAGAATAATTAAATATCATTGGATAAATCAATCCTATACATGTATATCGGAAGCCCGATTCGCGCGACAATTTCAATAGCGTTTCCTTTGATCTTAAGCCAATTAGAAATACTGATAAGCTCGTTGCATTGATACGTTTGATGAGTCACGATACGCCGTAGTTCCGGATCATTAAGTTCGGTTGCATGACCTGGTTTCTTATTAAACTTCGGGCTACGAGTGGTGAAGGACGCAGTGTTTTCCTGAGCATGAAATCGTCCAACCAAGAGTGTGTCGAACACTTTAGTTCGATTCTTTTCGAGTATCGTGGTTATATGGACGCCCCTAGGATCACGCTATCTCTCTCGCTGCTCCGGGTAAGCAGCACGATCTCTTTGCTACTTCCGATTTTATGACCTCACTAAAAACACAATAAATGGCCTTAAGGGTCTACAATTGCCAACTGCGAGTGTGTCTCCGATTCAGATGAATAACTAATTATCTGATATTACTGCATTAATGTCAGTATAAAAATCAGGGCTATTGGGAGAGAAATGCCTTGTTCCGGAAATCATGTCACGATTATTGCATGGCTCATAAATGTTGTCAATGCAAAAGACGAAATTTGAGAACTATCAGGTTATATTCTCATTGAGTTGCTTGTTATTTGAATCTAGAATCGAAGTTTTTAAAAATGTATACCTATGAACAAAGAGATGAAGTCGAACTAGACTGAAAATATTAAATTAAAAAACACACCGAGTGTGCAATCATTTTATTCATGAGTAATTATGAATAGTTTATTTTTAAAAGATTCATTAAAACCTTTTTTGAACGCCTAATACAATCTTACTCAATGATTCCCTGATGGGTATAAAAAAATTCAGTTCTACCTTACCAGGCTTTTCGCATTCTTTCTGACAGAAACACACGTGAATAATTTCAAATTATACGTTTAAACCTCGCACGAGTTAAAATGCGAGATTTGTATCTTTCAATTTCAGCATCAGCAGTGGGTTTAACGAATTACAGTAAATGCTTCTAGCGAAGCACAAAACTCAGCGCCATCACTCACTCCATCTTCTCTGCTTTGCATCTTGTCATCATCCATAACCTAAAACATACGATTTGTTAAAAAAAGCCTGCTTATTTCATCGACACCTTGACTTAGACTTGATTCCTGACATTTGATCTGACAAGACAAATGATTGACGTGCTGAATAATTTAGCATATAGGACTCTCGCTTGGGCCGTCAGGGCGCACGATCATCCCGTTCTATAATTACGTTCGGGTCACGACTAGAAACGACCTCAATGTGAGGTGAGATTCGCAGCTGCTGCAGCTCATCATATCACTCGAATTACGGATCAGTGCCAGCCTTGACAACCTTATAACTCGAATTTGTCAAAAAATGTGCAACACAATATTAGTATGAGATTTGTATTTATTGTACAAATGATATTATTTTATTTGATATCTCTCATGCTCTCGAAACGTCAACCAATTGCCATATCTCATAACAAATTCTCGAATCCGATTGGCATATGAATTGCAGTAATGATTACATTTGTAATTATTTGCCCAGAATTTGACAATTATAGTGGAACGGACCCATCCTGAAGTGGAACGGACCCATCCTGAAGTGGAACGGACCCATCCTGAAGTGGAACGGACCCATCCTGAAGTGGAACGGACCCATCCCAGGAATGCATATAAGTTTCAATATATTTTCAGAAATACCTATTATTGGAATCTAGCCTACTCCTGATATTGTACAGCCAATTTCTTTTTAGTTGCGATTGGAATTATCATTAGTAGAAATATTCACACAAGAAAACAATATCCAGTATGCAACTGCGCTTTTTAGTACACTAACTCCTAATCAGACAGACACCTCTGCAGGGATACACTAATTATGCACTTCTATATCAGTACGAAGACATGCACGCTTCAGACACATGTCCCTGATTAATTAGCTTTACACACGTGTACCAAGACTTGCCCGTTTTCGGAGAACGACCTCGAAAAGTAAAAAGTGATATCTGCGAACAAAATATACCACTTAAAGATTGGCCAGCGGGCGTAATTAGGATAAAAAACATTTAGACTTGCAGGAGCTTCCTTGAACCTCGAGCTTTCCTTTCCCCCAAAAGATGCATTATAAATCAAGCAAAGAAGCGCTCCATGTTACCCTGTCTTTTTGTCTGGTGCGCCGTATAGGGCGAAGGAGCACGTCTCGCTCTGGGCACTTATCACAGTTCCGCTGTCACTGGACCACCTTCGTAACTATGTGTACAAAAACACGGCCAGCGCCAGCAGCGGCGAAGTCAACGAAAACAGTCTTCATCATACACATGTTGATCTATTTAACGAACTGGAAAATAAAGACGTTTTTCCGTTGTTACGAAAACAATGGGCTGAAAGATATTTGTCAAATGAATCAAATGAAGTACCGTAACAATGAAAATTGTTACGGTACTCGGAATGTTACGGAAAACTCGGAATGAGATGCAATTTTCTAGTGTTCAGATGCCTTAGAATCTTCATTGGCAGAGAAATGTTGTATATCTATTAGCAGAATTTTTGTAAATGTTGTTAAATGTTGCAGTATATATTTTATACAATAAATTATTTTCATATTTAATACATAATCGTACCATCCTCATTGCAAAACACTTCGATTTACAAGTTCCTACAGTGCTTTGGAAAGGAGGAAAAGTGAATTTGAGTTCACAACGCACAGATGAATATTCATAAGTAATGTTAAAATCGAATGATTTTCCTGACGAAAGAAAACTTGTCTCATGGACAAAAAATTCAAAAAATTTTCACCGAACTAATTGCTATTCTTTTAATAATCGGAATAACTCAGTTTTGAGAAATGTTTTGACCGGAGTAAATTAGAGTTCTTATGGATGCAGCTCACTCCTGAGCACAGTAATGATATAAAAAGCATCATTGCGGAGACGGAACTGCCGGCGGTGCGAGTGAGTAAGACGTCGGTAATTTCCAGGTCAGCTCATTGATTCAACTGGTCAGACGCGGGACAAAAACATGTCCTGACATCAACCTGATGCCTGTTCTCAGCCCTGACGGCTCTGCCACATAATTATGGACTACAGCGCTCTGGCAATAACATATTAACATGATAAACGTGGTCGTCTTGATGTGGTAAACGTAATTCATTAACACAGTGGCTATATTTTAATTTAATTGTACTGTAGCTTCAAGATAAGTACTGCTTCTTTCCTTGAATTTTCTTATGTTATTTGTTTTAAGAAATTATATCTGAAAATATATCTATAGGTATTAAAATTTTATCATTGAATTATTTAAATCAGATTTCAAATATTAATAGAGTTAGTATTTAGCAAGAAGATTAGAGCCCCGTTAAGATTGTTATCGATAAATTGCATACAATAATTTCACACTTGCAGCAATGATTCTCACCGGCACGTGTCTTGTAGCGTTGTAAGCTTATTAGGTTATTAGTTTTTAGTTTAAGTACGATATTTACTGTAATTGGTAATATTTAATTTCTGATTGAAAATCCATTTACTATCTCCAAAGAAAATACAAATTTAACGTCAATAGCGAACAGTATTGTTTAATTTCTTTCCTTTTGTGAATCGAAACGATGCAGAAATACGACCTTTAAATTCTACTTAGCTCTTCCGTTAGTAGATATTATGATTATCATAATTTTTGTCCATAAATAACTATGCTAGATTGCATTTAATCGATAATCTTTTTTTTTTCAGTGGCTGATCTCGAGTTTATGATCAATCCTAAGATACCGACATTGATTATTCACAGGAGAGCGTTAATTGAGACGCTTTTAGAGCTGATGTTTCTCGAAACTCGTTAACTGCTCCACTGAACGATAACATCTTCATTAGCGTTCATCATCGTTTGAGGCCGCAAGCTTACCCAAGGCAACTGAGCAGAATTTTTTTTGCGGCCTTCTATAGCAACAAAATGTCTCTGTATTAAACGTGTTAAGCATAATGACACATAATTTATGGCATTAACATAAATAACAAGCCTTAATTGCTAGTGAAGACTCGTTATATTGATTTTAAAGTAATTTATAGACCAAAGGGGTGGAAAGATTTCACTTCAGAGGGAATTCTCTGTTCAAGGAAACCCGATTAATCAAGTTACAATCGCAAGCTAAAGACTACGAATCCACTTATTCATGTCATGTGGTTTCCGCTGTCTTCTTGCAAGAGTTCGTTTAATATTTGATATTAGGCAATTAAGTCTGAGCCAACAACCATGGACGCCTGACAAGGACAGTTTGGATTTTTCTGGGGATGATTTATGAGGACGACTTCTGAAAAGCGTGTTACTTATCTTATCCCGAATTTATATTATATTATATTATATTATATTATATTATATTAAACTTATTTGATTCGTCTAGCATTGAATTCAAGCTCAATGCGTACCCGCTGGCACAGGCAAAGAACCAACCTCTTTCGATGTCACTGGACAAGTCGAGGTGTACATATATGGTTCGTTAGGTAGAATATTGGGCATCTTTACAGCTTCCAAAATCCTTCTATTAATAATTACGAAACGAACGACTCCATTGGAGCTCGTGACGAGCCTGGCTCGTTTTTCATGCGGAAGGTGCGCTAAGGACGCCAAATGAAGTCCGAAGTCAAGGCACGATCTTCGGCCGCAGTGAACTGACTTCGGCCACCGCAGACTAGCGAGCATGGATCGTGCTGGTGCGGGGCATTTCGGAACGACCTCGTTTAGTCCCAGCTTAATGAGCTATAATATCGCAGATTCGGGGCAAAATATAGGCGGTTATGGTAGTCACCTATAGTATTCTTATGAATATTTGTGTATTAGAGAAACGATATCTAGGAGAGCAGACAGAGAACTTCGTTCTGCTGTAAAAATTTTTCTCACTTTACAATTTCCATTTCCGCGAGGCGTTGGCCATCAAGGCAATTCAGCCACAAGTACTAAAAATTTCTGGCTCGATAAAAAAACTTACAACAAAGGCTCAAGATGATCGAAAAGCCATAACTCTCAATAAGCAATAACGTTAATTCCATTGATTCCTATGTATCAATGCAAACTTTTAAATAAAACTAATAAACTGTATCACCATCAAAATTAGGTATATTTCCCTGTTAAAATTTCGCTAGCGTTTATATTTTTCTGTAGCGCTCTGGGCTAGCTGAGTGAGATGTATCGGACCGGCGCCCGGACATGTCGACAGCAGGGCGGTAGCGTGCGTCAAACCACGCGATAATGAGCTAACTATAGCAAAGGTCACGTCCTAATTTATAGAGGGTTTCAGGTGTCTCATTTGCATGCAAGCTTCCGCAGAATGCACTTCATTAAGACCTCACGCCGTTTCACAATGCCATAGTAAAACATATTTCTCATGTCTCCTTGTCAAACACGACTCGTATATTGCACATTACAACGAAGTATATTATGAACTTCATTGAACTGGTTATTTCCACGTGACTGCATGGGTTCTCGTTATGTGAGACATCTTCCAGCAGTGGTTCTGATGGTTTAAAACAATTTTTATTTAAGCGTATTTATTTTACATCGATTGGCAGAAAATATTTGAAAACACGATATTAATTGAATTTCAATATTTATAATAAATAAGATTGTGAACTTGTAGGATGAGTTGCTGATGAAAGCAGAATATCTTTTATAATACTATTTATATTTCTCTTTTACAGAGACAAAGTCTCTATTGTACAGGAGCGATCCAGCTATTTGATTGAGAAGGAATTAAAATTTATGATCGCAATGATATGTATTCATTTTAATGAATTTGGGCCGCGACCTTTAGTAATCAAAAAATGCATTCAATTCAAAAAATAGTAATAAACTTGACTATTCATCACAATTTTTAATTATTCATATAGGGATATGTATGATTGTTTGCATTTTACTTCAAAAATACTGTGCAAGTAATAAAAAAATTCACTATGAAAATCAACTCCCAACTCAGGGGAAGCATTATCTTTTATTAAGTTACGTTGAATTTAGAAAGCCTGTAGGACGTAGGAGCATGTGGAATAATCAAGACACGTTAGCATCGCCCTTTTCTCACGAAGTTGAAACGAGCTTCTACATAGTAGGGGTGAAGGGGGCGTGTAGCGGAGGGATGTTTGCAAGACACCAACTAATTGTTTGTGAGAGATCCTGTTGAGCGAGATCCATCAACCGCTGCCGAGAACTGCATTAACAGCGGTCCCTCCAGGAGGTGCCTTCAAACCAGTTAGATAAATTCGCCGCAAATATAAACAGCAACTTTGGCCAATATGCTAATGAAAAACCTACCAGAATGCCCGCTAAGCTGCCCTCGGTGCGTGCTGAGAGAGGCCTCTACAAAATCGTGCCTGAGTACAAATACTCGTTGGGGGAATTCGGAAGATCACGAAGAGGTTGTCGTTGTCAGCCAGTGCCTGATTTTCATGTTAAGTGAAGCCTACGAAATAAATTGCCAGCAGTGAAAGTTTTGAGCGAAGACTACTGGAAATAAACATAATTCGACGTGCTGAACACTGTTAACAACATCAATCTTGTGAAACTGGAGTGACAATTAAAGATATAAGTCGACAAGGCTCGAATTATGCCTAATTTTTTTTCTAGATATCCTATATTTTTTCTTGACTAAGTTTGGGGTTTATGATAATGCATAAGTTTGTTGCTCGAGTCTTTTCAAATAGTTACATTAAAATAAAATCATTTCCATGAGGCAATTGCAAACACTTGAAAAAATACTTGAGCCGTTCTAACATTTTCTCGATTTTTTTAGAAACTCGCTGTTTCTGTGCAAAATGATTTTTCTTCAAAATTCTTAGTTAAGTATAGAAGTACCTCACGGACTTATTTTCAACTGACCCGAGTGATGAGTTATGAAGCCTGGAACCTCGAGTGACGCTAAAAGGTCTGAAGTTTTTTTTAATGGTTGCTAGTTAAGGTTATGTTGGTCGTATTGAATTACAGTTGGTCGTGCATGGTGGACCTTTGCTCTCGACCCATACCAGCTCATTACCAGTCACCGCGCGTTCCTGCGTGCATAAAATTTCTCTCTTCCAAGAAAATAGGAAAAGTTGCTCGTTTAAGGCACGGTCCTGACGTGGTCGATACTAGATGTGCAAATCTGTTCACGGAAAAATAGCAGCCAGTATTCTAGTCAGAAAATTCTAGAATATTTAAGCGCAGAATTGGGTCTACTTATTATGATGTTTTGCAAATAAACTTGTAAATTTCGCTAAGATTTTTGATGAAAGATCGCAGTAAGTTTGTTTCAAATTAGCGAAATAAATAGTGTTGGCGGTCACTTGCACTCTAATTCGAATGGATCCTTATAAATATTATATCTAAAATTTGAATACACATTTCAACTTTGAACAAAGTTAAAATCCTCATTAATGTAACGTGTATTATTTTCGAAAGGACGCGACACAAAAATCATATCTGCCCCTGGCCAACATGACATAGGGCGCCCGTCACGAGATGTGAAACAAATTTCCAATGAGCGTCACGTTTTGAATTTCTAGTATGAAACTCTTGTATTCCCAGCAAAATTTATTGCCGTATTTTATTTAAAATAATGCAGTGAATTCTTTTGCAAGCTTCAGAAAAAAATATTAAAGTATGAAAAGTGAAACGTTGTCCTTTGAATTAAATCGAACTGGGTGTCTATAATTCATGGATTGATGACTTTTTATGGATAAATTTAGCAGAGAAGGAATTATCGTAACTTTAATGGCCAAATCAATGGAAAAAATTCTGAATAGTCAAGTATGTTTTATTGTTGTAAAAAAAGAAGCTCTACTTACATGGATCACCCAAAGCAAATTTAACCAAATTTAAACTCGAATGCAAAGTTTTATGTTGTATTTAATAGGAGGAAAGCTTAAAAAAGAGACGATTTCGATTGCATTTCTGGCCATTAGGATCGGCATTCGTCTCGCTGTCGCTCCTATCTCTCGACGTCGTTTCTGAGGTACACACGTCAAGCGTTGAGTGCAAGCCCAAGCAATCGATTTAACACCTCTATTGAAAGTACAGTATCAGAGAAACCATTCATTTACTTAGGCCGCTATCAGCAGGATCGTAGCTAGATCTTCACGAGGCCATTTGTGCTGTGCACATCCGCGAGGCAGAACAATGGGGCAGTCAAATTAGGCAGGCGTGTGATTGCTACATGAGAGTGTCACGTGATACTGTAAATATCTAAATCACTGCTAACCTAATCAATGCTCCGTGGGTGGCCGATTTTTCGCACATCAATTAACAGTCTAATTTCTAATGCAAGATTCCAATCCTTTACTTTAAAACGCTAGCAACGATGCCATGGTACCGATGCTAACGATTTAGGTTACAACCTTTGCCAAATTTATTCATTCGATAGCTGTAAAATTTCACGCTAACCGTAATTACACTTTCGAATAATTTTATTTTAGCTTTGATGTTCTTTGCTGATAGACGAGATTCCTAGTAGATAGGAGTTAAGCTTGTACAGAATGTGGAAAAAACCATAAACACAGTTTGTAAATCTGGCCCACTTAATTCTTTGTTAAAAACTCTTCATCGCACTATTATTTAACGAACAAAATGAATCGTAAAAATGAATATTTCTTAATTGTAAAGCTCAATGCATTTGTAGTAATTCAAAGTTTTTATTTTGCTCATGAAATTATTCAGTTTTTCAGTTCGTCACTTCAATGTTTTTTACACCTGGACCATATTATTCCTAATTTCTGATATTTCGTCGAACATAAACTCGGTTGTATAGTCTGTATATTCGGTATTATTGATTCAAAAAGAGAAACTCAGAAACGCATCTAAAGCCTGATAGCAACGCGGTAATAATGGAACCACTGAAAGAACTGAGTTTAAGTGAAATATCAACAGAAAAAATTAGATTAACACCAATGGTGGTGTGTCGATTTTTTAAAAGTCGCCATCTGTAGGAGGTCCTTTTGAAATAAAGAATTAGATGGTACTTTTTTCGTAAACTATTTCCAAATATTTTTTATTGGAAAAGTCCTTTAATGTGCAATTGTGTTAACTTTGTTGCACTATTTCGAAACAATTTTATATATAATAATTTGTCTCTAGGGAGATAACATATAAGTCATCTTGAGTATAGCACTCTGTACATTATCGACTTGTGCTTCTGAGAGGAAATTATTTGTTGGCTCAACTGCGTGAGCAGAGTTGAGTGGCGTCGCTGAACGCGTGTAAAGGTTAGGACGAGGTTAGGAAAATCAGTTGGAGGCATGACATTGATGCATGCATCCTGACGTTGTCCGTCCCGCGCCATGCTTCATATGCACATACACATATACAACTTCACGCTGACGCACACTCACGCCATGCCTCACATACATAAACTTACACAGCGTCACGCTGACGCACACTCACGCCTTGTCTCACATACATACACGTTTACAGCCTCCATGTCATGTCATGCCTCATACGAACTCATTCACGCTACACAGCCTCACATCAACTTACACTCATGCTATGTCTCATAAACTCACACAGCCGCACATAGACACAAACTCATTCAGAGTTTCATTAATTATTACAAATTCTGTGTTCTATACATGAAAATCAGATCTTTTTTGCTGATATCAATTGTATTTAAACTCCTCGAGGAGTAGTAGGCCGTCTTCACAATAATTGTAACGTAAATAAAGTTAGATTAATTTCTACATTTTGTTAAACAACGAAACCATCAAACAATCAGAAGTGAAGTCAAGACACAGCGCACATGAGAAATAGATTAACAACATACGGACGTCAGTGCGTCCGTTTATGGCACCTTATTATAATTGTTTATTGTGAAGCAAGTGCGCGGACTACATGAGATAGTGCATTCCTGTCGAGCGTGCCCCTCCATTACTCTTGCTTCGGTCGACAGCAGCTCCTTGCTTCAATCAAAGAAGCGTCACGCGAGTTCGAAAACTCTCACCTTAGCTAATTAAAGAGAGCCGTGATGAACGGCTGCGCTTGTTCTCCACGGCTGCAATGCGCTGTTAATCCTGCCGTCCGTCAAGCCAGGCCTCGGCCGTGGTGCTGCTAGTGCCCAACTATAGTTATAATTCAGAGTTTCTTCAAACGCTACTTAATTCAAAAACTTTCGTTATATTTTGTGTGCATTTTCAGTGACAGCAACTAGTACATTATCGACTTGTGCTTCTGAGAGGAAATTATTTGTTGGCTCAACTGCGTGAGCAGAGTTGAGTGGCGTCGCTGAACGCGTGTAAAGGTTAGGAGGAGGTTAGGAAAATCAGTTGGAGGCATGACATTGATGCATGCATCCTGACGTTGTCCGTCCCGCGCCATGCTTCATATGCACATACACATATACAACTTCACGCTGACGCACACTCACGCCATGCCTCACATACATAAACTTACACAGCGTCACGCTGACGCACACTCACGCCTTGTCTCACATACATACACGTTTACAGCCTCCATGTCATGTCATGCCTCATACGAACTCATTCACGCTACACAGCCTCACATCAACTTACACTCATGCTATGTCTCATAAACTCACACAGCCGCACATAGACGCAAACTCATTCAGAGTTTCATTAATTATTACAAATTCTGTGTTCTATACATGAAAATCAGATCTTTTTTGCTGATATCAATTGTATTTAAACTCCTCGAGGAGTAGTAGGCCGTCTTCACAATAATTGTAACGTAAATAAAGTTAGATTAATTTCTACATTTTGTTAAACAACGAAACCATCAAACAGTCAGAAGTGAAGTCAAGACACAGCGCACATGAGAAATAGATTAACAACATACGGACGTCAGTGCGTCCGTTTATGGCACCTTATTATAATTGTTTATTGTGAAGCAAGTGCGCGGACTACATGAGATAGTGCATTCCTGTCGAGCGTGCCCCTCCATTACTCTTGCTTCGGTCGACAGCAGCTCCTTGCTTCAATCAAAGAAGCGTCACGCGAGTTCGAAAACTCTCACCTTAGCTAATTAAAGAGAGCCGTGATGAACGGCTGCGCTTGTTCTCCACGGCTGCAATGCGCTGTTAATCCTACCGTCCGTCAAGCCAGGCCTCGGCCGTGGTGCTGCTAGTGCCCAACTATAGTTATAATTCAGAGTTTCTTCAAACGCTACTTAATTCAAAAACTTTCGTTATATTTTGTGTGCATTTTCAGTGACAGCAACTAGTGCCTTGCTGCCTACAATTCTAATTAATTTGCAGGAATTATTGCCCATGCTCGCTGTCGAAACATATTTAGACAGATGCCACGGCCAGATAGAGGTGATAGATTAAATGCAGCAGCCTCTCGCCTAATGGAAAATATGGACGTCAATTAACACACGAAAAGCGGCAAGAATCATTGGCAACATAAATTTAAAGCTCTCCGAGGAAGAACTTTCATTTATGAACTTCGATTCGTGGTACGAATCTATAGGATAGTAATTCATATTTTTACGTGTTATCATAATCGCGCTCAGTTTGACATAATTTCTTCATAAATAACTTCGTAAATGCGGCACATCAGAGGGGACTACTTCATCCTTCACTTTCACGCGTAACAAATTAAAAATGAAATTTCAAGCAAGCGCAATAACGGAATATCATAATCGAAATTTAAATTTAGAATCCACAGTTGAAAATTGAGTGAATTTCATAATATAATAATTATGCTATGATGGATATCTCTTAAATACATGAGTATATTTCAGGACCTAAGCAATTGTAGAGTTACAGTAAGTGCATTGTTAGGAAAGTTTTAGAGTGCTGTGTTATTGAAGTCGGACAAGAAAGGGGAATTGGCTAAAACAAGGGAATTAGCTAAATTAGCAGACAATAAAAAATTTTGGTTAACTTTTATTCCAAATATTTATTTGGAATAATATATCATAATCACAGCACTGAATTATGATATATTATCTGGAAATCTACTTATCAAAAGCAAAAAATTATTCTGCTTAATTAATGTTTATTCCAGTAGGTACAAATTCTTAATTCAGGTGTCCAGGAGAATCGAATCTGCACGCGATAAACTAAACAAATGGCATATGGCTTAAATAGCAAGCATTAAAATAAATAAATAAATAGCAAGCATTAAATAGCATTAAATTTGAATAAACGTTCCTGAGTAAAACAGCCTTGAGAGAATTACACATTAAAGAAAGTAGGCTTTGGATATAATTTTTTTAACCGTTGCGTAATTAAGTTTTCATTAGATATAATTTGCAATGAAATGAATCTGTACTATATTACAGTTTCAATATAAGCTTTGTGACGCCATAATGTTTGGTAAATAATTATGCAAAGACAGGAATTCAACGGTCAACATAAAATGATACCATCACGACCATTTTCTTTGTATTTTACCGGAAAATCCTCGTTTTATGACGAAATTCACATACGAAACTTATCTAGAAGCCTTCAAGTTTCAACCAGGCATGGGTTCGCTTGGTAAATTTATTCTCTGTACTGAAAAACTTTGTTTCATTAAATTTTGTGAAAGCTTAAAGTATCCCAAGACTCGGATTGCAAGCTTGGCGATATCTGTAAGGAATGAACCGAAGAAACAAGGCCCGAGTACATCTTGTGGCTAGTTTCTATAGCGTATAATGGAAGGGCTCTTGAGCACCAAATTGTGGGCAATTGATTCTCGTGCTTGGGCTGGTGTCAGGCCAAATACATCACCCAGTCCGTGACTCTACCTCTGATAGTGATACGCTCGTCGATCTTGCATGGTCGTCCACTCGGCCGTGAGCTAATGTCAAGAAAATGCACGATCATATAAAGCAAATTGTTGCAGATTCCCTTCAATTCTCAAGGCCTGAGAGACTCTGCTTATACTAATTACTGAAATTACATTATTAGTATTTTTATGGGTGGTAAGCTTTGGAGACGTAAAGTATTTTTATTGTACATGTGAAATAAGCCTTCAAAAGTAATAATGCATAATTGAATATGATGATTATAAATATTTAGATAAAATTTGAAATTGTTCGACGAAAAGACGTTCAAGAGTGGCTTATATAGATAACGTCAAGGATTTGTGCTTCTCAGTAATTCGAAGTTTCCGATTATATAACTTAGTTATATTAATAATAGTAGCTATATGTCACGAAATGCTTCATTTTTAAATAAGAGGTGGTACGATAATTTTTGGAGATTTCATCTTCATCCAACTAAATAGAAATTGGATACTGGATAAAGCGGAGGAATTACAGTCATTAATCGAATGCAAATTTTGTGGTGGATTACATTTTTTCAAAAATTTTCTAATTAAATTATTTCCCAAATTTTTTATTAACGAATATTTATCCCAAATTTTTCATTAACGAATGACAAAAAATTAATTTAACCCACTCGTGTTTCAGTTTATTGACTAAAACCTAATGCATAAGATGGTAAGATCCTCCCACACAGCGTGAAGGTAGCTCCGTCCGAAGCTTTGCTCGACAAAACTTGATGCATCAATAAAGTTCTTTTAATCTCAACGATAAGATGATCGGTAAGATCAAATAATTATGTGCTGAAACTAATAGGGTAAATTACGTATCATTGAAGAGGTTCGTCAATAAATGCTAATAATTTTTCACACTAAAAACTGCGTAATTGGTGAGTAGTTTTGCACAAGTATATCATAGTTACATAACATAATGACATGATTCGAAGAGGCAAAAGCGTGAATTAAATTAGGCAAGTGAGATATTTTGGACAGGAATAGCGCGTATATCAATGCATGTCTAGCTTGGACACAGTCTTCATTCATTTATTTCGGGCTCAAGAAAAACTCGACGCGTTCGAGTAGCCTTGTGCAATCCTATCTTTCTCACGCACTTTGTATTCTTCTGACCAGATGTTCGGGCGGCGCAATTTAGGCAACGGCTCGGCATGGATAAGTTTGAAGCAGAAGAAGTAGTCAATGAGAGTGTAAGTAAAGAAGACCTTGTATGTAGTAGTAACTACGCGCTCTTCCATCAGTCCGCATCTAGAGATGGCTATCACGAGCACCCGCTGATCTGTAGGCCTTCGCACCTTGTAAAGAATCAATCAATTTGACGAAGTTCTTCCAGTGCTAAATGTAAACCAAAAGAAACTCGTGGCATTTGTCGCTGCCACTGTCGACGTGGAGGCTGTTGTGTGCCGCATTAAGCAACAGGCGTGACTCTAAATCATACAAAACTTCCTCCAGAAACAGCGGAGCAGGTGAGCTTTACAGATCCTGAACGAGAAGTATTGCTGACATTGAAGTATTGTGGTGACCCTGGCAAATATGCTTCACCAAATTTACGAAAATAGCATTAGCTTAATTTTCAGTAACAAGCGTATCATATCCACGTGCAAAATAAGAAAACGAGCAGTGTTTTTTTATATAAAGAGTCAGAATTTTCTAATTTAGATGCATTTTGAACATTTAGATGCCCAAGACCCAGCAATCGCTCCAAAATTAAAAATCTTCGACCGGTTGAAAATCTTTTGGCGAGATCTTGGACCGCCCGCTTTGCCCATACGGAAACTTCCTTAACTAATCCCACTGCCGCCTCTCAACGCTGATAACAATCAAAGCTGCAATAAAAATTGCCACAATCACAATGACCAGCAGGGTACGTACATTTGTCGGTGATATATGGACTGGTATGTATCAGTTGTGATGTATCTCTGATATATTAAGGCTCACCATTCTAATGGAGTTGACGATTTCGTCTTGATGAACCGTGTAAGATCGACCAAAAGATGCTGGGGTGAGGTCTTGGCTCACGCTTTGCATACTGGGGAGAGCCTTAAGCAAAATAAATGGCTGGTAAATTACTTATCCTTGTGGCTGCAGAAAGTTGAACCTTTGCTGTTGCAAGAGTAACACTACGCCTGAAACTGGGAAAAGATTTGCTGCCGTACGCATTTCCCAGGCGAAGAATGGAAATCTTCGATGTCGATGCTTATGTTTGAGGAGGTGCAGAGCAACTGCAAAAATTTTGGATGTGAACTTTTCCTAAAATTGTTTTTCAAAGGTAGGTGGCTACAAATTATTGTCTCTTGGAAAAAAAATGGGAGAGAACAAGTGCAAAAAATAATTTATCAGTGGTTCTAAATGTTGATACTCATACGCTCATCTTTCTTGAATAACAGTTTTGTCTCAGTGTTATTAAAAAATGAGCGAGTTAATTTCCAGAACTAAACGTGCGCTTTAATAACTATTATCCATTTAAATGAAAAAATAAAAATAATTTTTTTAACGCGATTAATTCCTTAAATGAAAATAACTGCTTTTTGAGTGATGCATATTCATTTGTAGATCAAAAATTGTTGTTATAATCTATCGAGAGTTGAGGCATGAACAGAAGCAGGTGATTAGAAAATGGTAAGCGAAATATAGGAACCATTTTAGGTCCCGCGTCATTTAAGATACAAGTAATTAATTTTGATAGATTAGATAAGACATTTAATAATAATATAATATGCATCTGAAAGAATGGTTAAGAAGGAATCGTCCACCACGCTTAAAATACCATAGCACCCATAATAAATTTCTTCACGGAGCACGCAAATGCGCAAAAGTTCAATCCTTTAAATCGGAGCTCACTAGTTCACTACACCATTTTGCATTTAGTTTCGTCGTGGCAATTTGCTTGTCATCAATTATGCAGATCACTGAATGATATCATCGCAATTATTTCCTAGTTACGTTAACGCGTAAAACAATCGGTGAGTTGGGAGGTATCGCAGGGATTCACTGTGCTAGGTCCAGTCCAACAATCAAAATTTATTATTAGGGCAGAGAAGGATCAGACTTGTGATTGCGCCAACTTAAGTGTGCTAAGCAGCACTAATTTCCGACACTCCTAACTCGAAACACCGGCTATAGCCATGAAGCGAAGATCTGCTTTCAGAAGGTATGCACGTTTGTCCTTCTTGCGAACACTGTCCATAAATTGGCCGCCTTGTTATCACTGTAATCTTATTTATTCCTATGGGATTCTTCGCTTCCGATAAAGTCGTGAGTTCCACTTGTCCCTATCGGGAATATTCTCAAGTTGAAATGCACACAAACCAATGGCAGGGCTTCGTTCAATGTTCCTGTGACTGCCAAAAACAATCTACAACCCGGATAACTTGGCAGTTAATCCTCTGCATTGCCAGAGTTGCAATCTTTTAGAAATCTTTTCCACTGTTCTTGGCAGCAGATCACAAAAGGATTGAGTGCCGACTTCTGGCGCCAAAGAAACCCACAAACGCCATGCAAAGAAATAAAAATTTAGCTAAAACTCCGTTACGTACGTTTAAAAAAAACAAACAATAAACATTCTTCGCATTTAAACGGATTCAAATCTATATCCCTTCTAACACTATAATTCAATAACTTTTCTCTGTCATCAGACACGGATGATCACGTGTTAGGCTTTTTTGGATGATGGATGCGAGAATCCAACTAATGGTTATGCAGCGAATATGCCGTACACAGCCAGGCTTCGAAAAGCGGTCGGTTGATTTGAAATGCACGCGATCTTTGCCCTTGGAACACGGAACAATTTTTAGCAGCTATCGATCACTCGCTGGTATTGTGCTGAGGACGGTCAGTCTGCGATGGTTGCTTGATCGATCACGATCAAATGACAGCAATCGCAGGCAATTAGTATGGGCAATGGGGTTCACTCGCATCGATCTCACCGCTTCCCTGCTGAGTCAATCCGTCAAAAATTAGAATAATTCCGCCGTGATCCGGGACCATCAATTACGATAACTGATTTGTTTATTTTCAACATTGATTTATCGGTTCATTCGAGTCGAAGATGCGTTCATTTTTATTCTGCAGACTAGAATAGATTAAGAACGAATTAAAATCCCGGTTTGAAAGACCAGTATGCCATAAAACTGAAAAGCTACAATGACCAGCAGGGTACGTACATTTGTCGGTGATATATATCAATATATGGACTGGTATGTTTCAGTTGTGATGTTATCTCTGACCCTAATTTTACATGGCATTTGAAAGGCTGGCACTAATATATAAGTAGAATTTCAGATTGGTTACGTATACTAGTATATAGTATTTGTTTTTTGGTTGATTCACCAAGACCCTGCGTTTATTTTTAACAGTGTCTTTCTGGCTTAGAAATACGCATATCGAGCGAACATGTGATTTCATTATTCTGAATTGAGCCAAGGCCAATGGCGATCGAGAATAGTGATAAAACGAGTTCATATATGACGTTTGGGCTTCTAGGGCCTCATGGAGGCAAGTCATACTGTAGAAAACAAGTTTTTATTAGGAGTAGCAAGCGGACTTACCGCAATATGCCCACCAACTGACCCCTCACCTAACACGACCTCCATGTCCCCTCACCTCCGTAGCCCAGCTAGAAGACTTGGATGTAGTGGCGGCCTGGGTAACGTTAATGCTAGTCTACCAAGCAAATTTACTCACGGACAAGATGATAATTTTGTATTGCAATAATCCATCTGCATGATAGAAGCACATCAATATTCCTCTGTTTTTCGAAGACCACGTTTAAGATCATATGAACTGACTTTTTAAACATATTTAGTATCAGAGTGATTTAAGAAATAGTAAAATTCGTTTTTACAAATTCGGCTTCAATAGTGATCACTGTTGTCATTGTTATTAATTGCTCGAAGAAGAAGGTTATATATTGGAAACATTAAATTCTTCGTTCCCTTAGCCTCTTCTCGAAAACGTGAATCTGTTGCTTCTCATTTGCTCCGCTGTTATGGAGGCACCGATTCTTAATTGAAGCTTGCGCAGCAGACGCACTAATGAACATTTATGTTCCATTAGGCCAGCAAAATTTGTCTTGGATGGAGGATTGGGCTTTAAAATGTGTGATAAAATAATTTGTTTTTGAGTCAAGTTGTGGGTTATGATTGTGCCTAATGTTTTATTGTCTCATGTACTTCTATTATCAGTCTGCTTATAGCGCAAGTTCACAAGGAATTTAAAAGCAAAGAAAACGCCAAGGATAGTTCACAATACCGATATGGTGAACTTGCTTGGCGTTTTCTTTGCTTTTAAATTTCTTTATTGTCTTAACAATGCTTATTAGCAAATTTCCTCGACTTTACCAGGATGAAGAAAATTTAGTAAATTATAGCTAAGTATGCAAATGATTGCAGTAGATTATTAAATGTCATCAATTATTAGTGAACAGATGCAACAATTTTTGATAATACCGTTTGAAAAATGCAGAGCAACGTACTCAATCATGCGCAAGTACTCAACGAATTTTTTTAATCGTTTCCAATGCGAACGCTTATATAGCACAAACCTTGAATCGTTTTCAGTGGGGACGCTTATAGCAAAAACCTTGAATCGTTTTCAGTGGGAACGCTTATAGCACAAACCTTGAATCGTTTTCAATGGGTACGCTTATAGCATAAACATTTAATCGTTTTCAATGGGTACGCTTATAGCATAAACATTTAATCGTTTTCAATGGGAACGCTTATAGCACAAACCTTGAATCGTTTTCAATGGGGACGCTTATAGCAAAAACCTTGAATCGTTTTCAGTGAGAACGCTTTTAGCACAAACCTTGAATTTTCGTGAGAGCACTACGAAAAATTTGCAGAACTTAAGATCCCAGCTTAGCGCCTGAATTTGTTTCTCCACCTGTTGCCAATGTTTTCAGGCAACGTCCTAATCAATCGTGCTCAATCATAAAGTTCATGAGAACTGATGCTTCACCTCGCATGCCATTGAAAGTTTTCGGCATCGTCTGGAGTCATCAATAAGGCCGGTCCATCCATCGCCTCGGTTTGTGACAGGCGACCGTGTAACTGTCGAGACAGTACGACGGACGTTCGAGCGCTACAATACAAGCTTTGGTGCTAAGACACATGTACTCTTGATGCATCTCTTGTCATTAGTACGCACTGACAAATGGTTGTACCAGCTCTCTGGAATAAGAGCTACAAGTTTGCTTTTTCTCAGTCCAGATGTGTGGAGGACCGGCACAAAAAACAAGCGGGCAACAGAAAACATTTCTCAAGCAGACAAGAGCAAATGAAAAAGCCAGATGAGTGCATCTCACTGATTTTATAATTTGCCGGAAAAGCTCGGAGAGCGTGAAGAATTGACCACGCTTTTGCAATGTCAAAAGACGAATAAGGCAAGTCGATATCAGGTGCCATATTGTGAAGAGAGGACAGTTCCGACAGCATTGGTTAATATGTGCAAGCGACCATGCCGTGTCTGATATTCGTGACCAGCCCCCTGCCTCTCTCTCGCCCTCTTTCACCCGTAAACATGCTCTTCTCACACCTTCAGGACAATTTGGAGCCCACGTTTGGCAGCGAGATTTATAAGAAGTGCCGATCAATCTTTAAAAAAAAAGAGCGAGCTCTGCGTTCGGGCTTTGACTCCGAGCTTTTTTATGCAACTGCGAGAATACCACTGATTCCACCTTAGGTTTGAACTCATAAAGAGATTTTCATTAAAAATTACCCAACGTTATTGATATTTCTTATGAAATTTGTCGAATTTTCTCATGAAATAATTAGCGTAGACTCAGAGAAAATACTTTAAATCTTGCATGAATCTAGGTTTTGTTGTCTTAGGGGCTGAAAAATATCGCCGGAAAAAAATTTCTAAGAATATAAAAAATTTTTATACATTTTAACGTATTCAAAAATAAAAAAAATCAGTAGGTTGATTTAAATTGGTAATCGTTTTCCAAGCCATGCAGCGATCAATAATTTTGTACTCAAAATAGAAAAGAACTAATGAAAAATTAATCTTGCACTGTCAACTCATTTTGCGAGTGGTATAAAATGACAACATTGCGACTAAGGAAGGTCTAAAATTAGCATAAACTGTGAAAAAGAAGAGTATGTTGTCTGGAGAAAGAAATAAGAAGACAAGCAGAAGGTAAAAAATTGAACATATTGAAAAAATGCCTTCAGACAACAAGCATGACGTTTCCGACTCACTGGTTTCCGTGGTCAGCTTCTTGCACACGCGTACGTCCGATGTGATTTAGAGAGCAAGTCGCGCTCGAGGCTGCGAAAGCATTTGTCAGGTTTTGTGGTGGGTGCGCGGAAACGTTAGCTTGTGATGGATCCCTGCGCATCGTGAGCACGCCCAAGCCCTCAGTCCTAACCACCATCACCAATTCGTAAACTCGGCAATTGTTTTACAAAATTCTTTGCCAATATACGCACGGGGCCGCGCGCAAGAGACCAATTTTCTTAGGAGAACAACTTACACTGACATTTAGGATCGGGCTATCAAGGGACGAGAACTCCTTGAGCAACGTTGGAAGTCGTCATGAATGCATTTTATTTATTTTGCTACCGAACAGATGTTCGTTTATCCTAAAATCTGAGAAAACTCATGCACTCCATGCATGAGTGTCATCAAGTCATGCATCTAGAGAGATGAAAGTTGCGATTCATGCGAACTCTCACATGGATTCTGCTCAATACTACTCACATGGACTAGTCAAAAGTCGTCTGATGCTTAGAAAAATATTATTTTAAAGTTCATAAAACACCTTGAGTGAAATTATTTCATTTATGATATTTATTCCATTCATTTTCTATTGAAGGTTGGTGTTTTGGCGGATACATATCGAAAGTTTCGGACAATAGAGCATAGTCATGATAATCTGGTTTCCTGAAAAGTATCGAAATAACCTAAGCGATGTTGCTGTTTTATTGTTGTTAATGCGTTATTAAAAATGAAAGAAAGAGACAAGTCGGTCTTAAGTTAACCATTCGTTGCCTAATAACTTGAACTGATTTCTAAATATTGAATTATTTTTATACGCACTTCGCCTTGTCCGCTTTGCGTCGTACGGAAAATATTATATTCTAAGAGAATACGTTTATAATCAATACAACGCTCATTAATTCTACCTTCAACTTCCATTGATACAAGCCATCAAATTAGAATGGCAGATGCAAATAGAAAAAAATACAAAAAACTTTTGATTTTTAATTCAAGAAGTTTATTATACTGCTAAAAATGCGCTTTTAAATCCAACTGCTAAAAATACAGCCAATTATCGCGTACCTGAAAAAGCACTTGACCACCCTCATAGCTCATTGAAGCGAACCCCACAAGTGCATGAAGAACGGCAAAGCAGTCAAACTTACATCGTGTACCACACAACAAAACACTGATTTAGAAGTCATCGCTGCGCATGAACTCTATGAATAGCTTAATGTTGGTAAAAGCTTCTAACAACTCAATGGATCGGCGGAGCCCAATTAAAATCTAATTATATATAATTATTGAGTAATCTGAAGGTGCATGGGAGAGCTACTCACCTAGGAAAGTGCTGTGCTGGTCGCATGCTGTTAAGCGATAAGGCTGTTCTCGCGCACTGCTGCAGGAGGTTGGTAGAAACACTGCTGATGGAGGTAGACAGGCCTACCGTTGCAGGAAGTGGGTAGGCTCAGCGCTGCAGGGGGTGGGTAGAACCAGAAGTTGGCTAGGTCGACCGCTGCAGAAGGTGTTTAAGCCCATCTCTGCATGGGGTGGGCAGGCCCATCACTGCAGAGGGTGGGAAGGCCCATCACTGCAGAGGGTGAGTAGGTCCACCGCTGCAGAAAGAGGGTGGGAAGGCCCATCACTGCAGAGGGTGGCTAGGCCCATTGCTGCAGAGGGTGGGAAGGTCCATCGCTGCAGAGGGTGGGAAGGCCCATCGCTGCAGAGGGTGGGAAGGCCCACCGCTGCAGAGGGTGGGTAGGCCCATCGCTGCAGAGGGTGGGAAGGCCCACTGCTGCAGAGGGTGGGAAGGCCCACCGCTGCAGAGGGTGGGAAGGCCCTATTGCTGCAGAGGGTGGGCGGCGTGGGCAGAAAACGTGACGTGATCCTCGGCATAATTTGTCTCGGCCAAGATTCAGAAAACACTGAAGGAGTGTAGCAGTAAACTTACCTCACTAATAAGGGTTTGGTTGGCCCCTTCGATAAAATAACTAAGATTTATGAGTCAATAAGATGGATATATTAAGAAAAGACGTGAGTACTCAGTACATGTTTGACGAAAAATTCAGATATGCGTGTATCGGTTGAATTTTTTGAAGCAGTCTAAGATTGAGAGTTCCTTTAGACTGAATGCTCAGGAATTTTCAGTTAGATGGCTCAACACTGATGTGATATTGTTGGGAAAACCATGTAAACAATCATGCTTGCTGCACATGCATGTGGAGACATAACTAATATTGTATGAACTGTGTGAACAAAGAAATATCCTAGAATTATAGCTTTAGGGATACACTGCCTAGAATAATTCGTAACGAATGGCCGTATATTTTATTCTCAAGGTATATAATTAATCAAGAACGTTGAAACATTCATTGATAGCTTTGAATAAAGTTGCTTCCTGTTCAGAATTAATTCTATAAAGTACTTTGATAAAACCAATAACGGCTGACTGCCTGAAAAATAAGTTTCACACCTATAATGATCAACGAATTTCACTTGTATGATTGCGTAACACATTCTCGATTGTGTGAAATTGTTTTCCTTTCCTATTTGCTTGAATGCAAACACTTTTTTCGTTTTAGTGGGGACGCGAAAAAAAATTCCAGTGACATAAAAATGCAATCGGTACTTAGGAAATATTGAAGTCAGCATAATTAATTTATTACAGTTCAGCAACACAACTTATTTGTGTTAATGTAGTCTGAAAAAAACATATAAAACCAAAGAAAACATTTCAGGACTTCATGCGCCTATAGAATCTTAGATGTCAAATTGCAGACTGACTTAGTTTCTGATAAGCGGAGCAACTGAACGTAATGTTTGGCACTCGATCTTTTGCGCGATAACGTCATCCGCATCATGAGCAGCTTAGGCTATCTCGTCATTTCCAGGAAAATGAGTTGGGCGATTTAGGAGTCGCGTTAGCTGGAAGAGATCTAAAACTAGTCTTTTTTCACTGGAGCCCTCATGCTTCATTCTATATTTCAGAGAGGAGCTTGGGTAATAGCTATAGCATTCACTTGCCCATGTGGAATGACATCGCAGGTACGAGCTCTGACCAGCAACTCAGCGAGGTCTCTAGCTACTTGTAATTACCTACGCTCATCTGCTATAATTTGTAAGGCGAATCCTTTTATTGCAAAAACTATATTTGTGTTGATTTTTCACAAATTAAATGTATAAATTCTCCTGGTTCAATTATTTAAAAAGCATCTGGGATCCAGAATGCTGCACAGTGTATTATTTAACTGGTGGCTAAATTCATCCATAGGTAGATCAAATTATCAATAAAATATATTTAAATTACTGGAGGAAGGAAATTTATAATCGATTCTAACTGAAATCCATAATAAATATGTAAACACTTGCTGAAGATTTAAAACTTACAGTAAGCTGTTATTTATTTAAAATAAATCGCCAGCTAGGTTCAAGTTCCTGAATTGTTAATTTTGACCACGCGTGAAAAATAGCACTCATTTATAAAAAGATGCAAGAACTGGTATTATTTTCGATGCCAAATCAAGCACACACGAGTTGTCAAGTTTAGAGCAGAATATTCACTTAATAAAGTACGGCTTTTGTAGCTCCATGGCGGGCGCACCGAACGCTCGGCCAGACGAAAGCTAATTAAATGGCACGAGCGCATTAATTAAAGAGTCATGGAGCTCACAATAATAGCCAGAGCGCTTAATCATATCAAGAATCGTGAGCATGAGGACGCTCTCTTCTCGAAAATAATGTACCCTCTTTTTCAGTGTTTTGCGTTCGTGCGACGTTTTTATTGCTAGCTATTCACGCGATGGTTTCTGTAGATTATTAATACAGATTTCAGCGAAATGTAACTTAGAAAGTTTGGTTAATGGGGAAAAAATTAATCATGGGCTTTCATCATTTGCGAAGTTCAAACATCAAATAAAAATCCAATGAAGAGAAACTTCAATTCTCATATTCATTTGATATCAACAGGAATATTTCCAGCTCAAATCGTCTTATATTTCGATACACTAGTAAGTCTGATTGAAATCACAGCTCACATTGCAGCCTGCTCGTCGTGTTTTATGTAAACTAGTTTAATGTTATCGTATAATTTTATGGGTATGAGTGTTAAAGCTACGGCAGTGATAAGCACCTTGCAGATCATTGCTTGCCTTACGAGCGCGGCTACGGAGAGCTACTCAAGTGCTGAGAAAACACATGTCAAGTGTCATGGCTTGGTGCTAATTGCACTCCATTATTGAGCTTATCAGAGCCTCGGACGCGATCAAGTTACCGCCCAGCATCTCTGCTTTGAGGCACCGTCTTGGCACGCACAGCCTGCATATGCTGGTCAAGAGGTTAGTGGGAGGCCATTAGTATGTGCAGGACTTTTTTGGCTCAGTGTCAATGATAACATCAGAGTCCAGGCGAAAAATACGCCATTTCGATAAAAAAATACAATTTCTGATTCACAACACCATGGGAAAAAAATCCGTTTTATAGAATTATAGTGAACTCACCACACGTTTTTTGGCACCTGTTGAAAATGACAATGGTAATCAATGTTCGCGTGCATGAATTTTAAAGTGTAATCGAATATACATAATATTGAATAAGGCATTTTTACTGCCTAACGTCGGATTGTATCATGCATACGGCGCAGGAGAATCATTTGCTAATGTTCGATAAAGTTACTAGTGTGCTGAAGCTGAGAAAAACTTTGAGAAGTCCTTGCCTAATAACTCGGGTTGAGAACGCAGACTATATTTGCTTGCAAATTTGTATAGGCACCCACTGCCCTTCATGAAATGTCCCGTGCGGAAGAATATATAAAATTTCTGATCAGTTAAAAAACTACTAATAATATCTGATGTGTTTGTGATCTGAAAATGCTTTGTATTAGCACCAATGGAAAAGATTAAAAGGTGTACATAAGTAACCTGGGAAATATTTTAAATACGGTTAGCAAAGCAATGGTAGTTTTGCATAGGAAATTAAAATTTTCCTCATGATAAGTAAACTAGGTTCAGATTCCTTCCCGTTAATTTTTACGCCCCTGAAATAATATTATACGCTACACGTTGAATAAATTCTTAAAGTAAAATAAATAAACCAATGTATTTACTCCAAAACATCTGGGCCCGGACCGCGCCAGGAGGTCTCACCCACACAGTTCCAAATTCTCGCCGTGACCAAGGCCGATCGGCGCAGGTACACTGGAACCGCTCGAACTGGGCCGTCGAATATGGTGTCCTCGGAAGTGTCATTCTCATCGTAATGAGTGAATTTTGCAGTAGCTTGGCCATTCCTGCCTGTTTATTGCTTTGATCAGGCTGGACTGGTTTTACCGTTTGGGTAGACATGTTCACCACTGGCATGGCTCCCCGCGATTTTTTACTACATGGGCACTTCTTCGTATCTTTGCTCTTCCTGACCAATGCAGAGGCCAAATTTGTATCTCCGCTTGTCATTGGTGCATCAATGAGATTATCTTCTTCTTTACGACTGACGTAGGATCACAGAAGTTCGGCTCCTCGTCGAGTAAACACAAGGAGGCTGCGGGCGGTGAGACATGCGATATGGAGCCCATGCTTGGAAGCGAGCTCTTATATTCTGAGTTAAGGGACACTCGATCATGTTTCAGGTCAAATATCACTTCAATTATCTAATAGACAAGAAGCTATTCGTGCATAAGCGGCGTTAGTTTCTTCGTTTAACGTAGTATTAAAGTACATTATCGTATGATGACTCTGAGAGATTAATTAGACCAGGCACTAAATTTGATTTTAGTGAAGATGAACGTTGTCATGTTCGACATACGGTTGCCTTTTTATCCTGTGAATCTAATAGAGAGGTTGTGCTTATTTTATTATTGTGCACAGTTGGAAACGTTCTGCTAAATGAAGAATTGCATCTCTCAGTTTCAAATTAACGGTTCAGTTCTAAGAATAAAATTCAACTAGTATTTTTAAAGCAATTAAAGCATTGGCTAATATATTGGTCATGAGCTTGCTGCGGAAATTTTATGATAAGTTTGTTGCTAGATTCGTACTGTACAAGCATTAATCAAGGTCTTGCAATTATTATTTAACCAGTTGAAGATTACGCCAGGTAATATTACTATAAAATAGTGTTCTGAACTATAATGCAGAGGAGTAGGAAGTTTATAAAATACACCTTCTGATAAAAAGGTTTTACGAGTGTACTTATAATTTCATTTCAGCATCGCAAACAGAAAAGATCCTACTCAATGAATGGCAACCATCAAACAGTGGAAACCTAACAAAATGCCAGATACTAATTTTTATTTTACATCGGAAATCGACTATTCCAGATACATGATGTTTGTTATTAGGTAGTGTGCCAAAAACTGCTTCTCTTCGCTACCTATTTGTTTACTAATCGTTTCTTAGGCGTTATCTTCGACTTACTGCGAACATATCTTTTTTTTATGAGCCAACAACTCCCATCAATCTATTCCTGCCAAGCACCGTTTGCTTTTTAACCACCCACCTACCAGGATTCAATGTTCAACTACGAGTCCCTCTATGTTCTTCTCAATTGAAACCTGGTGATGTGACAGATGCCTGCTGAGGACGGTATGAAAGGATGGGACTTTTGTTGGCAAGGGGAAAATTAAATAAAAGTTCGAAATTGTTCATTGCAAGCGAAGTATTTGATTTCATGATTTGATTTTGACAAACTTTAAGAATGTCCACGACCGTATCGAAAAATTTGTCTGGGGTTGTGTAGCGCGTAGCCTTTCTCTATATTTAATAAAAAAATACTTTCGACGTACTATAGGATACTCGGGTGACACAAACTCTATAATACCTCACATATTTTGTCCGATCATATTTATACCATTCAAGATTATTCATATTCATTATATTCTTAACATATTATTCTCCTCAGGGTGAACAAAATATTTACTTCTGCATTTCATTCGTCAAGGTACCCAACATGAACGTTCTGAGAGGCCTTTCCGATCAAAAGAATTGAAGTATATGCTAGTCCATTGCCGCAATCCGCTGGTGCAAAGGCGTGACATAAGGACATTTGCGCCAGCAATGATCGCTAATTTATGGCGACGGCAATCCTCTATTTAAAACGAGGCAGCATCGTGTCTCGCGATCTCACCGAAGTCAAATCTACGACTAAACATGCACTCTTCGCTGTTAAAGCAGCAAGCTCTTTTCGTCGATACCACCCCATCATCGTGATTGTAAATCACATTTCGATGTCAGATGTTAGACCTTCGCCGACACCCTTTCGAATCGCCTTCTTTGCGTGAGTTCACCTTTTACTCCCAATAAGTTGAAGTCGGCTCATCATTTACCGTTGAGGTGTGTAAATGGTCCTGGCAGAGCCAATATTCCTCACCGATTCCTAGGAGCGTCCCTAAAATTGCCGCCGGCGCTTAAACAACTGCTCAAGTGTAAAATTTTCGTGAGCTCTTTGCTGGAAATTCGTGCGAGATAAAGCATGTGGAGCCTGCATCGTGGCGCTTAATGACCTCGCAGACTCCGCAGCAACTGGACGACCTGGACAATTTAAAGTAGCCACTAACTTCGACATCCTCGTGGCTGAAATGCGCTTCACTGAATTTTATAATGAGGTTTCTCAATCAAATCATCCATTTAAAAAAGCAGTAAGGCCACAGAGTTAGGATGGTAGGGTGGTTAATATAATATTTGTTAACATTAACAATTCCAATCTAGATTAGGAGAATTGTAAGCTGGAAAATTGTTGGTAAAAGTCAGACGGCATAGGCAAAGGCACGGAGGGTAAACCTACCGTTTTTAACGAACTAGATAAAAGAATAGAAACTGATGGGTGCTATAGATAAATATTTGTACTATAATCATAACATTTGGAATTTGAAAGCTAAGAAAACGCAAAGCAAATTCACCATATCGATATTTAAAACGTTCCGGACGCCAGCTCCATCATCAGTTCGACAATCTAAAAATGAATACAATCATTTTATAATTCAAGATATGGAGAATTTGCTTGACGCTTTTTTTACTTTTATATTCCTTGTGAACTTCCGATACAAGCAGACTGATAATATAAGTACTCATAACATTTGCCTATGGGTCATATAAATATTATATTTGCGATGCAGGAATTGCTTTTATTATTTACTTCAATCACGCATTACACCGTGATTATTAGTTTCTACTATTCTTGATGTTTAAATTGTCAAGGGAAAATAATGTATAAAATAGAGGCGAAAATTCTCCATTGCTGACGATAAGAAAAAATTGTAGTCTTCTCTCATGCACAAATATTGTTTATTGATTTGAATTTGTATTAAATTCCACTTTAAATAACCATTCCCATTACCCATATCCATTACTGGATGATTCTTGAACGATTTCAGTTGAAAATACCAAAATTAATAAATAAAATCCGCTCATGATTATTTAATTCGTCAGTTCAATTTAAGCCACTGACGACGCATGCTAAGGTATTTTTTCATGTTCTTCCAAACAAAATCCTTTTTGACATTCCAGCCCGACTGAACTAAATGACGCAATCAATTTTCCGAATTTTCCGAATAATTTAAATTATCACTTTATTGCATCACACCTTAATCAGCGTAAAATACGCTGGATGCATTAATATTATTTGACAATTGTACCTACGGAAAAAATTTATTATGTTTGCTATAACTTAAAAATTCATCTCAAATGTGTAGCCCAAATTTCTCCAAGTGCCGGACCTTTGTGATTAGAGCTGTGAAGAATGTGAGAATTTCTTGATCATCTCTATTTTTTTCTGAAATTGGAAAGACAATTATACCAAGAAAAAATTTCAGGGAAATTATCAAACGTACCCGAAATTTTATTTCACATTTTCACATTTCAATGCCTACAACTGGCATAACGAAAGAACATCCTCACTCCCAGAAAATGTACGCATGTCAGAATATTTTTCTTAGTTTTAGAATAATTTTCCCCTAATTTTCTTATGAAAATCAACGGTGAGGAAAAATTGAGAATCTACAAAAAGGAATCACGTTAACGCATAGAAATCCCATCCATGTTAAAAGTATTTAAATATATTGCCGATTATAAGGCGAAAATTCTCCATTGCTGACGATAAGAAAAAGTTGAAGTCTTCTCTCATGCGCAAATATTGTTTATTGATTTGAATTTGTATTAAATTCCAGTTCAAATAAACAGTCCCATTACCCAGATCTATTACTGGATGATTCTTGAATGATTTCATTTAAAAATACCAAAATATCATGATTATTAAATTATCAAACGTACCCGAAAATTTTTTTTCTCATTTACGTTATAATGACTGCAACTGGCATAACGAAAGAACATCTTCACTCCCAGAAAATGTACGCATGTCAGAATTTTTTTTTAGTTTTAGAATAATTTTCCCCTAATTTTTTTATAAAAATCAACGGTAAGGAAAAATTTAAAATCTACCAAAAGGAATCACGTTCACGCATAGAAATCCCATCCATTTTAAAGTTTTTAAATATATTGCCTATTACTCACAAACTTTGCTGATATGTACAGTACAGGAAGTGCGGGAAGTAAGCTGCAGAAAATATCCAGTAAAATCTTCGCTAAAGGCCAGCGTCGGGTTCACATGGAGGCCGATCCTGCCATTATGTTTCATGATTGCGTTCATAATTCTTGCTGGTTGTATTGAGCTGAGATGCACACTTGCAATTTACTATTTTCTAGAAGAAGGGTCGGTCAGAGCGTCACGAGACATCTCATTGCTCGTCCCATATTTGATTGTCTTTTCTTCATTACAGCCAAGTCTGGAACTCAACGGCCTTAGAGCACGTAAGCTTTCGATACCTGCTTAATTGAAAATTTCTAAGGATTCTTGTATAAGGGTTGATATTAAAAATTTCTAAGGACTTTTGGATAAGGATTAATATTAACGATTTCTAAGGGTACTTGGATAATGATTAATATTGAGAATTTCTAAGGAATCTTGGATAAGGATTAATATTAACAATTTATAAAGACTTTTTTATAGGAATTAATACTAAAAATTCCTGTGGATTTATGGATAATGATTAATATTAACAATTTCTAAGCATCATTGGATAATGATTAATATTAAGAATTTCTAAGGACTTTTGCATGAGGATTAATAATAATAATTTCTAAGGATTTTTGATTAGGATTAATATTAAAAATTTCTAAGGACTTTTAGACAAGGATTAATATTAAGAATTTATAAGGGTACTTGAATAATGACTAATATTGAGAATTTCTAAGGATTCTGGATAAGGATTAATATTAAGAATTTCTAAGGATACTTAGATGATGATCAATAAAATTAATAATTATATAATAATAAAATTATGATTAAATAAAAAAATTATCACTGAGAATTTCTAAAGATTCTTGGATGAGGATTATTATTAAAAAAGTTATCGAGGTGTTGTACGGCATTAATATCATGAAAAATCTAATTCATGAAATAAAAATTCGGAAGTAGGCTTCATGAGCTAGATAACATATAATTTTAGCGCATTTTCTCATTTATGGACAAAATGCACTATTGTGCTCGCCATGTCCGTCTGTCTGTCTGTCCGTCCGTCTGTCCGTGACCTCAAGTTTTCGTCGACGAGAAAATGCGCTCTCTGTCACTCACTGCAGTGAGTACTGAGTTACATTTTTTAAAGTCTTCCGTAGAAGAGAGATAGAATGATAATTCCTTCCATTGTTCTGTTGCATTCTTATAATGCTTTGCCTGCTGGACTAGCCGCCAGCGTTCAGTAGGTCATGCTTAATTAGTTCACAAAATTGCAATCATATTGCTAAACTTCGTTTGAATCAAAAGACTGGCTTGAATAAGATACTTAAGAATTTCCTTTATGCATTACTCTTATTGGACTTCTATAATATGACTATTTTTGATGATCTATATAATTATTAATTCATACAAACTGCACTTTTATTAAACTATTCACCAAAATTCGCCTAATACCAGCTTCATACCGCATCAGGGTACTCATAATGCGAGGTTACTTGCAAAACATCATAAGTATCTAGGTTTTACTTATAGATCCTCAGAAATTATGATTGATCGTGAGTAATGTTGATCTTGATCGAGCCTTCACAACGATTCACCAGCAGAATTATTCCAAATCACGATATCGTATATCGTTAGGAACGATAAACAAATTTCAAGTCTGATTTTGTTGCAAAAGCTTCAATACAATATTCAACTGTCATTGTAAGCAGCGGAGTTTATGGTACAGCTAGTGGCTGATAAATATTTAAATTTTATCTGTAAAGATGAACGTAGCATTGTAGATACTAGCTCCTTTCATTCAAAACTTCAATTGAAGTAGCAGCTGGCATGTCCAATTCAGTGAAATCTACCAGACTAATCCTACGGAGCTTTCACGTCCAAGGCTTTGCCAGCCTTCATGCAATATGCCTCAGAGTCTTCAACTAAAAATGTAACAAATTAGGGAACTCAGTCTTCAGTCGGAGCTGACTTATAGTCATCGTGCACGCAAGTCCACCCTACACTCATAGTTCTGCAAGGGATTATCTTGCAAAGAGCTTTAAAAGATGGTCATGCATAGGAAATTTAGGACTAAGATGAACAGGAATACAATTGCGTACGCTTGTGTACATGAGCGATTTCTTCTTCGTTCTGGTAAAATTTGTAAATACTATTGAATTTGTCTAGGAGAGAGAACCCAATCTAACCAGAAGATTGAATTACATATCATTTTGAAATAGTTTAATTAACAAAATGAACAAAAATAAATAAATGATATAGAAAAAATTAATAGATAAATAAATAAAAAATAGAATAAAACAAATCGCAACTTTTAATAACCAAACGTGCAAAATTGTGAAACGTTTTTAGCGAGCGGTCGCGGTTCCGTTCACTGATTCGCGTGCCCTGCTAAATTGATTTCCTTTAATAACATATCAGATTTTAACACAATGGCGATCGTGCCTGATGCTGAGTAATCCTGACACGATGATCTTACTAATAATTGAACTCCGGCAAAACGATCAGCCTTTGCGATAGCCATCAGGCGCCCCACGTGAACACGGCACCACAGCTCGGGCGCAGCCCTCGGTGTCTTCAAGAAGTTTGAGATTTCCAAATAATTTTTCAATTATCGAACATATCGATCATCTTATCGGGGAAGTGCAACACAACTCCAGTCGTGATGAGCTCGTGATAAAAACACAAGCAAGTGATTTTGCGGCCAATCAAGCTGGAGGCACGCAAAGCTGGTCGGCCGAGATGATCCCTCATTTAGATCGATTGGTTCATCTCTGTCTCGAATTTTCCGTCAAAAATCTCGCATGCATATTCATTGGAGGAGCACTTGTCACGAATACCAAGCTTCTCATATGTTTTTGCTGCTTTCCACCCCAGACTTCTCATTTTTACAGAGTATAACTTTGCCGAAATTGACTGAGAGCATGCAACTACAAACTTACAGAGCTCGGTTTGGTCATGCGGGCTTCATTCTCAGGACGAAAGAGAGATTAGTGCAAAGCACGTTTGAGTATCACCGGTATGTCCTTTCGTTGTCACAGATTTCGAAGGTAATTCTTACAGCTGACTCATCCACAAGAAAGGTAGTCGTCGGAAAATGAGCAAATTCTAATTTACAGAAGCAATTGCAGTGATTATATTCAGACTATAGGTTTCATTCTATAATTTGGGGTAAACCTGAAGTTCGCTTAATCTAGTCGAAATATCAAACTTGGGGGTGCAAAAAATAATTAATCACTTGCATTCCAGATTCATTTGAGATTATACATGGCTAAATTGTGTTAACATTTTATTATTACAACAATTTTTTCTTCAGTCGGACATGGGTTCACGGGATAATTTCTAAAAGAGCAAATTTCACGAATTCGACTTCGTATAGAGGGATTTCTTCAATGCTTTCACATGAAGATAATCGTTCAATGCAGGAGTCGTGTCAATTCGATGGGGAACTTGGATGAGCGAACCCTTGCCGGCTGGTGAGTCAAAGGGCGGCAATTACTCGGCAAGAGGCCATACATGAAGACCCAATATAAATCATCGGCGTATCATCGGAGGCCAGTACACGAAGACTCATTATAAATCATCGGCGTATCATCGGAGGCCAAGATTCGGCAAGTATGTGGTCACCGAAAGAACACCGATGTTTCCAATGCGATTTATATATACCACATTATTTCTTTGAAACTCAGCAGGAAACGGGAAAATTTCCTGCTTTTCTGCCGTGATTGCGGGTTCGTTTGAGCTTACGTTTATATGAAGTTAATTGCAGAGCAGCTTTCGAGACCACAAGTAGTGCTGCTGCTCCTGCCTGCTTGATATGGCAGTAAAGGATAGCAATTTAACAAAATAAATCTGTTATTATGATAATATTAAAATTAATACTAAAAAGCCATTGCATACTAGATTCTCAGAACCTGAATTAACACCAATTATATTGCAGGAATATCTTGAGCTGAAATGAACATCTTTCAGTTTGTAAGACTTAATTAATATTTTTAATCAACTTCAAAACCCAAGAAGTAGCGTATTACTGAAAATAAAATAAATTACAAAAAGAAACTCATATCAGACTGAAAATGAGTGGATAAATAACTAGTCAGTGCTATAGGAAGATTAAATTAACATATTATTACAGATAATGAAAATAATACTTCACGAAGGCTTCCAAAGTGTGCGTCCCGACCAAATGTAGTTGCTCTTTCGTGGACTGCACAAGGCCGTTTTGCTGCAACGAAATGGAGTGAATATCCGTGAAATGTAACCTGAAAAACAAAATTAAAACTATTCACCGTGTATAATCCCTTGAAACTATATATAATATACAATCGGTTCAACTTATTCATTGAATTACAAACAGTTTCTTAAAGGCCAGCCTCAGGTCTGTATCACGGGCTATCACTCAACAACTAATCTCATATATTAGGGCCACAATGTACAGCTTGGAGAGCGCACACCAAGTGTCTCGGTATTATTTTAGACTTAAAGCTATGCAGTCTTCGTTGATCGGAGGCGTTCACTAAAGGTATGGCATTTGTTGCTATTGCCGTGACTGGAACGAGCGCCATGACGTCGTCTCGTACCTCCTCTAATGGCATCATTAACGTCACTCCAGCTCCTCGCAGACGTCATTCGTGCAACGAATCCTACTGATGGATATGTGACGGCCCTGCCCGTCATTAGTAATACCACACCGAGAGTTCAGACCCCATGCAGACCTACCTCGGCGTCAACCTGGTCTCGAATCCAGAGGAAGTTTTGGATAGCTTGAGCTTTAGTCACGTCATCTGCTTTAGTGGTCCGGTTTCAGTTTTTTAAAACCTTGATGATCGAAAATATTTATATTTTAGTTCACATAAAGACGTATTCTCGAAATATTTTCATTTTGGGATTGTGTTACCGTAATCGATTTAATATTATTTGGTGAAAGTCCTAATAGTAGTCAGAAGCATTTATCTAGTTCAAATATAGAACGAGCAATTTATCGTGCTATACGCTTTAAATTATAATCATTTACTATCATCGACATCATGGAAGCAGTTTATATCTTGCTTAAGCGCCTTTTTTATATTATCGATGTCTTTCAAACACCATCGAATGAAGAAAATTAGTTTTAACCTTATTCTGAGGAATAAATATGGAAAATATGGAATAGAGTCAATAGACTAAGCAGGGACTCAAACATCGAGGTTCTTATAAGCTGAGGGAGCTCTGCATGATCTTTGTACGCTGCAATAGATTGAATTGCATCATTGCGAGTTTCGTTTGCACCTTGAGACAGAGTAAACTGATGCCTACCAACATAACCGTCGATCAGAAATTTGGTGTTGATCTTGGCTTATCGTAAATTATTAAATTTAAACCCAGTGCTTCTAAAAATTACATTTAACAAGCGTCAATAATCGCTTCACTATAAGTTCATTTGGACTGTATAATTGTTTTGTCTACAATATGTTACTAGCACCAATGCACACTTGCGATTTACAAAATCAAGGATTTTGCTCAGAATGTGAATGAGAGAAATTTTCCCATGATTTCTGGGAAATTTTGCTGATTTTTTGCAATCTCTAATCCTTTACATATTATCGTTTGTCTTCGTACGTTCTTTTATGTGTCTGTTTTCGTCCGTTAAACTCCGAAAATTTTGCGTCCAAGGCAATTTCTCTCAATTCCAATCGTATTACCCAAAATCTAGAAGTTCGCATTTTCTTGTCCCGGCACTCGATGGCGCCGAAATCTGTTGCTGTGCCATGAATTTCTTTCAAAGTTTGCCCGTAAAATCAGAAAATTTAGCCTGTTATTTTTCGGCGAGGTGCTCTAAAGAGCAGGTACACGGCAAAATCGTCCGAATTGGAAAGCTTGGTTGGTGTGTCATTAAAGTCTCGTACTGGCATCCGTCTCTTGCATTATTTCCTAGCGATGGATGGGATGCGTGACTCAAAATCTGTACACATTGTTAAAACGCGAAAGGAAACCCTAAGAGTATCGTTCTTTACGACGCTGTATCCTGGGAAAAGATAATCTGGGTAAATGCGCCTATGTGTCCATCTAGTTGTACCGCCAAGCGCAACAATTTCTGTCTCTAAATTGGTGAAATGATTCCTCAAATATAACAGAGACGCTAGGCAGGCCGTTGCTTGATGATGTTTTTCCGTTGAGAGGCGGCGTTCTATCATCCGAAACCAAATGAAACGTTGCGACACTAATGGTCCATGTGATTGCCAGAAAAACATGCCGTGTCGCAAAACAATGTCGCATCAAAACCAGCAAAAAACCTTTCCCGAAATTGGCAATCGATACATTCTTCAAGAATGATGCTAGCTGAGTTTCTTTTATTTCAGAGCGTGACATTTCATTATTTTTTTCTCTACGCCATCGTAATGGAGGAGATTCCGGACGTTTCGGAGGGAAAAATTACACGCTTACCAGTTGTTTTCACGCACGATCCGAAAGCTTATTCTGGGTTAGCGTTGCAATCGTGGATCCTTATAGTATTGTATTTCTTCTTATGAGAGATCGTGAGCCACGGTGTTGAGTTCAAATTATTTTCAATCATTATGTCTTGAATGAGAGGCTGGACATTAAAGTGACTTCAGCGCTATGTTACGAACTTTCCAGATAAGAAACCAATTAGCCGTACTCTAAATCAAAGAAAATATAAGATGAAAAATGTCTTCATGCATTTAAGATTTAAAAAAAGGCAATCGGATGAATTTGTGAACTATGTTCCCGTATTATTCATTAAACGCTTGAATTTAGAATGAAATTTGAGGGGCACTGAAATTAAATTTGCAAGCTCAGGTTCCCAGCTCATCAAATTAAGCTTATTATGAAGGAGAAATTCTCTCGTGATATTTGATTCTCATCCATGGAGTGGAAAAACCATAAAATCAGCATAGTTCCATAAAGCCTCAATCCTCGAAAAGAAGACATAAATCAATGTATATGTTGCGTGAGTAGCAACTTTTTTAGGATTTAAAATTTCATCATTCATTCTGCAGAGATGAATAACAAATTTTGTAAACAGGATTCAAACACAATAAAACGTGATGGGATAAACATCGTATATTCAATATATATTTTAGACTAATGCCACAAATATTTTACTTTAACCGTTTTACCGTTTAAGACCAAGCCTAACTATTTATTTCTAAGCGGTCGATAATATTTTCTACAAGATTCGCCCGTAATGCAACATTCCTCTCGTGAAGCATTAATGGAGTCTCAATGCTCAGTATGAGCTAATCACGGTACATTGATTTATTGTTACTATTACTGCATTCATGGCGCTGAACAACTGATCACGTCGACCACTCTAAGCGTGAGCGACGAAAGCTGCTACATTAAACGCGTTTGATCATAAAGCCAGTTTTGAAATTAACATTCTTTCGATTCAGTCTTATATAGAGACTAGAATACACCTCTTGCACAACAGGTTGCACCGTGATTTGGAAAAGCCTTTCATCTTTAGATTGTGGCATGGTATGATCAAAGGAGTTTTATATGACATCAATTACTTTGAATCACATAATGCTTAACAATAGGATTCTATAGCACGCAATGGCCATCCTTTGTGTTTAATTTAAGTATTTCTGTAATTTTTTGTTTATGCAATATCAGGACCAGGTCGAACGTAAACTTTCTTGTTTAAAATAACTCTGTGATTATATTAATTTGAGCTCAGAAGTATTTTTTTTTCAATAAAAATTATCACTATTAAGATAAAAATTCTAAAATCTATGAAACAACAAGAAAATTTTCCAAATTTTAAATGAAAGCTTTTGGAAACTTGCTCCATCGCCAGTTGAGAGAATGTAAGAATACATTAATAATTAGTTCGAGTTGCTGAATTCACATGGTAGATAATTAATATAAAATTTAGTCTTAAAATGCACGGTACGGGACGTCAACATGAACGAACAAACCTGCATACAAACAACGTTGAGCTCATAAGAACTGAAAGCTTTATTTAAACAAGGTACCTGTCTTAAATGTACAGGTATTCAAACTTACTAAACGGAATTAGATTCTTGTTTAATTAGTGATTTAACCACTCGTGATATCTCGGCACGTATTATAAAGAAAATGTAGTGTAAGCGAGTGTACAATATTCCTTACGAGGATAAAGTTTGACTGCATATTTAGATTATTTATCTAAGCTTGATGAAACGCTTTAAAGTTTTACGAGGCATCTGCCTGATTATTACGGCAGTGACGAATCTCACGAACATGCAGCGACTCATCATTTCAAATTAGCATATTGCGTGGTTAAATATTCACTACGTCGATCATTACCATAATTTATGCGAAAAAGAAATCTAAAGATACGAAGCTGCAACAGGGCCGCTGTTTGGGAGCATCTCAGCAGGCCTGGCAAGTGTATATAGCTTTAAGAATTAGAGCCATGTCACGCTCTAGGCCGACCCTATCTCTCGCCCGACGTAAATCATCAGAGTCGCCACACTGAAGCTCCGGCCACGGACGTGTCATATAGGGTTAATGGATCCCACTAAACTCATTAACGGCCTGCATGAAATATTGGGATGCATAACGATGGTTAATGTTCCTGTGCGATGGTGCACACGCACGCCTCATGCGTCCAGCTATACAAGTGAGGCTCAGGATGCGATGCGAAATTTTACTTGGGAAGACAAGTTCAGCCCATGAAATTACACTGTGTTTTTTAAACAAAATTGATTTTGGTAGAATTTCCATAATTTTTATTTAATACTGTAAATAGAGCTATTGAGATAGAATGCCCAGGAGCAAAATGCTTTTCAAACATTACAAATTGATCGCAAAATTTCCCAATCTCATTGATTATTTACCAAACTTCACGAATTGTGATAATTGTTTTAAAAGGGACAGTGAATATTGTATTGCTTTCTCTGGATTTTTCAGTTATGGACCAATATAAAAATAAAAAGAATAGTACGATAGTAGTAATATAAGATTTTGCATGGGACATCGATTCAGTAAATAAATCATGAATGCTAATCCGAATAATAATTATTTGCAAAACACAAAAAAAGAAAAGAAACTATTAAATAGTGGTCATGAGAGTTATGAGAAGTTTCTTTTTTAAACCTTACGTTTATTTCTGAGTTTGGCCGTCCGTGATCAATAAATTGAGTTAGTGTGTGAATTACACGAATTGCGCGGTTGATTGCGAGGCAAAGGTTTTAACCGCGGTACCAGACCTACAGTATTTTACAGTAGTAGTGTGTACCAGACCTACAGTATTTTCTTCCTTAAATTTAAAGATGTAACTACTCAGCAAGAGTTAGGTACAATTAATATTGAAATATCGAAGTGTACGGAGGATGTTCATTAGATAATTATCAGCAATTTAATTTCATGGGATTCGAAACGCTCCATAGATCAAGACCTCATAATTCACCCTTTAAATAGCCGATTAATTTGGAATTCTGAATACGCAGAGGATTCATTACTTTTTCAAATGGGAAAGGATCGTCGATACAACAAGAACTTTGAGTTATGACAGTTACTGTAAGATTGATCATTCAAGAAATGATATGACAGTTACTGTAAGATTGATAAGCTGACGCGCATTCTTCACATGCGAGGGTAGCTTTAAAAATGGCAACCAAAGTTACAAATTTGACGCTGAGGCATCTGGAAATAATCATGCAAGAGTGTTGCTGAAAAATGTATAAGGAATTTAAGTACAGGAATTATACACAAGTTTTAATTGAATATGTTCATGCTAGCAACCATGATGGATGATTATCCAGAGGAAAATTTCTTATAGTTTCCATCTAACAATTATTGTGCGCTGGACGAAAGAAACACGAAGACGCTGTGTAGCTGCACTGACTACCACACAAGTATCTGTGTAAACATACAGTTGCACAAGAAGAATACATGAGCCACACAATGGGCTTATTACAACCTACATATAATGTTTACCAGCCAGCAGTCAAAGCTAGATTGTTATCTTTAAAAGTAATCGTCAGGTACAACGTGTATTGGTGTATGATCGTCAGGTAATACGTGTATTGGTGTATGAATCCAGTTAAATAGTGAGAGGGAAATTAGGCAATTGTTTCCAATAGTTTTTCTCGGCCAAAAAAAACAACTAAAGAATCAACTCTTCGTTTTGGAATTTATAAAAGTATATCTAAATATTTAACAATTTCAATATTAATAAAATATAATATTTTTGCCAAGAATGACAACAATATAGCTCAAGATATAGAAATCACAAAATAAGACCAGACGTATTGTTTTCGAATTCCTCTTATTAAATTTGTTTATGACACTCCACAAGCTAAGATTTAAATATAAATGGACATTTATTGAGTTTATCACTCGTTTTTATTAGAAACCATCTTGTAATAGATGCCCAAATTTCTAATGGAAATGTGAATCATAAAAGATGTACACTAAAGAAACGAGGCAATATTCTTAACCAAAGCACACACATTTCACGTAGACAGCTTTTGGTCATCCAAATGTAACGATCGTAAGTCTGTCCCCAATTTCAATGCTTAAGCGCTACATTATCCACGCTCTTGTGAGTTATTGGACCGACCAGCGGGTTTATGCGCCCAAAACTTCCTACATTAATGCCTTGACTGTTATACTGCGCCACTATTTACGGCCGGTTATAGGAGGCACGATTCACGACCGATCAAAAACCATTGTGAACTTCTTAAATATACGCAGCGGTTCTCAGACATGATAGCTCCAGCCAGCACGATCTGACAAGACTCTCGATTGTGCTAAGAAGTGCATAGCCCTGGGAAAATTTTCAGATTCTTGCGACACACAAAAATAGAGTTAGGAGCGTGTGATATCTGATATGCCGGCACCGTGTCACATGGGAACAACGATTTTCTCCAACAAATGCTCATTCTGGGATATTCAGGGTCTCTGTGACTGGTACAACAGCGTATTTGGGTTCAAGAGAACAAGGGTAGTAATTGTTGTTGTGAATGAGGTCATGATTGTTATAAATCTAAGATTGGAAAATACAAACAGATATTGAATTTTTGAATCTTTTCTGACAATCGTGCATCGTTTTCATCGATCTTGTTAGAGTTATAGTCTCAAACATTCCCATGAATTCAACAGAACAAAGTTTCTAAGCGTAAATTAACCTCTATAAAATGTAGGCGCCTTCTTAGACATTAGACATCAGTGAAGTACAGATCTCCATTCATGTCTAATCTGTTGATATATTATATAATTATTGAAAAAATAGGAACTTTAAAAGTAATAATAAATTTTAAAGAAAGTAAGAACGAGTTAAACGTTTAACATTTTAATGATGGCTTTTTGTGTTTTTTTTTTGACACTCAGCATACTAATATCTTCTTTCGCGTGATACATACATTCTACTCCAGAAAATTTGAATATCGGATATGAAATATCGTCGATACGATGAACCGCAAAATATATCGGTTAAAAAAATAATAAATAAAAATAAATTGTTCATCTGATAGCTTACCTTTCCATTACTAATCTCAAGAACCGCTCGTATAACCTAGAGCTCCTTTTGAATGATAGGAAAGCAAATCTAGATCCATTGTCAGTTGTCGATTCATAGGCTGACATTTGTTGTTTTTTTACAGAAGATCGTTCGGAATCCTTCATCACTAACAATTGCGTACCAATGAAACCATTGTTCCTGACACCATAAATTCAGTATTTTATCGCTGATTACAATTTCGGCCGACACTCACCACTGAAAACTTTCATCAACGAGCAAGAGATACAACGTGGCATCTGGAGAAGAACTTACCAAGCTTTCAAGGGTTGGATAAGCGTGCGTACAGTGCGTGGTATTCTTATCGTCTCTTAACCTCTTTGTATTGTTACTCAAGGAGTGAATGTAGTCGGCACTTCGAGAAGTAAAGCTTTTTGCAAAACGAAGATGAGTTCACTCGGTAGAAGTGAATGTTTCAGGAATGTAAAAAGAATAATGTAACCATTGTAATTTATAATTCAACCTCAAGTACTTCAAGATCGGAATCTTCGTGTTGTGTTGGTAGATATTGACCACAAAAAAATTTACAAATAAAAAAAGTAAACAAATGAAATCTTCAATAAGTTGGATGACATATATGAAGCTTCTTATGCTCGAATCTGAAAGACACTTTGGGAATCAGAAAGACACTTCATTCGATGTTAAATAAAAAAAACAAGAAAATTATACTTCTAAAAAAGTAGAAAGCTTCTTGTTTGTCATCTTAAGATTCTATTCGATTGTTTATCGTGCAAGAAATTTGTGCGTATAGATGTGAGCGGCATTTATTTTTTGGCCAAATTTAAATTAAAAGGTTGTTTCTAGATATTGTTGGCTAAAAATAACTTCAGTCTGTAAGGCCATTCCTAAGATAGGTTTTTAGAAAAAAATCTGCATCCGGTGTTTAGTTAAATGAAGAGCATAATCGGTAGCATCAATTTACTTTCAGCTATCAATTTCGATCTAAAAATCTGAACAAATAACTTTTTCCAACCTTCATTAAACGGATAATCAGCATTGCGAATTGTTTACCAACAAATCTTTGAGAGCGAGGCGTCAGACTCACTGTTGATTACACGTTCCATTCAATCCTGGAGCGCTGGAGGGCACAAAAACTCGCTAAAGAGGCAGGCTATGAATGAGCAGCTACCGTATCCACGTGCCTGCAGGGCTCGAGTTCTCGTGGCGCGCGCCCTGACGATGACGTAAAGTCATGGAAAACCTGGGCTATTTTTAGCGCACTTCCTCATTTATTAAAAAAATGCACTATTGTGCTCGCGATGTCCGTCTGTCCGTCCGTCTATCCGTCTGTCTGTCCGTCTGTCTGTCCGTCCGTGACTTCATGTTTTCGTCGACGAGAAAATGCGCTCTCTGTCACTCACTGCAGTGAGTACTGAGTTATATTTTTTTTAATTATCTCGCAGCCAGCGTTTACTTTTTAATGCTTAGTTAATGGAAATATTACTATACAAATATATATCATTTTATAACCTTTCTTTTTACCATGAGTTTTTATTATTTTCCCTGAATATCAATTGCAAATTTATTACGATTCATTCGTGATTTGAATGAACAAATATTCTGTTGTAATTCAATTCTGCATTCATTCTGGAAAAAATCGTTTTATTTGCTTCGAAATTCAATTGAATAATTTGTTAGAATAATTTTATGTAGCAAATTAAAAACTCGATGATTCTACTTTTTAGGTCAATTTGCTACGGTTCGTTGTTCCATGCCCTTAAGTTACGTTTAGTTTTAACGCCAATAGCACGTGACGGCAGAAACAAGCCCGGAAAAAGAATTAAGGAGATGGGACTAAAAATAGTACAGGAGATGAGGGTAGAGGTGAGAGGAAGAGAGGAACGACGGGTGTTGAGGGTGCAGAGGGACGATGGGTGGGGAGGGACGATAGTGAAGAGGATGAGGGTGGGGAGGACCACGTCACAGGACCAGGCAGCCCTGAGCCCGCGCGTCCCGGGGGCGTGGGAACGGTCAGAGCAGCGCGCTGGCCAGCAGCTCGCCGGCCAGCGGCAGGCGGGGGCTGCAGCTACGGCGGAGAAAGGCGGCTGCAGGCGACTGGGAATAGGCAGCTTAAGGCGACTGGGAATAAAGAGCTACAGGCGACTGGAAAAAGGCGGCTGCAGGCGACTGGGAATAAGTTGCTATAGGCGACTGGGAATAAGTTGCGATAGGCGACTGCTAAAAGGCAACTATTGGCAACTGGGAATAGACAGCTAAGTCGACTGGAAATAGGCAGCTCAAGGTGACTGGGTATAGGGAGCTACAGACGACTGGGAATAAGCAGACGAATGTAGCCGCAGCAAAAGCTGAGTGAGGTGTTGCTGTGAGTGTTCTTGGGCTCCCATGTACCACAGAGCACCTGACGCTGCTCAGTGACTGTGAAGGCTCTTGCCTCACCGGGACATTATTTGCACCGACTTGGGCGCTTGAGACGCCGATGCTCATCTTATGTTGGGACATCCTTCTCCAGTCGGCAGGAAAAGTGCTTGCCTAATTCTCGATGTTTATATGCGACTTCGGGATACGCTAACGCAAAATAGAAAACACAAATTGCAAGCGAAAATTGCTAACGCTAACGCAATGCACATAAATGAAGTATTAACAATAGATTAACTTCAAGCAGTTTGTCTTTCCGTAGTACATGAAAATATATTATTTAAAAATAGTTTTGGCGTTCGAATAACCCTGCATAGCTTATTTCTACCCAGCGAGGCCTTGAATGGCATTTATTGTGAGTGAAACTTTTATTATGAGAAATATGTTACCACAAGATATAATATTAAATCATCTTTAACGTCTTCTCCTTAATTTAAATGCAGTCCACGAAGCGCATTAACAGACGAAGCAGGGCCATGTCCGTAGACTTAATAGTTTAGTCACAACTAACAGCCGTCGTACCGACATTGAAGAATTTGCACAAATTATCATAGTTGTGTTTGGCCCTTGAGTAGATATAATTGTCTGCACGAAATAATTGTCGTTTGTTCATAATTTCGCATTTGACTGGCATAAAACAGCGCATGGTAAACAAATTCGTGGTATAATTTATGAAGAGTTAGCATTGCAAACAGGAAACCTGGAGTTTTCATCACGAAATTGAATTTTCCACCGAGTCATTTCATATCAGCATAACAAGATAAACAAATTCAACAGATAAACATTATAATCGATTTTCAGTATCTAATTATTTTTTGAGCGATAAATGATTTTTCAAAAATTTGATTTATATTGAACTATACATTGCACAAAAAAATTTGACCACAAATTATAATTGATGCTGCAGAAATCACGCTTGAAGTTACATCTGAAAAAGAGTAAAAGTTTTTATATACTTCAATCCTCATATTTGCATTTTACTATTACTTTACAACACTCTTGCCTAAAAAATACAGCACTAAAACTATCCAACTTTCGGCAAGCAGGTCAGCTACTACGATTAAGTTGCGTTGTTTATTAAAGCATTAACATCACCCCCGGCCAAATTTACGAGCAATTATACCACAAAGACTCTTGCGTCTTTTTCTTCGCTCCAGATCACGTGCAATAATTTCTGGCGTACCCACATCATCTGGCGCAATTTTGATCGGCCTGATTATTGACAAAACAAGTCGTTGTGACGATAATATAAGGTGATATCGTAGATAGGATATAAGAAATATATAAGCGGAGTTTTCTTTTTCTACTTAACTCAATTTTTTCGGGAATCAGTTTATGTGCCAATGTGATGCAGCTTTTCACCAATTTATAGTATTTTAATAAAAAATATAATTATAACTAGAAGAAAATAATACTAAAACATATTCTAATGAACAAATCTTAAAAGAAAATATCATTCGTTGAATGACATGGCTTATTGATTTTTCAAAAAATAGTGGTTTTCCATAAAAAAATAATTCAACTTTGGGAAGGTGGAAGCAGTAAATATCGAGAAAAAATCAAGTCTTGATCTCTTGAAGGTCCAGTTGATCGACTTTAATTCTGAAAAGAATTATCGCTGATACATTCTTAATGCAAGAAATCTCTCTAATTTCGCTATGTACCAGAAATTGTTACTGTTCCTTGTAGAAGAGCCTATAGCCAAAAAATTACATTCTCATTTTTTTCTTGAATTACTTGAATATATAAAATCAAAGAAACTAGAGAGATGGACAACGAAAGAGATAGTATTTAGAAATTGTATCTAAATTAGTAGTAGATCAGTTGACGTGAAAACCAAATATCACCACGAACGCTCATTAAACAGCAAAGCGGCTCTTCACTCGCAGCCAACGGGTTTTGTTTTAACTCCTCCATTCAAAGCCTCTATACAAAAATCCCTGTAGCGATAAGCGACCACAGAAACCAACCACTAAACCTCATGACATAGTGGCCGTCTTTCTTGATCTTCATGGCATGCGTGAGGGTAAACGAACCTCAATATTGCACGAAAAAAAGTATAAGGCCTTATTATTCGCTTTGTACCTGTTAAACTAAACAACACAATCAGATGAAATCACGTTTCCAGTAAACAAAGAAACAAGTTACTCAAGAAGGCGATTTCACGGTTGGTAATAGCCGAGGTTGTAATTAGCATTCATGACCAAGTCAAACACGTGGCATGGAAGTGTTCGTCCAATATGCAAGCTTTCTAAGCTATGAGTGATGAAGTTCGATTTTTTTATAGAGATTGGAAAATGTAATGCGTGTTTAGTGATCTGCACTATCCTTCCATTCTCTACTAAGATATTCATCTTTCTGAAGTCAAACCTAGACTTTAAGATAGAACAAAATTTGAGAAACTAAAATTAACTATCCCGTTGATCCACTATATTTTTGAACTATTAATTTGCTCCAGGTTTGGGAAACTCATAGAAAGAATATATTTTTAAACGCATACATTTATTTCTCTGCAAACTGTTTTAAGCTTATAGCGGGCTCTTAATGTCTGAGCTTAATTTTCTTACTTAACTATTTGTTCATTTGATCGCCAATTAGCAATGGTCTCATCAATTCAAGCCTTATTTGTGTTTCAAAAAAACAGCAACAGTTTTTTTAGGGCCACCGATCACGACTGAACTGTGTATTGTTTCTCGATGCGGCCGAGGAGCGCAAACCTTTACCTACTTATCAGCGATTTCGAGAAACCCCGTGTCGGCTCAACGAGAAAAGAGGCTCGGCTAAGTGCCACGGTAGGAAGTGATGCGTGACCGACTGACACTTCAACTGACACTTACCTTTTCATGGTGTCACTCGGAGCAATGCTCAGAGACACATCCGTCCTCAGATCTATTTTTTCAATGAATTCAGCCTTCTTGACGCTCTGGAATTTCCCTTAGAAATACAGATAGGGTCAAATCATCGAAAGCGACTGTCCTAGCTTTGAGATACCGGTTTTTGAGTTTAGATCAAAAATATAATCGTTTATTTTTGCAGATCCTAGCCAGTCAATCGAGACAGCTTTCAGTGCGGTCGCAAGAGACCTTGTAGACACGAATCTTGTGAACAACGGGTTCGCATTTTGTTGATCGTGACGCGCGTAGAAGGGAAAGAAATCTGTTAATGTTGCCGAGATGGGCGAAAGTACCCAACAGAATCTTCGTTACATAGCTGTTCCATGGCGTCTGCGTTATTGATATTCGACTTTATCAGGCGAAGTATCCGACACGTAATAATAGAGCAATAGCGTGGAATAGCACCTCTTCCACACCTCACGCCGTATCAGCCCCGGGATTACAGAGAAGACCCTTTGTGCTGAACCACTTTGATAAAGCTAAGGTGTTATAATACCTAGTCTTTTGAACTTATCTGGGCTGAAACGAGCCAAAAGGAATCACCTCGTGCGCGCTGATAGCGCATCGGAAAACGAGGCTTTCGGATCCGTCGGCAATTTTTCATTACCTGCTTTGATCATGACAGCTCTTCTTCAACTGACCAATTCCTAGCTCCGCGTACATTGAGGATCTCTTTTTTAATTATCTGAATGTTGTGCCCCACAGTCCACGTAGCTTAAAATCTTTGCAATTTAATAAGGCAAACACATATTTCTTTTGCAGTGAAGCATATTTTTTCCTGATTGTTTTTCTGAACCGGCAAATGGAATTAAAAAGATGTGATTAGAAATTTACGAGAAAGTATTGCTTAATGGTACTAATAATACACTCTATGAGACTGTCTTAAAAGGATAGGAATAATTCATCCGTCACATTTAGGGAAAATGCTGCAATATATACTTGTTACTGTGATATTTGTATGTGACAGATTTTTGCACAGATAGGATTAACTATGACTAATTAATAATCGCTTAGAATAAATTTATTCTATCAAAAACACGAAAACAACGAGGTTATATTCTTCAATAATAATTACAATTACCTGGAGAAGTGAAGCTCGCCACTTAGATACCAGCGTTAATAATTACCAAACTTTAAACTAAGATATTAAATTATTGGGAAGATGATCCGCAAGAAATAAATTACTTTCTATTCGTGTGTTTTGAACAATATCAGGAAAAATGTTACTGCAACCAGTTTTAAATGCTATATTGCTTTAAATGTAAACACTTTCCTGGAGTCGCAACATAAAGATCTGATTCGCGAACTTTCAATTCATTCATCACGACTATACTAGCGGTAACGCATCAACCCATTGTATTATGGAGGGGAAATATTCGTGATCACACGACGAGAGAGCAATTGAATATTGCCACCAGACAGACGCTCACAATGAACAATTGCAATAACGATGTCAAAGCGAACAGTCTTGCGGGTCTCCATCCATAAGAATTTAATTCCATTACGTCCTGACTCGAGCGAGCCAGGGTCTCCCCTCTAATTTCTGATTGCTAACTTATGACGTTTGGTGCCAATTTTCAATATGATGTTTTAATAATTATTAATTTAATACACATTTCAGATAACAATTTTCGAATTGTTAATTGAGCTGATCTCAATATTCGCCTGTTTTTAGGCTATAAGGTTCTTGTCAGAAAAGCAATATCGAAAACGTCTTCTTAATCACTATAATTTATTTTGCAAACAACTAACAACTAATGAACAGACCGTTGATGTCACCGGCGATTTTTAACACATTTCCTGGCAAAGCTGGCATTTAAAATGGAATTAGTTCGCGTATTAGAAGGCAGCATGGTTTTTGACTGTAGTTATGACGTTTCTGCGCGCTTTTCTAACTTTATGTCTGTTGTGATTTTTTAAGAAGTTGGCTGACGTGCGAGTCGGGCACTAACCACGCGATTTGTTGGCAAAGCTCCTTTGGAAAAGTCGCTGTTTCACCCAATATTTACTATTGATGGCTCTGTTGAACAACCACATATTTTTAACTGCATTCGGTCTCATCAATTTCCTTCGATAACTTGAAGTGGCGAACTTCAGAAGCTTGAAATATTATAGAGGATCTTACTCTTTTCATTATTCCGACATGAGCAGCTACCGATCACATGTCTATCAGGCATCTAGCGGCACATCATGTATGCCCAACGATGTTCCCAATTACAAACACCAACAAAATTATCCAAATAACTAAACTAACGTAAGATGAAAACTACTTGGCTTTCTATCCTTGGCAAATTATTTTCGGTTAACGTGCATTTATTCATCAAGTGGATCACGTCTCCGTTACGACTCAAGTAATATCATGCAGGTTCACTTAATATAGACGCCGTCTATTCACAAATATGTGCTCGTCAGCAGGTATTGTATGTATGGTATGTGCAGCAGGTATGTGCTCGTCAGCAGGTATTGTACTTTTGCGTTGCCCTGTAGCTCTCCGAGCCAGCATGTACGTAACTAAAACATGAAATGAATAAATTCCGGATTATACAAAACCTAAAATGCGAAGGCTCTAAGGCAAAAATGGAACAGTTGCTATTACTAAATTATTTTTTCCGACCATGTATTTAAAAAAGGATCTAACTGCTGGATTCTTACCTAATGGACGTTGAAGTCACTATTGTGAAGGTTTTGCTATAGTTTAGATGAAAAATTGTTAACGTTTGCAGGAGAGAGACAAACATGGAGAGAGAACGATGAATCGAAGCGCAAAAAATACTTAAAAGGTTTGGCACAAACTTTAAATGTTTATCAGTAATCTTACAGTAATTATATTTGCCAGGATGCATGGTAGGCAATAATTTTTAACTCGAACATAGAATCATTTTCTGTTGGAAACTTCAGACTCGCCATCGTATAGGAGCAGCAGTTAGGACAACGTACTTTGTGAAGCCTTTTAATCGAGCGTTTTCAGTGCATATCAGCAGTACTAAAGCATTTTTGAAGCATACAAATTAGCAAAATCAGCGAGATTTTTACATGATGATGCATATAAACTTAATCGGAAAAATCCAAAACACTAAGCATGCTCCACTGAAGCGACGTGTCATTCTTTGTGGCACTTGTTTATCTCACTGCATTGAGACCAACGAGCCTCTTGTGGATGTTTTTAGGATCCAGTGATGCAAATTTGATCGTTCAAATCTCAGCTGGCTGTTGATGGCTCTTCAAAGATTTTCCGTGTTATTCAAGTCATCCATGTCTTCTAGCTGACTTCATGCGTGGCACGAGGCCTTGCTTCACATTCTTCATAATTTTATTGATGATTTCGTAGGCAAGGGAATGTGTTGATGTCCAAGGATCCCCCGCTGAGGGGTAATATGGTTCCAGCTGGCCACTCATTGGACCACAAGGCCCGGCAATAACCCACTGATGGTGACATACGTAGCAGCCAATGGACAAAGAATGGCCAGTCAATGGGATACCCAATGGTGCAAATTAGGTACTATCCCTTGGCCTTTGAGTGATGCCTGCATTACTGATACAGAATGGCCTCTATTAAAGCGAATTACACCAACGTTCCATGTCATTCACCCGTAATGATAAGCTCTTCCTTTTTTTACGCGTTTCCGACTAGGGAGTATCGAGTGAATGAGGTTTACAGTTCTTCATGTTTCGTTAGATTCATGAGACGATAGGTCTTTCGTGACCCTCACATTTAGAAATTGTAAGTTCATTTACAGCTGAATCTTCTGTTTCCTTTTTTACAGTTGGCTAAAATATTTTTGTGAGAAGTTCAAAATCATCTATTAGAATAAAATATTAAATTTCCATGGCACGTATGATTGAACTCAAGCGGCTGAGTGCATTCCGTCTACGTGCAGAGTACATATTTCATGTACATCTCGTCGTATGTTCAGATTTTCAAATTATCTAAAAATCATGTGGAAAGAAAGTTTTTCTACATGGCGTGACTCTTCTCCTTCAATTGAAAAAATCCGTGTCGAAAAATTCGCAAACGAGTTTTGTGGGCAACGATGAAGTTCACTCGAGCGATTGTCGTGTTTCAATTAAATGGCGATCGTGGTTGCATTCCTTCGTTCATTTTTCTTGTGCTCGTCAATAAATCAAGCTAAGGTGAGTATTTTCGTCCACTAAACATCGCTAAAAGGCCCTAAACGTGGTAGAAGTCTCACGCGAGCAACCTCTTCGCTTAAATGATCACATTTGCTTTGTTTATGGTCAATTCTTTAATGTTATGGGTCGCGGCAGGTCAAACGAAACGTGGTCACGTTACGGTTCAAATCGTTACGCTGAAAAACAATAAATAATTTGGCATAGATTGCTCGTGCCACAACTTTGTAACACAATTTTTGTGCAACAACAGGAGTACAAAAAACTTAACGATGCTAAATTTTTTCCATTAGTAGACTTTGATATGCTGGATATTGCGAACGATATGCTAATGGCTAACATATTTATAGATGTGGTGATATGTCTTGCATGCAAATTTCAATAAGGAAATCGATTGGTGAGGTTATATCAGCTTCACTAATCGTATAAATTGTTTTACGAGTATGTAGATAATTGCTAAGAACAATACATTATACAACGAAATTTGTTTTCAAAATTCATAGAATTTATTAAACCACTTAATGATCGCACGCGAAACGCTAGTATATCACACGTGGCAGCATTCAATTCTTCTCATGTCGCTCGACAAATCCAGACCGAAATCAGTTCCGGTTCCCGTACCATGAGTTCGGCTTCCGTCTGCACTGCCGACTCTTAACCTCTCTGGCCCCGTTTCCCTCACTCAATTGCTGGCGGTCGCTAATTTACAGTCATTTAACGGTGCAATTTATGACTGAATGCGTGCAGTCGAGATCGAGAACAGTGGCTCACTCGAGGATGTCTCAACTTTTGATCGACGGAAAGTGAAAACAAGACGCTGAGAGAATCACGTGTCAAATGCGTATTAAGGAAAACTCCTCGAACTAAATCTGGAAATGCAATTCTCAGACGCAATTTCGTTCAACGGGGTTTTTGTTTGTTTACGCTTTCAAATAATGGTCGAACGAGTTAATGACTTGTTTGTCCCAAGTACAGGAAACCTTTAATAGCACCGATAAATAGGCAAAATATTGAAATTAATGAATGACTGTCACGTCGGGATTAAATTAAAATAAAATAATAAATTGCTCAATCGTCTACAATAGAGCAATTATTTGAAAGTGAGGATTTATTGGTGCTTGAATCATCTGCGACCATTGTCTTATTCCAATGAGAGAAAGTGCATTGAAAAAATCCTAATTTATTGATGCCATACGTTACAATTTTGCCTTAATCTTGGAAAGCTTGTCGTACGTACTATACTTCCCTGAATTATACATACAGAATCAAAAAATCGTACTGCAAATTTTATGATTCTCTTAAACGAACTCGTTATGAACCCTGATACATGCATTAAATTTCATAAAACATAAGTAAGTCTCCGTATAAACTATATCACATTATACCTGATTGCATGTTTCGATTATTTATACTTTTATTTTCGTTTAAAAACTGTAAAAATTATTTTCAAATAAAATTAAAGACAATAAATATTAACTAGCCATTGTCGTCTTGAGTTCAAATTGAAATCATCCAATCTGATACACTGTAGATCAATTAACTGTCTAAGTAATATTTTGATCAGGTATGACAGACACTAATAATGATAAAAAATGATATGCATAACACGCTCAGCCGTAGAAAATGTGCTCGTAAAGGTTACATTTCCATAGATTTTTAGAGTACAAAATTAGCTGCAAGGGAATGTTTTCGGTCGGCGCCAAGAGATACCCACGCATGGCCGTAAAAGAACTTCTCACGACCGAATAGTTTCATTGTTTCAATGCAGTTTTGCTGCAACTGAGCGACTCAAAGGCTTTGTGCTCTCCTAGTTTAGACTGCAGAGCGGAGTCTTGAAAGGCACATAAAGTGTAGCCTGTTTTCAGTTAGTTTTTTTTTGCGTTGCTTTGAAGCGAAATAGATCTTCACCTTTAACATCCGTCGGTGATTTATCAACAACTTGTTACAAGTAAGTGATTTCCGTAAGTGGCTCACTACACATGCCAGCTTTTTGCGAGTCAAGGTTGACGTTTGACGCGACTGTTACGTGGGAAGTTGCTTTCGCACAATTATCTGGGCTAAAAATAATGGATAATAACAGGCTTTAAAAACATAGGCTCTGGCTGCACAAATATGGAATATCATCAGGTGATCTATTTTGCATGTATTTTTTTAATGAATAACGCAGGGTATTCATGAAGCTCACCAACGTAATAATAGTTAAAAGAAATCTCCATACCTTCAAGAACATGAATAACGAAAACATAAAACGAAATTTTACGCGTACATTCACTCAGAAACATTCATTGTTGATATTCTCAATATTCGAGCACATCATGCGATTACGAAATTTACACTTCAAAATTGTGCAAAATTACGAGAAATTTACACTGCTATGCAAATTACCTGGAATATTTTCACTTGCTAGAGGAGGAAAGTTATTGGTACACTCGAATGCACAATTACCTTGAGTAGAAAGTCAATACTTGAAGAAGCTTTAAGGAAATTTTTGGCTTAAATTTATCCTGACCTCCAACGTGAATTTTCAGTAACGCCTCAAGAACGTTCTTCGTGCTCAAAACTTCAGCGAGTGGCCCTTATAGAAACCATAGAAGAAATTCCTTTTATTCGCTCGAGGAACCTTCCATGATCACAGAGTTGTGTCTAGCTCACCTGGGTCCTGATGACAGGTAATGAGCCGAACAAAGGTATAGGAAGAATTGCATCCTTCCAGGGACTCAGGGCTGAATCTTTGGTCTCTTCTGTGTCCTGTGAGCTTCGATATTTTTGAGGAGACCAGATGATCGCTGAGGCAACGTACAAGGCGTGACATCCTAGCAAACGATACTTCAGAATAGTATGCCAAATTCTAGAACATCTAAAATATTCAAGTGGACGAAAAACATCGTATAAACATCGAGAATAAAACTATTCATGATCACATAGAGTAGTTGGGAAAACACTCGAAATCTTGTTTCAAATAAGAAGAGGGAATTGGACAGAAAATGGGAAAAACATTCAAACAAGGTAACTCAGAATGGCGCAGCTTATGTTATCGGAAAAATTTTCTTTAGCTCAATTGGAGTATTGATATTTATCTTCAAGATCAAACTTCAAAAAGCTCACATGCAGTTTCGAGATCCGAAGCGCTAAATCCTGTGTTTTTGCTGCTCTGGAGAAAGCCTTGCAGACTGGCAGGGACTTCCTTTATTATTGCGTCCCTTATGGAAACATCGAATGGTTTTTGCGAGTACAAACAAGACAAACTCCTGCTCTGATCTTCATCGAATAACGTGAATTTCAAAGCAAACAATACGGCTTTTCGTCCGGGGGAGTTTCCCATCCAGTATATGAAAGGAAGACACGAATAAACGAATTATTTCCTACGTGAAAAGAATTTTTCAGGCAGGAAATGAAATTATATTGGGCTAGTTTTTATTCTAAATATTTTACCATGATAAAAAATTTAACGTAACACGTTAAACGCGGAATTAATTACACATGAATTACGACTGAGCGTTACTGAGGCTTAGTGAAGTTCACTTCTGTACCTTCATTCTTTTCTCGCGATATTCTTCAGAATTTCTTGGAAACATCGGAGAGACTTCGAAAAAAGTGAAGCTGAGGCGAAAATAGAACACGAAACCGTGAGTGGCTACATGCGATCCTGCCATGACTGAAACTTCATGAGAGATTACCATCTGTGGAGATAGCCATCACTGGTCCAAATAACCACGGGAAAAAGGACGTATATCAAGACAAGCTTTGCAGATTTTTGACGCATCTGTACTCGCAACATTATCAAGCGAGTCTTGAATGATTATGACGAGTTTGAAAACTCTCGAGAAATCATAAATGAAAATATTTTTATCCGCAATACTGAAAAATGATGTGAAATAACTTGCAAACACATCCAATACTTTCATCTTACTTGCTGTGACATTGCAAACGAAGGTTGTTAGTTTTAGTGAATAAGTGCCTCGAGAATGAAGTAGTTTGCTCATTGAAATATTATTTTAGCCGTTGTAAAAAGATAATGTAGGTTATTCTATATAAGCATGCTGACAAACAAAAACAAATTGATGTGGCTTATACTGCATATGTAATCAAATTGGTTTCATTGAAATTTTCACGAGTTGCAAAGACAATTTCTACATCGCTCTCAACTGAAAGAATTTCTATACTTAAATTATTGGTGTTATTGAAACTATCGATAGATTATTATATGGTGATACGATATATTACTCATGAACATCAAACAAATTCATAGCGAATAACAATTTTTTAATAATCCTCCATCCTGCAGTAAAAACTACTGAAAAATATCTATTGAAGATTCATTAATCACATTTAAATTATAATTTATAAAATATTATTAGAAAGGATCTACTGTGATACATAACACTGAAACAGTAATTCTTAAACCTATTCAAATCATGTACGATCATAAGCACGACAATTGTGCTTCGTACATTCATATGGATCATCCCAAGTACACATAATCACCATTGCTTGCAGGAGCCTCAAAAGTACGAAAAGCTGAATCAACAATTACAAGCGAACCACTAAAGACAACTAATCTGGATTGCGTGCTTCCCGAGTACGGTGCGTGTTGTGTCGTAAGCTAAGCCGTTTTTCCGAACTAATGTGAACATTTCGGGCGTCGCAGGTCACGCTTAGGCGGGGTCATCTCTTGCATGCTGGAGCGCTACACTCGCTGTGGGAAAATTTCTCGCTCCTCGCAGTCTTTTTCTTGTAGCGGATATTGCTGCTCGGCCTTCATTCAAGTTTCACGCAGGAGCTAAAAAAATAATCTAGAAATAAGACCACGATGCATAACGACCAAAAAGCAGACCCTGTCATCGAGCACCAAACAAGTCAAATGCAAAAGGTTATGAATTCTGCGAGCCGGCATAATATTGGACTCACTTTCGCGGTGCGCCGCGCGAGTTTTTCACTCTGCCGGCCGCACGGTATCCCAGCTAACTGGTTTGGCGCGCCCCGCGTCTTTTTATTGCTCGTGAGCCCCGAGTGTGGCCAGGCGGTATTCGGCTTGTAACTAGAATACAATGATTAATATCTATAAAAAGTGTAATTGCATGATCATAATTGTTCAGTTTAGAAATAGAGAAGCGAAAAGCCCAAATTAGGTTTTTGCGTTTGTTTCACATCTTTATTCGATTTCGTAATAATATTTTACCGTGGAGTCTTTGTAATGCTTAGGGAAAATCTGAAGTTTCGTGATGCTTGATATTCGGAATGATTTCTTCGACATTTAAAGTTGTAACTCGAAGCAACAACATGCATCGTCGAATGTTATGTAGTTCGTTGTCATTCGAAAAAACTACAACGTATTTTGGCGACGAATACTTTTCTTTACGGCATCGTCCCTGCATTGTGAAGGCTTTTAAGCGCTAGGAGTCGCTGCTTTTCATTTTGGGTTAAGGTCAAATTCGAACTGTTGGATCGTGAGGAAGGATCCCAAGCAAATGAATAGCGTCTCATAGGTAATTATTGGTTCAGAAAGTCAAGTTCTTAATGGATCTTCGATACCCATTGATGTGTTACAAATTATACGTGTGTACCCTATAGAGCCCGCGCTATGTTCTATGCATTGTTTCCAAGCTTATTCAGACACTACGTGGACCGTTTGCACGGTGGTCTTGCAGGATGCGTTCCTATTTATAATGGCATGCATGTTTTCATTTCTGTAGAGCAAACAGCTCATAGAAATCTTCATTTGAAAAGTTTATGTTTGCTGGCATATGCCTAATTTTTTAAGGTATATGCCATAGAAGTCAATGAAGCATCAGAGGGAACAAAGTCACAATTGATAAGAGATTCGGCTAGTGACTGAATTTATTTCATCTACGAAGTCTTCACTATACTTTATTTGCTATTTTTTCTGTCCGCGTTGCTCGGAAAAATCAAGTGATTTTTAATGCGACCAAACAAGAAGGCAATCCATTTATGGGGTCTAGGACAGCGTTTTGTGTGTTACTAACTACAATCTGATTTTGTAGTCTTTAGGACGAGTTTCAGCATCAAGTTCAGCGTTATACTGCAATTAATTTGAGCATCATATGAGCGAAAACACAATTTATAGGGATGAAGGTAGATGCACGTGAAGGCCTTCTAGCTTGCTTAGGACTATTAACATGCACAACACGCTCTAAAATAGGTGGAGCAACAGCACGGCATTAAAGGATCGACTATGCCAGTGTGAGGCTGCTGCGACTGCACGACTTTGATAACGCAGATAAAACTGCTGCAACCCTAAGCGGATAGTTTAGAATTTATTAAAGGATGATGGCACGACCCGATAAGATCGATACAAACGTGATACGGTCGACCTTTCATGAGCAGGAGAACTTAGAATATCGCAGTGCGCAAGAACTCTTGGTCTGTTTTTCGTGCATCAAGTTTAGCTATGGGTGTCCGCTGGATTGGGTATAAATTGCAGAAAGTAAATTTGCAGCACAGCCCAACAGCGCTGCTACTCTAATGATCTGATTGATTTTCATTTAAGTTATAGTATCTGCTCACTTGATTAAACGTTCTTCTCAATTAGCGCATGAATAATAGCTTCGACGTAATATTTCAACATACGGGTATGTATTTTGTTTTGGCACAATGTGCACCTTTTTCCGCCACTAACATACCCATAATTTTTTCCCACCAACCGATTTATTTCAGAAGGCAAATATCCTACATTCATAAAATGCCTATACTTCTCATGTCAGCCATGATGCATTTCATTGTTATGTCCTACATCTAACGCTTTTGAAATCTAATGAATTATTTATCTTATTCATTTTTTATTTTACTGTACGTACATAGGGCATAACACATGAAAAGGTCTTCTATGCTCAAATCTAAATAATTTATTTCGTGAAATTAGGATTTTTCCAAACAGTGGAGCACTTGACGGGTTTCTCTTTTTCGTCATAATTCCATTTCTAGCTACGAGTACATCGGCCAATATTGGCTGTAGAATCTGTTGGGCGTACGGCAGTGCTAAGGCTAACTTGTTTTGATTTGACATTCAATACAGACCAACTTTTGAAGAATGAGAAATTCAATTGGAACGTTTTTTGTAATAATAATTCTCTATGGGACATTTGACAGTGTGATAAGTGGCTAAGTGAAGATCGAGTGGCTAAATTTGTGTACGTAAGACACTATGAAGAAATTGATATTTGTCAATAAGTAATATATCAAAAATGTTTCTATCAATGAATTATGTAGATTTGCATCGGGAGAGGTTTTGTTATATACATGATATGAGGTCTCAGACGGGAGGCTTTGAGGATTTGTAGCAAATTGATTACACAATAGTTATTTTACAAACGCAACTATAGTAATGTGTCATCGATATGGATGGATTTCTGTGCTTCGCCTGATACTGTTTCAGTGAGTAAGCGTGCAATACCAAGTTTGGTAATCTTAAAATTCAGAGCAAGTATGGTTATCGTATAATGCCTACCAATACTGATACCAGATCGTCTAATTCCCATCCTTAATTATACATTGTCAAGAATGGTGACCGTTTAATACTTATCAAGTACGGTGACCGTATAACACTTGTCAAGCATGGCTATCGAATGATAGTTATCAGGTGTGGCTATCGCATAATACTTGTCAAGTACAGATATCGTATTATATTCATTAAATGTGGCTGTGTTGCTATATACTCGTCAATTGTTGCTATATGCCGGACAGGAGGTTAGGTTTGGTTGATGCCAAAGAACTGCTCTGCAAAAGCATCGTGTAACACGACATAAGAACGCGGCGCTTGGCTCAAGCCTGGGAACCTGGACTTCCCTGAGCACAATTAGCCAACGAGATGATGCAAACTATGCCAATTATAGCGGAACAGGCCACGCGTTGCACTACGTTCTTCCACTATTTATGGTTAATTCGTTTTGATGTAATTGCAACATCGAAGAACGCACAATGCCAAGCAGGAGCATCCTTCACGGTGGCGTTAACAGCTGTACAGCAGAAAGTTACTTCAGCACAACTGTGCTACCAAGGGAAATATGTTCAAGAAAATTTATAAACAAGATAATTCACGCGAAAAAATGGTAGCGACTAAAAATACACAATGTTTTTTTTCGTCGAAACGATTCTGCTGCTAAAACTGGCTAAAATGAGTTCATGGTCTGAAGTTTTACAATTTAGAACTGTTTGAGCTTATAAGGACATTAAAGACTTGGTGGAACTTCATGCATACCAAGCATGGTGCTAAATTGGGCAATTCTCGCGTGGCAAAGCTGAAGCAATTTCATTTTCTCCCACAGTAATAAATAATGGTACAAGACTTGAAAGTAGGACAGCCTTGTATGATGAATTCAGGTTTGGTTAAACCTCAGTTTTTCTAGGAGCGGAAGAAATAAGTCTGCATACATTAGCACCAAATTGAAATTTCCTTTTAATGCTCCTAAAAATCGTCTAATTTAAGAAACTATGATAGTTCAAGATAGTTTAGGCAATATAAATTAATTTCTATATAATACGAGTGTTCTGTGAATGATTTGATGGCTGCTTGAGTTAGTAAACGATTGATTGCTGACCTAAAAAAATAAGACTATACCATATACCCTTTACTGCATGGTATATTATATATTCGCTATCAAACCAAAAAATAATGATTATCTGCCTACTTTTATCCCTTGACGGTTGACGTATTCCTTGTAATGCCAACCACAAACACTAATTTTTATAAAGCTTTCCATACGAGCGCTGCTGCATTTACGATTAGTTTCTCATTTGCCTGCCAAGGCCCTAATTCTGAACACGAAATATAAGGCTTCTCATATAAAGAACAAAAAATTCAGTTTTGAGTGCATACATACGCGATTAAAATACATAGTAGTATCGATTAAAGTCCTACTTAATTGAGAAAAATTTCCGATTACAATTCTGCCATCCACTGCATGAATCATCTAAATATCATTAGAACAACTATGTTTCTCGGATGGATCCATTTGTGCGAAAAAATTTTCACTGAGGTATCTGTAAGCGTATCTCTGAATTCCGTCAATAGAGAGCAAGCATGCATATACGGCTTTCAGGCCTTTACCGTGAGAGCAAAGCAATTCGTTGTTCATTTCCGATAAGGCATCAAAGAACAAACCTTGTCAGGATTACTGCACGCTTGCTGTTGAGCTTAAATACAGATGGTACAACTACACCCTGATTGCTATCTTAGAATCGTTCTTTTATGGGCCAGTTCTTATTGAGGCCAATAAATTTTCAATTGCAGCTTTCTAAAGAATAACACGAATGCTGATGCCCGCAAAAGGTCGATGTCTCTAAAAAATATCCTGATCTTTTGGTATCTATAGATTGTAGCTCATTTGTCTTGAACGTTCTCGTATCGAGGGCGCTGAATCTTTTGTGTCATTGCAATAAAACATCATTTGAACAATTCGATCTTTATTCCGAACTCAACTGCGACAAAGAATTTTATTCATTCCACTCAATGACGACTCTTCAAAGGTCCTGTGCTGTGATCAGACTCAAACAAAGAGAGCTTCAACTTTTCTAAAAAATTATTTCTTTTCGCCATCGAAATAATGGAATCATTATCGTGCTCACAGTTGAATAGGTTTAGCAGTCTCGTGCATAGTATTTGACAGTTCAGTGACAACTGTTGAAGAAAAAGAAAATTTTCTCAACTCTTAAGAAAAAAAACCAACATCACGGCAATAAACTTAGGTCGATAAGTCACAATTCTACGTCGAGCTGCTTTCCCAGGCTCAGTCTGCAGTATAGATGCGGCACTCTAAGACAGATCTCCGTAAGATCGGTCGGTTCTTTGATGCCTTCAACTCGTGGCACCGATGACGGAGCTAAGTGGTGCTTTTCGTCCCTATGTTAATCTCTTTAGCGCTCATTGCTTGGCAGCGTCATTAGCAAAATCCAATTGAAATACTCGTGCCATATGCCGCGGACATTTTTTTCATCCGATGAGCAGATGGAATTGACGATCCCATTACCTGATTTGGATGCTATTGTCAAATGCGACTAGAATAGCTTCCCTAATTTCTATTGCATTTTTCTGATAGCACGTCTGAATCCTGTAAACTTCTAGATGCTGATATTGCCTTATAAATATTGACCATAGAATAAAACGAATTCATTGTGAGAAAAATATATTTTATGCGGATTATGATTAATAATTCTATGGTGCGAGCTTAACCATTGAAATATTTTCTTAGGCAAATTGGACTTTTCGTTTAAAAATAGGCTAGATTAGTTGATAGGTTTTTAAACCGCATTTCTTCAATATTTCAAACTTGCACTGCGTTTCATGATGAAAAAAAAACTAAAAAAAAGAGTTCATGCGTATTATGTTCATTCCATTCACAATGAATATCTTCACCTATGATTCACGCTTCTAATCCACAAGCTGTAATACAGGTACTCAAAATAATGAGGACATATGCACGATCCGCAAGGAAAATTAATCCTACAATTAATTATCTGCCAAATAATGGTGGGAAAAACTGATTAGCTTCAGTGCACTTCATTACTTATTCAAATTGTACTCATATAATGCGTCCGTCTTGCGTAAAAACCGTATAACTACAATAGTGAATTGTGACAGAAATGAGCAGCGTTTCTAGTTTCTCCCGCAGTTGATATGATATCACAGGTGCGTTAGTGCAATTTTATTTTCTACTTAAGAAAATGGTATTAATAATTAAGGATGTTTGATGATTGGAGAGACGAGAGTATACGCTAAAGTGGCTGCTGAAGAATGTGATGTTCACCCAGGGTAGATTTTACTGTTCTATATTTCAATTGAAGCGATTGTATCCACTCAAGCTGCGATAAAGAATGTTTTTTAGTAATTCTGAGCGTCATAAATGGATTTGCATTTGGTACAAATTATTATCTACGAATTCTCAGTATTTTGAATACTCAATAATGAATAAATGAAAACTATTGAAGAAAATATAAAAAAATTCTCTTGTACTTATAATAGTGTCGCTGATGTCACGTAAAGGATGTACGCTAATTGTCTGTCGATAGCAATTGTCTGAAAGAAAGTGCAGACGAATTTGTGTACGTCACGACATCTATATTCATCAAAATGTTAGAAACATTTTAAGCAGTCATGAAGTTTTACGTTTATAGGGCTATTCATATGAAAGTTCAGTTGATGCACAGGCCCTGCAATAAAATGTTCTTTGACATGTGATGCTAATCAGCTTACGCGGAGGCCAAGGAGTGGGAATGCCGCGTATGAGGTTATATGGCGAGCTGTCTCGTGTCACCCTCGTACTAACGCCACCCATGTTGAAAAGTACTTAAACAGGGTCAGGCTTACTTCTGGCGGCTATAAGCATGATGTCCACTCTTTCGACCACTGACCCAAGCTAAACTCGAGATCCTGTTAGCTTAATTAAAGGGTATTATACTTACTAAGAAGGGAAGGCAGATCGTGATGCAAAGGTCTATTTCGATCGTGCATATTGACAGGCCAGCGATTACGAAGACACACGTTCCTCCCATGCTAATAAAAACAAGTACACCTTTAGTGAGTGCTTCGCAGAAACCAGGCCTGACGTGATGTCGTGCCAGGTGCTTCCCTCATCAACACGGAAATAAAATTACAATGTTTGTTTCTAGCTGACACTGATGAACATTGTTAAATGTATGGTAGAATGAGATCTTTAGACAAGTCCTTATAACGTAAAATAGCTATTACTGACACTTCACTAGATTTAAAGAGTTGTTTTAAATAATTTTGCATATCAATTAAATTGCTGCATTTTTTATTTTTTATATCAATTAAAGTGCTGCGGCTGCTCTCCAAAATTTGAGAACTGTGCATGTGCAAAAGCGTGCGACTGAGTGGCGAGATCTCAACAAAAAATGTAAATACATGGAAAAGGAAGAGGCAATTGAAAATTTTTAGAGCTGGGGTAAAAAATCAAAGGTTTTACAATTTTTAGAGTCAAAGGGTAAAAAGAATTCCCCTAGAGTGGGTGCTAACATGTTCAAATCAGAAAGACAGTGCAAATGAAATTAAAGTAAATAAAAACGGTGTCAATTCTTAAGCGTAAATTAAAATTTTTTTCTCTCTGCTTACGATAATCAATTTTGAACACGTGGCCAAATAATTGTAATAATAGGAGCAAATTTTTTGCATGCCTTCCAACAAAAATTTTGTTATATCTGCGCATAGACAAAGGAATATATCAGAAATTAAATATTTCATTCTGTTGATTTACAAGCAGTGTTTTCAGCATCAATTTTGATTTTGGCAATCGCACCTGACGTAGCGGATGAGTTTTTGCGGCCCGCTGAGACGTGGAGTCATTACAACAGAAAGATTTATTCCGTTCATTTTCGTGCAAGCTTAGGATGTCTTAAGTTGTAAGACACAACAGTGATTGAATGAACCAGTTTAGCAGTGAAATAATGGAGCTAATTTGCATCTCGCTCGCGTCAATGGAGCTTCGTATACTTAACTCATAGCATTGCCCCATAGAACAATATCTTATTGCTAATCTGTTACCAAGCTCACGACAAAAATTCTTAACTCACCGTGCGTGAGAGTGTATAACCTCCCCTAAATCTATTCTCAGTAATAACTAGAACTGCTAATTGTATATATTTTCATTTAATTCACTTGTACTAGGGCACGCAGTCTGCTGTAACTGCGTAACGAATGATCCCGGTCGACACGACTAGCGCATGTCGGAACGTGTTTCAGGGAAGCTGGTCTCGAGTGAGGAGGTTGTTCGCCTTTACATCAGACATGCCGCTAGCATCGGACAACCTCTTAGCGTCACCAATACTTCATAGAACCATAAAATTGCTTGATCGTCGCCGCCTTCACGAGTCTTATTTTGCGAACTTCATATGAAGAGCTACGCAATGCTCGTATGGCAGCGGGGAAGATGCTGTGCATATGAAATGTACTTGCATAGCAGGTCCTAAAACCATTTTTGTTTGTTCGCATTTTTTCCAGTTCGCATCATATTTTTTCAGGTACCAAAATTTTTTCCACTTGCTGACACTTTTTCCAGCTACAAACATTTTTCAAGTTATCGACATTGTTTACAGTTATTTGAAATTTTTTTCGCCATAGTACATGCATTTGAGTTGTCAAAGGAACTTGGATATTTCATAATTGTTCATGTACAGATAAGCAAGCAATTGAAAATCATATCTGAAAATATTTTATGACAAAGCAGTGACAAATTGGAAATATTTTAAACAAATTATCAGCAAAGAGTGAGATAAAAAACAGCATTCAAAATATTTGTTCGACAGAATTAGTCGAAGCATAAACTTAAAAACTTAACGAATGAGCATAAATTAGTCAAAATTTCAAAATAATGGGAGACTTCAACTAATTTACGTTTAGTTAACAAGTTGAATAATTGACGTTTTCTGGCAATGATGATAATACCTTAAACTGATCCAGCAAATCTTAGACCTAACATTAATTAAAGTAATCAAAATTCATCTCAATAACTGAAACTGGCTATGACATCAAATTATGTAACATTATTCCGTCATCGATTAAAATCTTACTCTGCGAAAAACGATCTTGAAAATATGGACGAATTTATACGAGTAATTGAATTAAGTTGATTTAATTGAATTCATAATTAATGAAGCTTATGGCTGTAAAAGGTAAGAAGAAAGCGTTTAGAGCCGCTATATGAGTCGCACGCTAAATAAATACATCTCGCATCTCGGACGATGTATCATATCGTGTGTTATATTAATCCCAGCTTACTTAGCATTAGCTATTATCTTTAGGATTACCGGTTTATGTTGGACCTTGACCCCAAAAAATTATTTATTCCCATAATTTTCAATGCTTGAACAAATGTTCAAGATCCTCTTTTTTATGGAGGTAACATTGAGTTGAGATGGTCACTTCGAGTTTTAGTTCATAAGTAAATGGAAACTTACAGTTGGTTGAGTTAAAAAACTCAGATGTCGTGAGCCTGAACAAAAATATTTATATCCAAAGGACGGCGATGTCTGAACTCGAATTCATTTTAACAGTTGCAGTAAAAAATCTCACTGTTGAGCAAAATCCTAAATTGTATAATAACCCGGGTTGGACCATTCCATTAACTCAGGCTGACTGAAAATTTCATCTGCTTTGAAACATGAAACCCTCTCAGTCAGCACCAGCCAGCCCGGTACTGGCAGCACGTTTCTATTATTCGTCCAGAAGTGGGCCCTCAAAATTGATCATGCTCGACTTAGTTTGGCAGAGCTCGGAACACAATTAGGGCATTCATCAGAGCGGCCGCCTCTTGCAACACCCTGCAATCTGAGCAGTCCGATACTACGCTAATACGAACTGCGGTCACGACCGACAACTCTAACGCTCTGCCTACGCCGGCCAACTGGATTAAATCCACCAGGCGTGGAGCCTGCGGCTTAATTTGACTCAACACGGGCCATCTTACCAGGCCAGCACTCTGGCATGATTGACAGATGGCCATGCAGTGCAGGCTTGTGCAGCGACTGCAGCATGCCTCAACTTGGATGATGTTTGGGATTAGGATAAAAACTTGTATACGTCCACATCACGACCGCCGACAAAATGTAGGCTAGATTTAGAATCATATTTTTGCATGGGTTCGTTGAATCTTGTGTAGTCCCATTCAATTTTGTGCTCTGCGATTCTCTATAAATAAATATATGAAACATTTCACTGGCAAATGAGTTTTATAAATTTCATGTGGATGTAGGAAGCCCTGAAGTTGACTTGAAAAATTAAGCTGACAGATATTAAAAACTGATTTTATAACAAAAAGAGAGACGAGCACAAGCTATTTATTATACATTACTATATCAGTTAAGTCACTCCTCTCATTGATCCCCTCATTGATCCCCGGCCAATGATCCTTCATTACTGCAAGCATACCAGGTCGGACGTTCTCAAGCTTGTCGTTCCATTCTTCACATTCCATGCTTCACTTTCCATGCTTCGCTTTCCATGCTTCACTTTCCATGCTTCCTAATGCATGCTTCATGTTCCATACTTCACGTACCATACTCTACCTTCCCTGTTTCACGTTCCATGTTTCACATTCCATGCTTCACGTTCCGTTCTTCACGTCCCATGCTTCATTTTCAATGCATCACGTCCTATGCTACACGATCCATGATCAACGTTCCTTTCTTCACATTCCATCATTCCATGCTTCACGTTCGGCACGTTACTCTGCTCTGCTAATAACGAGCCCGTCAAAAGGAAGACACGTTCATGATCTGAGACGGGCTGTAGGGCAACGGAAGCCAATACCTCAGGCGCACGAAGCCTCCATAACCATGGCCAAATTAGACTATCTGAACGTGAGTGAACGTTAGCAAGGTAATAGAAAGCCAATTCATATTTTGATTTTACATTTGAACTGCTTTTTAGTGCTTTGGGTCAACCGCAAGTACTGACATTTTACGACTGATATCAATCAAAGGATCTTGTCGGCGTCGAATTAGAAACACAAATCCTGCTTTCCAGCGCAATTAGCTCGTTGGTTTTGTGCAAGAGGCAAGCTTGAATACCCGTAGCAAAATTAACACGAGTAAGGATTTTTTAAGACCAGCAGACATTTACAAATCAAGTTAAAGCAAATAACAAATATGAATAAAACTTTCAAAGTGATTCTAAGTAACTTATATTAAATGAGAAAAAATATAATTTTAGGTAAGGCCAAAAATTATCAGGAAATTGTGAAACTAACATATCTGCATATTTCATTTCATGGTGCTCATAAACTTATTTACTTTACCGTATTTTATTTTTTGATTTAAACAATTAAGTATATGAAAATTCGTTCGTTAAACTGTTGAAAGGAATACATATTATTATAATGTATTTATATGAGGAGGTTATGAGGCATTCTCAATACAACTTCTGAGTGTTGCTCTGGATACTCAGGTAATAATTCAGGAGCCGCCGGCTTGCAATTGCAGCTTGCACATGAAATGTCGACTTCCTGGCCATCGGTTCTCCCACACAAATCTCAGTGGGATCACGCAAACCCTTCAAGAATCGAACTTTCCCAAAGCCCTGCATTAATTTCTGTACGCGGTGACAGATCTGAAGCAGCCAGCCGCGACAAAAAGATGGCTTATTATGGCATTATCATGGGAAAGAGACAAGCGTGTAGCAAACTGCGTGTCGCGATCCTTCGTTTGTCGGCTGTTGGAATTAATCTACAAATCTGATGCGAATTGACTTAGAAGAAATAAATGGTAGAAACCGCAGTTATTTGAAAAATTACACTTTTTATATAGAACGATTAAAAATGTTGAGCAGATATGGAATTTCTTTAGAGAAATTGTTCCAAATTACCATAACTGATTGAAATAATGTTAAAATATATTTTTATTGAAAGCTCTGTTGATGACTCATTCCAAATTTCTCAAGATTCACGTTGTTCTCAATAAAGATGACCTAGATATTTAAATATCCATTACCGCAAATTCACATGAATTGACATCGAAAATGCTTAACTTGCATGAAGTAACTTACCAAATAAATTTTCCGCTTAATTCCAGAGAAACATAAAATGCATTGCCATTGTAAAGTTGCCTGCAAGAAATGCTAAATCACCAAACGGCGTCCTGATCATCTTGCTCGTGACTCATCATTTCGGGTTGACATCCGCAGAGCAAATGTACCTGTCCAGACATTATATTTGAGATATCACGATGAGATATCACAAAAGATCGGCCGGGAGGAACCATTTTTTTGCGTCATCATCAACACAAATGATTAACCATTGATCGCCACCCTCCCATAACGAGTAAGAGCAATAATCCAGACTTAGATTTGATTACAGGCTCCTCAAGTCGAGGTCCGATGAGCATTTACGGTCTACAGACGCCACCACAGGAAGTGCTCGTCCTTACAAAGCTTTGCATCCTGAGAACAAAACTTTCCTGTGGTTCAGAAGCCACTTTTTGATAAGTAATATCCCCCTGAGTCAATCCTTACGCAAATTATGTAGGTGATTTGGCGAAAGTGATATTGTTTGCAGTATTGCGCCTCTATAGAGAGACGGGAATTATCGTGACAATGCATCATATTCTGCGATATCCTTATTATTGCTACAAATAATCATTACGAATTTCTGCACAAGGCAGATTTAATTTGCAACAAGTCTTTCGTTCGGAGACCCCTCATCGCCAGTAGAATTCATGTGAGAGGAGAAGGACCTTCTCAACTCACGAACTAAAAAATAATCTTATAGTTAGATTAACGTCACTTGAGTTTTGTTGCTGGAATAATTATAGTTTAAGCATTTACGAGAAATTTGCCCTTTTTCTTGAACTTTACTTATCGTTCCTCTATCATTGAAAGTCTCGCCAAAATGTATCGATATGAAAACGACTAAACGAGTTATATATTTAAAAATATTTGCAAATTTTTAAAAGACAGGATATTCCACTCGTGCTTGATGGACCTAGTATTTTCTATCAGTGTGACGGGATTTTCATTCAAGTTTGTTGTATTTTAATCGCGTAACTGCGCAGTCCATTCTCATCCGAGCAATTATGTGAGCGTGCCCTGCATATATGGCCCGGCGTATGGGCGGAAGAACCTCGTTGCCGAGACGTTGAAAAACTTTGACGGGCTGAATCGTCTCACATGCCGAGTTTGGCAAGACTCATGCAGCTATTATGGGAGTGCCGGCTTCATGGGAGGTGCAGGAAATTGTTGTCCTAGATCACACACTCACCGCTCTAATCGACCCGGCCAGCGTTATAATTGATCTATATGGAGAGACTAGTGATTAAACTTTACTGCTCAGCGATTTTGGTGGGGAGAAACTAGCAATGTAAGGACATAACACATCAGTAATGTTAAAACATTATTAACTGTGCCTTTTGTGCTAATTTCACCCGTGTTTTATATTTCCATCATTATGATCATATTGAGAGGTTCCAGCAATATATTATGTAAACTGTTTCGACTATACGAGTACAACAGCGAAGTGCAATGTATTTTCAATGAGCGCGCATTTATTGTTGAGCACAATTAATGAGGAATTTTTTATTCCTACGAACCTCACCTTCCCTTAATTTAGACATGAAGTCGTACTCCAGATCTCTTGTATTTATCCCGCACGGTCACTCTAAGGTGGGCACAATACCGAGAACAGCCTCGTAAAATGGACGCTTGTGTGGCAAGACAGGTCATCTCTATGTCTGAGTAAGCTCTGTAATCCTCAAATTTATAGCACTCTACCTGAACAGGAACTTTTTTACAGCTGAAACTGTAGCAATCTGGCAATCTCCATTGAGGCGGCGGGTGTCTCTTTTTACCAAGTCACTTGCTCAGTCTCCAGGAGGTCGCTGCTGTAGAAGCTTGCATAAATGTCACTCTGCCATTGTCATTCGACGCCTAATATCATCATTAATATATGTTGAGTCCAGAATACCGAAGCTTGGATATTTGCATTTTCATTCTTTGGCAAACGAGCATGAAAAGGCTTGGACTCACACGCAGTCATGGCAAAAAGGCTTATGATAATTTCACTATGCATGAAATGCGACCCTCTTTGTGATAAGACTCGCATGTGTTCAAGATAACATGAATAATATGAAATACTTGCTCCTGTCTCACTCAAGAGTGTAACAATAGACTCACTAGGGAATACCATAGGTAACGATTTGAAGGACAAAAGTCACTTGGTATAAAGTCAAGTAAGTTGATAGTCAAGCACGGTAAAGCCCACAAGGAAACGCAATAATAAAGATTAATTTGAAAATGAGTTTCCACGGCACCTGGCCCAATAAGCCTCGGCTGTCAGTTTTATCAATTTAAACTAAGGAATTTATTCTGCGTAATTTATTATTTTAATTAAAAGTTCATTGTGAGCCATTCGCAAATCGGATTCGGGGCATAAATTCACAAAGATGGCATTTGAGGCTCCGTAATAAAATTTTTTTGGTAGCATTCGAAAGTTCAGCACGAAATGCTTGGGCTTAGGTAAATTTGCATCACTCTTAATTATATATGAATAAAATTTTGTATCCACACTCCGAACTTCAATTGTATAATTGAAATTCGGCGTGCGTCTATGGCATGGGGCGATGAGACTGGCCCCTGCCTGTGAAATTAACCTAAATGTGATTTACAGTCATAAAATAAAAAAATCAGCTCTGGAAGTTGTTTCATGTTTGTTTAGAGTAAGGCCTAGTTTGAGAAACGATATCGTTAAACTTCATTCAAGTATTTCACAAACGGAGTGATACTTGATTTAAGTGCATGAACATTTAATATCATGAACATGACTTACTAACGAATAATCGGAACTTTAACACAAAGTTGGACTGCTTCACGTAGGAGCTTCCCACAAGACGCAGTTTATATTTTCGGTTGACCGTATCACGCAATTTGCCAGCAACTGCACTGATTGCTTCTTACGCCGCCAACGCCCATCTGACCAGCGCCGTAATCTTGAACCGACACCGCGCTGCTTCTAAAGCGTGGGAGCTTCGCGGGACCATCACACGCTTCTGGATGTTCGTCACACACTGCAGCGTCATCAAATAAAGGTTACAGGTGCTGATCACGCTGAGATTTCTTCAACGGTGGCATTTTATGAGTCCGCCACTTAACGAAGCCATTCAGCACAAGTCCTGATTACACGATTTTCACGGGAAACAATTCCAGTCCTGGACGAGCGACGATCACGCTTCTGCAGAAAGACTTCCGCGACTCTGGAGGATTTGGCCGGAAGTTAAAATTGAGTGTCCATTAACAGTGTTTTTCATGTTAATCTTTATTCAAGCTTTTTAATCTGGAAATAAAATTTTTAGCTCAAAACATCTTTTCCTGGAACATGATGCAGATAAGTAATAAATAAGAATTATTTGTCCTACAGTTACGACATTTGGCTTTGGTTCGAAAATGAAATTTCAAAAATCATTCATCATCCTAGCATATGTCAGTAAGAGTGAAGTCAATGCTACGTAGCTGACTGACTATGCTACCTGACGACTGAAGCCAATACTTCAGTCGTAGCTACATGCGACTGAATATTAAAGCTGTGTTCGAATATTAATGTTTTAGCCATTACAACTGAATCTTTGCTCACTCACTTGACTTTAACTATCTCTCTGCAAGCATTTCATATGGCTCAGAGTTCATGCAGCCTCACCAAGGAGGTAATATAGGAAATAATTTAGGAGCGATAGTGCTGAGGTTTGTCAGATATGGCCTGTACCGAGCTCGTGATATGATACTGCTCGCCCTCGCTGCATGGATGTAGTTCAGGAAAATAGGCGACTTAAGTAAGCCCTTACCACAGAGAAAAGAAATGAAACCTAATGCCTCTCTAAAGAGTGCCATAAAACCCAGTAAATGGATGGGCACTATTTTTACGTCTCTATTTGAGCTGCTCAGCGCGTGAATATTCTCGTTTAACTCGAGATAAGAGCTTTGAATATCACACGATGGTTATCTTAATGGTTGGCTTTAGTGGCAGCTCCCGTCGTGATATGCCGGGATCAAAGTAAATGTCTTATTGTAATGCGCTCAACCTTCACTGCAATCTTGCATTGTAAAGAAGATTAGTTGAAGGATAACTTGAGTCTCCTGTAACTTCATTTGCAACAAGAACATTGGGTATGCCTGTTCCTACCCATTTATGCCTGTGTAAATTTAATCCATTGAGGAGTGTTCACTGGATTTGTATGGCCGCCATGGATCAAATTCTGCACAAATTTGCCTTTCAAATTGGCGAAAAGCTTCGACGCAACAACGAAAAATAAGTATTTTCGTTTGCATATGATGAAATTAATTGAAATAGATTTATGTTGAAATAAAATAGTTGGAAATTGATGGAAAGAAAATTTATTACTTACAAATGGAAAACATGCAGCTATTTAAAATTTTATTTCTATTTTTTCATGGCTCATAGTTTCATGATGCAGGCATCAAAGAATCATTCGCATTTATTTGAGCATTCTAAGATAATCAAACTCATATCGCGCCCCATAAAAGATTTTATAGAGTAAGAAATCGATAAAAAGATGTTGCCATCAATTATTATCTATCATGCGTCTTTGTTCTAGATAAGATCTTGAATATCAATTAAGGTTTTTTCCATGCTTCTTTGTCCTAAAGAGACGTCTGATGACTCCTGCATCGAACATGAAGGGAGTACACGAATTTTTCCGCAGGTGGTCAGTAATTTTGATTGCGATAGTTCAACGCAGAGCGTTCATTTGGCCTGGCTCGGGCTTTACCTGTCAATTCTCGATTAATATTTTACGAAATTGATTCATTATTGATGGAATCCAGTTATCACGATCATGTTCCAATCAGTTTATAATCAATCATCGAGTCTTTACGTGCTAGGCTCATGAATTGACTGCACGAAAGTAACATGTACTTGCTTGCCCCGGTGATCCAGGCTATTCCTCGCTGTCGAATTCACAGCTTGCTATTCACAACTTCTCATGACCGCTTCAATTTCGTTCATGTTTTGACCTCTGCGAATATTGTTCTCGGTTTCGGATCGTAATTCAAAGTGAGTTTAGATAAGCCATTTTAATGAGAATGATGATTTTAATGCTGTCAATCTAAACTCTAAACAGATGAGTATATATAACTTTACAGAAGCTTTCTGAGACGAAATAAATTAGATTTAAAAATGAAATCAAAACCGCATGAATACGAATGTATCAGAAATCATTTGTTTCTCGATGATGTAAGCAGTCAATTGCATGAGCAAGAAAGGAAAATAATTTTTCGCAACTACAGGAACTTGTTTATTATGAAATATAACATTAAACTGTAAAGGGGATTTTTCAGTATTGCAAATTGTAAAACGATCTTATAGGTATATACAACAACCGATATTATAGGTATATACAACAGCCGATCTAATAAGTATATACAACAGCCGATCTTATAGGTATATACAACAGCCGATCTTATAGGTATATACAACAGCCGATCTTATAGGTATATACAACAGCCGATCTTATAGGTATATACAACAGGAGCTGTCGATCATGAACCAGAAGCTCACACGGGGTCACCGAGGTCAAGGCATAGCTGCCTTTGAAGCTCCCTTACAAAAAGCCACACAAATGAGAACAAATTAACAATGGAAAAGCTCTTCCATTATAATCTGGAGCTAAAGCACAATTGACGGCCCCGCAGAAAAAAAAAAACGTCATAAAACTCAGGAAATAACTGAAAGTGGAAGTGGAGAGATCGATGCAATTACGTTGCGGAAAAACGCTCGGGTTATACCGCATGGAATCGATTGTTGAAAGATAAATCTGGAGACAATCACATGCCGATCATTGGTGGAACAGTCGGCGGAGTGATTTCAACGCTAATATCCAGTGTGCGGCTTACTTCAAATCGGTTAACTCATATCAATGTTAGCAATCAGCACCACAATTTAATTAATACTAATCAAATTTATGAGCCAATAATGACAAGTTTCAACTGCTCGAAACGAGAGCACCTTTGCTCTGCAAATTATACAGAGCTTCATTCACATCCAATTCTTGATAAACTATGATTAGCTTACAAATGGACAACTACGAATAAACAATTTCTTAGACTCTGTACATAATAATCATTACTTATTTAGCGTATAAGTATGGTGCTACTCTGCAATATGCTACTTCTCGATAATTTTTCAGTAATAAATATTAGTATTCGTTCTCTAAAATTTCCAGATGCTTGATTTGAAATCTGCATTTTTCAATATCAAAACAAAAAGATGATCAATTCAGAAAAAATTGCGAACATTGCACGATGACAAATGTAGCGGGAACAGTAAACGTTCAATAAGCTGAGAAACAATGGCCGCTTTTAGCGCGATGAAGATATTTTCTTAATCTTACTTGGCAGCTGAGAATCGTAACTGATATTGAGGAAGGGGAGCGTTCCATTACCCTGTCATATTCATTACTCATTACTCAGCTCTAAAATACAAGCCATGAGGTCTGATATATGGCCGTGATTTTAGCATAGTATGATGAAGCAATTCAAGGCGCTCTCTTAACGCCTCAAATTGGCGCAGTGTTCACAGTCACGAACATGGATTGACCTTCGGTCGTCACCGCAAACATTAACTGCAGTGTAGGAGTTATAATTGATAAATTGCACATGATTACATTGAAATAATACAATAGTGATCAAATGATATTGGTCGGGTAGACTGTTTCCCAGCTAGTGAATGGTGATGTTTTAAAATGATGAACATATATGTAGACCATACAGTGTTACAGTTACAGTTATGAATATATATGTAGACTCATTATCAGCACCATTTTATTGGTAAAATAAATGAATGAATAGGATTTATTAAAATTTTTTTCTTTAAGTACGGAATAAACTTTATCCGTTAACAAATGTCCCTAGAATTCAGAAATTTTATTTATGTTCTATAGTGATATTACTTATGTCGCATGATTATTTACATTAACTGAGGAACAAACTCAAAGTTGAGAGATAAGTAAGTGGAGCTCTGCAGTATAATGGTGTGCATCAGTTCCCTAATTAGGCTGGAGAGATCGAAGGCAACCTCAAGAAGAGCTGTCTTCGCGCCTCCTCTGATTATGAGAAACCGTCAACAAGAAAGTACGGAAGTGTTCATCTAGCTTCTTGCATCAATAATCGTGGAGTCATAAGTCATTTCTTTTTCTGAAGTTCTAAATTTCAGATACATCCGTGAATGATGTTTTCGAGACGAGCTCATTTTGGGCCAATCCAGGAGACAACTTGTCGCACGAAGTGAGCTGTGCCAGTTGTACAGAAAAGAATCTGAGCCATAATATTGGCTGAAAAATCAACGCTGCCTAGATAGTGAATGGTTTTGTGTGTGATTTTATTATCAGTAAGTAAAAATATTTAAGCACAGCAAGGCAGAAACGAACTAAACTTTTTGCATTATGATATGGTTTACCTACAACATGAATATTTTTCATTCGCTTAAAAAATTATTATGAACAAAGTTGTAGACAATCTTGTGGTAATAAAGTCCACGTTTCAAACCAGACGAAATAAAAACGATTATTCAGTATAAAAGATGCGCCTTCAGCTTTACACGGTGACTGTAATTATTCGTTGCAATGTAGCGTATTTTATTAAAAGTTTTCATGTTGTAAAATCACGCACAAAGTATAAACTCTGCGATGAGTATATGGTCAAGTTTCCACATGATCAAGTTTCTCTTTTGAGTCTGCGAAAGATTATCTTCACTCACCATTTTCAACGGAACTCCGCCGTAGTTTTATTGACTTACATTCGTAATTCAAGGGCACGCAGGCGGTTGAGTGCAATGAGTGCAGTTCTGCTGCCGTCCAAAAGGTGTTGCTAGAAGTAAACGAAAAATGGGGAAAACAAGGGAACTTTGCCGTCCGATTGCAAAGAAGCTCAAGTAACACCATTGTTCAAAATATTACGCAGTACTCACTGCAGTGAGTGACAGAGAGCGGATTTTCTCGTCTGTCCGTCCGTGAAGTCACGGACAGACGGACTGACGGACGGACGGACGGACGGACATGAGGATCACAATAGCGCCTTTTTTCCATAAATGGGAAAATGCGCTAAAAAGAGTACATGTCAATGTTTGATTTTTCATCCATAATGTTTTATAAGCTTCACATAAAAAATTAACTATGCTAATGGCTTCCATATTTATTTAATAGATCTAGTGAACTGATTTCTTTGCGCTGAACACAAAGATAGTTGATCTGGAAAATTAAAGAGTTTCTTAAAGAGCAACACAACAATAACTAATAATATTCCACGGATTTTTCAAGTAGTCATACCTATCTTTGGAATCAGTTTCTTAATCAAAATTTGCTCGGTGTTTTAATCGTGCGAACATGAATATAAACGCAAGACCAGATTGTAGTGTGCGTTTTTTAGCAGGATGCCTTGAAGAGTAAGTGCGTAAATTACAAACTTGAACTACTCGACTTGTGAAACGAACGAACTTGCACGCTTATGTCAATGCCAAAATGCATGCATTTAAATTCGTGGTGGCTACGTATACAAATATGAATTAGCAGACAAAGGTTTCAAGTAGGGTAATCATTTATGGCCTGTTTTGGTATATCATTCTTCATAAACTCTATAAGAATGCAATTGTTAGAGTATATTAAGAGTTTCAGAAAATTTTATGAGTTAGTGTTTGGCAACGATGCCAGAAAATTTTCATTTAAGCTACACCGCCCAGTTTGAACTGTAAATTTCATAAGTCTTCATTAATATTTATGGGAGGAAAGATTCTGCACTTAAGTTATCATGCAGGTGGAAGATTTGAGAGCGGCACGGCAGGCTGAATGACTTCGATTATGCAGTCACACGAACTGGTGCTACTTGCTGAAGCTTCAGACCAGTCAATTACTCGCGTATAGAAAGAGGAAGCTTGCTCTAACTTATGCGCTTCCTTCAGCTCCAGGATTGTGGCTGAATCCACAACATTAAAATATCATAACTCTAATATATCGCAACATTATGATATTAAGATTAATTTCTGCACTTGAATGGATAAAGAGTTTTTTCTACTAATAAATTTTATTGAACACTGAATCCTATAGGACAGCCCGGTTTTAAAATCTTTACTTGATCTTTTCAACACTTGTCAAAAAGGATAAAGAAATAATATCAGAAATTTAGCCCTGCAAAATATAGGAACATTTTAAAACAAATTGAAGACGAACACTCAATTTCCATCGAGCTGTCTGTAAAACATCTTATTATATCTACAGCGTTTATCTGAATAATGACGATGGATAATTGAAAGGTAGTCTCATGCTGGAACAAAAAGTGCGGCAGTAATTATGAAGTACCGCCGAGCACAAGGTGCGGGCTGAGGTGCAAGGCAATAGGTCACGTTTTGCGGAACAGAAAAGCTAGCTGCTCTCTTAAACGCGTCTATATATGAGCAGGAGAGCTCACTTAGAGGAGCCCTCATTTCGATTGCGAGCGTTTAAATTGTATACTTCCTCAGCGTAAAAGTTTTGAGTGGCATAGAGTGAGCCCATCACAGGCGGTCATAAAAGATGAGACGGCAAATGATCTGCCTTTTAATTTGCTTTTTTTTGGTAGGGTTGAAAATAGCGAAAGGATGGGGGGAAGGAAAGGTACAAAATTAGCTCATCAAGATTTCAACATATTTGATACTTTCATCTTTAAACATTGATCAGCGGAACATGAAAATTCGTTCGCAAGATTGTTGTGGAGCATATTGAATGAGATTGATTATGTGTTACAACTAGAGAATGCTAGTGTAAATTTTAAATTTTGAACTGAGTTCTATCAATTTCGCAAACTAGAAACCAGGAATTGCAAGGCTCCGGCTTCCAGCGCCAAGTTCGATCCAACAAGAAATTAATTAACTCAATGGGACCTATAATGAAAACGAAGCTAATTCTTGATGAGGGAAAATCAATGAAAGTTTAATAATATTTGGGTCAAACTTCTATTTGTATGAGTAGAGTTGTATGAGCGATACATTTTCACAGGTTAATCACATGACTCTTTAAGAGACATATTAATTCCGCGTAATAATTTCTATATCTTATATTTCAACTGAATTAATGATAGCCTGAAGTGATATTCTAGATGCTCAAATAATTTAAAAAAATTATTAAAAAAATTTTGAATTTAGAGCTGACTTAAATACAAGAATATACGCCCTGAAATACAGAAAAATCAAGGCCGACAGAAATCACGAAAAGAAGATAAACGAGAGCAATGATGACAGTGCAACAAAGTTGAGCCATTAGATTTATTTGTGACTTTTTTCAGTTGCATATATGAATCAAAGCAAAATGCGATTTTATAGTAGAACAAAGTGGTAATCTTGAGGTCATTCGAGAAAATGTTCTTGGTCTGAAATTCACGAGTAACTCGAGGAGTTTCTGAACTAGGGACTAGTGTTTTGTTAGTCGTTCTGGTTCCAGGATGATTGTTTGCCGTAGCTCTCCACGAGACGCGTCGCCTCTCCAGCCACAGTATCTCTAGTGGCTGCAAGATTGTTTGAATGCCATTTGAGGCGACGGGTTTAGAGGTCACACAGTTGTCGTACTGTCGTTTCTTTGGCAATTTTTTCACATTTGTACATTTGTATCGTGTGGGAAACTTTGTCTGTGAAATTTTTTACGCACTTGTAACCTTGCCTGTCTAGGCGAGAAAAACTTATTTTGTGTTTTTTGTCAATCCTGAGGTACCGCGCCTCAGATTTGTTCGTTTTGGACAGAATGCTTGAATATTCATTAGAAATCTTCTTTCCTGTTATTTGACGTCAATTGCGAGCTCGAGTGCAGTTTTTTTGTCTCTGTCAAAGGGTTGGTATGGCCACGGGTCACTTTGAAGATCTTCTGCCCTGAGACACTTTATTTGCTTCCAGAAAACTTTTCTCCATTTTACATGCGACACACGTTCGGAAAACTTAACTTTTCGAGAGCTGTGAAGATGTTCAAAAAGTAGTATTCAAATGATACTGACTTTGTTTGCAAAACGCATGTCTTGCTCTTGATCTTTTGATCCTGAGGCATTACCAGGAGTTTGCAGGAAGCTTCCATGGAATTTATTTGTGGAAGTTTCAGGAGGGCTAAAAGTCCAGAGTGATTCGTGATGTAAGCGAAACTTCATCAGATCATGACTGCCAAAACATTGAAATGTATTCACCCGTAACAATACTGAATTCATTTTTTTCATTTCAAATTAAAAACGTTTTGAAGAAAAAATGGAGAATAAAAGTTAATATACTAGCAAAAAAAATAAAATCGTACCCAAGCTAGACAGGAACATTACCGACAGCAAAGTCTGGAATATTAGCTCTGGCCACGCATACAGGTTATGCTTAGCACGCACTTGCCTTATTTTTCACCTTAATGAGCTGCAGTGCGGGATTTTTCGCAGGCCTTTTCTATTCAAGAGGTCCGGTCAAGCCGACACAGAAAACTTGAAAGATATTAATGTTTGGTGCTGACCCATAAAACTAGTTAGTGGATCTTTAAATATTCACTGCAGAAAAATTCATAAACGGTCATTTCTTGTACGAGTCACATTAGGATCAGAGTAAAGTATTGCATGAGCGACAGTTTCCGCGTATAGCTGCCATGTTATCAAGCGGCAAAGAAGACTTGTACATTCTTTCTCGTTGCCGTGCTCTCAAACCAGGTTCCTTAAACTGTCGCCTCTGACCGCAAATGCTCGTTAAAACGTCCGTGAAATTCTGCCCTGGAATTTCTATCAGGTGTGCTGGTTAGAAGATTTTGGTAACATCGCCTCTGTCGTGAAGCCGCTCACTCAAAAAGATATGAGTAGCATGAAAAGTTGTAAATTAAACTAATCTATACAAGGCTTATTTAGTGCGGTGATAAAATAATAAAAGCGGACACAAACCTCGTTAACGTTTCTAAAGCATTTATTATCCGATTCCATTAGAAAATTTCTGTTCGATTCATTGGAGGCTTATATCAGTCGATACTATGGCACCACTAATTTTTTTAAATTAATAGAAAACAATGATTTCTTTATTTTTACATAATTGCCATAGCGATGGCATAAAAGATGCTCATGTGGAAAACCTATGAGTATCAAGCATATAAATATTTACAGATGGCAGGTTGAAAGAAGACAAACTTCTGTCAGATAGGTTATTTAAGTCCGGTCGCGCTAAAGTGGAGCATACTAAAAGTTATTGAAATCATTCGGTTTATGAACCTCATTACACTAATAAGCCCTTACGTAGCACACTATTGTTCAAATCAAATTCTAGGACATTTAATGCATAAATATTTATCGTAGTTTTAGTGTAGGTTGCACCTCTGAAGCAGATGCATACGTCCGGCCTGGCGTAAGAGTCACGCTCCGTCATAACTCAGTTGACCGCTCCGTCCCTCCTCCGCTTGTCATTTGTCGCGAGGCTCCACGGGCCAAAGTTTTATCAGGTTTTGTCGTAAATATGAAGGGCGTTGGTGACTTTTGCGTTTCTTTGGACGGACGCAATACTTTCATCGGCTGTTGCGGGACATGGCCAGAAAAGAACAAGTCTCGTGCTTTAAGGTTCTCGTACGTTTATTGAGGAACGAGTGAAAATTTTGGTCTCTTGTTCAGGTTCTCTCGTTAAAATTGAATAGATGACGGTAATATACGTTGAAACAATATTTATTTTCCTGCCTTTTAGTTTAGGTAATGAATGGGTTATGGAAAGAGAGATCCATTTCTTTCTCAACTTGCGTGCTTTCTTTTGGCCTTTTATCATATGAATAATCAACCTCAGTAGATCATTTTATTTTAAAATGGTAGAATACAGTTCTATATTAATGGATAAAATGAGTAAATAGAGAAAATTATTAAGTTTATTTGCTTCCATGCACCTTCACTCAAGGCTTTCATGTAAATGATATTAAAACGAATTTTTTTCAATGTCGATGTCGATAATACTATTAAATTCAAAATTATATACGCCTCGTGTAAATTGAGTTGAATATAATTTTTCCTCCAACACGTGTTTTCATGTAAATTTGATCGATTCCCACACGCTGACACTCCCATCCTTCACCGTCAGTTTGAAATCCAAGATTTGTCGGCAACATGAGTCATCATTTTGTCGTAGAAAAGTTTCAAGTCAACAAAGTGAACGACATTTCTTTTAGTGGGTTCCAGATAAAACATTGCATGTTAGTGATGAGCAAACACGGGCGTTACAATGGGACAATCTTGAGAGGTCATCAGAAGGTCTTGATCGAATTTGAACAGAAGGAAGCGCACGCTAAGAAGGGCTTGGCAACAATTTTACTATGTTTGCATGCGAGCAACGACGGCGCAGCAAATGGAGTTCACTCGAACTCATTTTCACTGTAAGCTTGGAAGCGACGTTCGGCTAATTTTGTTTGAACTCACTCTCAGGTAAAGTTTTTTCACATTTTTAGCTTAGGGAAGAACAGAAGAAAATGTACAGAGGAAGATCTCTCGAATCCACACAGGAGCAACCTTAACGTTTTATTTTTTATGTATTGTTCGTGTGAGGGATTAAATACCTGAAAACTATGAATTAAATTGTTATATTAAAACTCTATTAAATAGTTATAGGTAACTCAAGAATTCATGTACAATAATTGGATTATAAACAAGTAGCGTACGAGCGTCACGTAAATTATATTGTGAAATTTTAAAATATATATTTTCTCTCCAGAAATATCTTCAAAAATCTAATATCATCTAATATCAAAATTTATTTAGAAAATAAGAAATAAGGTCAGTGAAATTGGAGGTCTTGATGCGTCCATAATGAAACAATTAGGAAAAATAAGAATAACTTGAGCACCTCATCGTATATGACGTACAATCAAGGCATTGGACTGGATTTAATTTGAAATGCTACATTTAAAGAGTTGATCAATTCTACATAAAAGTTAATAGATAACTAGCTATGAAACTGCTCCACCATTCTATTTTAAGTAACGCTATGAAACTATAGTTATATAAAAACAAGTTTAGATGTAAGACTTATATTCGTAGTCAAATCGGTTATCTCATGATGGCCTTGATTGCAAGGAGCTCGCGGCATGGGATTACAGCCTCTGCCCTTACCCAATCAGTGTCTAATTCAGTGAACAAAAATGAAGGTCGTTTAATTAATCGAGTTTCGGTGCGCGACCACAGAAAAACACAGAAGACTGTGTAATGATAAGGCCTTGGCTGTAAGGCCGCACGACTGCTATCGTTTGCCACCACTTTAATCTAGCTTGAATGATGTGACAGATTTACGAGTTGCATCTGAACAGTTAAAAAGGACTTCGGAACACACCGCGTTAGAATGGCAACGTGGACGTCAGTGATAAGATTCAATGAGTGTATTATAATGTAAATACTGCTTAAGAATGTGAGTTAAAACCTCATGTGTATGGGCATGCAGAGAAACTTGATTTCAGAGTCTTTAACTCAATTGCTTCCCATGAAAGAATATACTGGTACATGGTAAAGATCATCACAAAATTTGAACAGGATCTCGGAAGAACGATTTTTGCCAACAAAATAGACCTCGGAAAGTTTAATAAATAAGCAGTTTTTTGCATTTGGATTGAAATGTATGCACTGCATCCACCTTAGCCGACAACCTGTCCGGTTTCACCCATTATTTGACAACTCAATATGACCAAGTTTTGGACCATGTGCTCTCTTTTTTTTCTATAGAAGAATAGTGCATCTATCTTATCGTACTTTATAGAATTATATTTGATGCGACGTGATTCACAAGCCCCTGAAAAACTAATCATTTTTAAACAAGTTTGGTTACGGTTACAGTGATCTAGGTCGATCATTCGATAGATCATTCCTTTGGTGCCAGTATTTTGCAATAAGCTTGGGTAATTTTCTCCACCCTTGCATCAAAAGCTAATTTGAACAATCAGTGCTATTGCTGAAGCCATTTTTGTTCTGAAATTTTGAATTATCACTCGGTGCATACTTTTGTAGAATGGTATTTGTTAAGTGTTGCACGGATAAGAACTACAGCTTAATTGGCTGTGCGTAGTCGGTGACGATCATTCCAACAGCTCATTAATTGTAAGTACATTGCTTTATAGATGCCGGTCTTACATACCAGTAAGCCCGTCTCACTGTAAACTAAAAGAAAGAGCAGAGACTCGTGTTCCAGACAAGTATATTAGCAAATCTTTACCTAGCTATCAGCCCCATAAGGAGATTAAAGCGAGATCGAGCAGATTTGTCTTGCACCGTCGAACAGCATAACATGGCATATAGAGACTGCGTCTCTAAGGATTTGAATTGACTGAACCATCGTGGAGAATTTTTATGGTTAGTTTGGTTAGTTACATGAAGACACTCTTGGTTGTATGTTGGTAGACTAGCATCTCGGCCGATAAGAATTGTGAATGATTCCACACATTAAGCCAATATGCCTATAGGTAAAATTCAACTGCAATGTTGTCATTTGAAACCATGGTTGGTTGGCAAATATTCATTAGCATGAATTGTTAATTATAAAATTCCCGGCCATTTAAAAGGATGCTCTATTAGATAAGCCTTGTAAATTTTAATGTGAACGTTATCCCTCATGTAAAAACATACTTTAATTTTTGCGAGAAGTGCACCGAGATAAGCGAAAAACTTTGTTCGTTTAATCACTTCCCTTCAATCTATGTAGTAGTTTTCAAGCTCATTATAGTATTAGAGGCTAGGAGGAAGCTGCACAGTTAAAAGCTTGATTTCTTCGTGGCAGCTAATAATTATTTACTGCCAAGTTGTTGCGCATGATTGAAAAAATATAATAGATACGAACTGTTAGTTTAAAAAAATATCGACGGACCACTTCATAAAAATTTGACTTGTAAAATTTTGAGGAAAGCCCTTGGATTACATCCTATCGCCCTAATTAACGTGCTGCTTCATTTTGAAGAATAAATTGGAGTTATGTTTCCAAACACTAAATGTTTACTTTTTGAAAAGTAGCATATATTCGTAACAACACCGGACCAATTTTAAGTATAATATTATCCATTCAAAATTTATCAAGAACAACAATATTCGATTCTTCATTGTAAATCATGAGTCCGTGGATAACTATTGAATTACTTGCTTCTGAAATATAGCTATTCATAACTGAAAGGAAAACTCACAGATCTTGTTTTGAGTATCGATTATTCCTTGTCAAGATCGCTTACCTGATACCCAAGTCTGTGGCGAGTTAGATCGGCCTGTGGTTGGAATCGATCAGGAGCGCCCCAGGAGAACGCGATGAGGTGTCGGTGATGTAGTACTGCGCGCTGTCAGCTTTGCGAGCGTTCCTTACTTCTTCTCAACCTTAACAAGGGCTCCACTTAAAAACTAAATTTCAGGTTATTGGACAACCAATAAGGATGTAACATATATTTTAACGGCTCCAATATAAACTGCAACTATGGTTTCCCTCTCTGCACTATATTCATGAGCAAAGCAGAATTGCATAAAACTGAAACTTCGGATAAGTGTTGAGTACATTAAAAAAATGCGTGATATGGATTCCTCACCTCAACTAGAGCTAAACGGAGTTTTCCCTCCTGTTTCATACATCGCCCCTTCTGTTTCACACATTCTATTCTCAATAAACTTGCTAGGGTCTCTTGGATATGGAATTTTTGGATTAGTAATTTATATAATCGATAGTTGCGTTAAAAAATAAATAAGTCCATATATATATAAGCAAATTTCATTCGGCTAGACAATGTTTTCTACAAGCGCATAAATCTGAATTTTTCTAATAAAGTAAAAATAGAACTACTTATTTGAATAGGATAGAACTCTTCGCATGTAACATGTTTTAGTTTTTTTCTAATTTATAAGGTGAAAATGCATATACATACGACGAGAATAACAAGTTTTCCCAACACTGAGAGAAAGAATCAATGATTATTCTAATTGGACATGTATACAGGACGTGTGTCTGCCTCTTCGTGCATGGTCTGGTTCACATGTCTAAGAGGCATCGGTCATATTGGGCTGATTTTTTGTGCACTTGGGAAGAGCGATCGGTTGCGGAGCTGATCCGTCATGCCGGTTGTGTATGTTTTAGCAGCGAAGCGTGATCCTTTGCACACGTGTTGCGCACGGTGTACATTGTCCGACATATCAACACGGAAACACAGAAAAAGTCGTGATGGACGTCGTGAGGAGCGATTAATTTGGTGTGAATCTTAGGCAATTATGCGACACAATCTGTGACCGCTCGATTCGTTTGCAAGCCGAATGCAAGGATTTGACTACGACAGGCGAGGAATGGGGATGTTCTATTGTTTACGACAATATGTTTCCTTGTAATACCTTTGTTTAGCGATTTTTATAGTGGTCTACTTGGTTAAATAATTATTGGTATAATATAAATTTCCATCTTTTTATTCCAAACCTGAGTCAGATCTCAGTTGCATGGCATGATATGCTCTGCCATCATCATATGAGTATGGATCGATCCGTCCACGATGTCAAACAGACAGTCTGAAAACGAGTAGTTGTTTCTCAGAAGACCTGCTTTCCCAATGTGAGGTACGCGACTTGATTGCGAAATAACTGCACGAAATAAGGCCAGTCCTAGATTTCTATTTGCAGATAATGATGCAGCTAAGCTCCGTTTCACAGTGCTCTGGAAAATAGCCGAACTATTCCGGGAAAACATTTCAAACGTTATTTGAAATGTAATGTTAGGACTAAGATACAAAAACTACGACATTCACGTTTCAGAACTTGTTACTCTACAGACTTCAATGACTATAAGCACCAATAATGTCCTTTTATTTGATAATGCTTAGATGTCTGAGAAAAAATTCATCCATCGAGTAACTGCGAACAAATTAGTATTCGACTCAGGCGCGTATTCAACGCAGCTCGTTAATTTTAGAGTACCATTCGACGCACTTTTGTTCTCTCATGAATAATCTTTGAATTTGTGATCATAGATAAATGCGATCGCAACACTTTCTTCTGCAAACAATGGGTAGGAGTTACTTTAGGCAATTGCAGCTCCAGCACCTCTAGAAAAGCAACGATTGATCACGCGTGCAGATGAAGCTAAGAAAAATGGATCTTTATGTAAATGCAAGGTGTTATTTCCCTTCTGAGAAAACATTCAAAAGAAGAACTTAGCTCACTTCTATTTGAACATTCAGTGTTAGAATCTATTCATCAGAAGGTTACTGACATACGGTTCGTCCATCCAATTTAAAAATGAAAGTAGAAAATAATTGGCATATTCTTGGTTTGAAGTTATCGAATCAGCTTCGTGACAAATCATATAATTATTCCTTCATATACGTTCAGACCATTCAAATTTTAATAGCCAATTCCACTACAAAACCATAAATTATGTTTTTGCAATGAAGCGTAGAGTGAGAATGAGGTTGGTACTAGAATTTATACTCAATATATAAATTTACTGATTTGATGACATGCCCAGCTCTTACCCGGAAGAATTTTCTTCTGGACTGACGGCCGGAGTTTCCACTCCAGTCATGGCTCCTGAGATTCATCCTTGTTGAGCAATGGTCAGAGTTTCTAGGAAAATTACGGCACTGTTATTGCTCTAGTTTACTCATGCCTCGAGCGAGCATTTCCTGAAGAAAAGGCGCGTCTATGACCAGCCGCATTTTAAACGCTGCTATGTTGTAATATCTTATTCAAGAAGATTTATTAGTTTAAAGCTGTGCACAGAATCTGTTAGTATGCTCATTAGCTATGCACCAAGATGAAGCAACCATTGTAATTTACTACAACGAATTGAGAATATATTTCAATCCTATATATATAGTTGTTTAATGGATCATTTGAAGTCTTGGGTGATAATGAATTAAAAGCAAATGTTACTGTCCATTGATCAGGTTCAAACGAACTATTAGCAGCTTCTTACTTATTTTTTATTGTCGGGAAAAAACATTAGTATTACAGAACTGTTCAGCCTTGGTTTGGCAGTTGTCTTATAGTGTATCATAACGATACGCCAAACAATATAATAAACAAAATCATTCTATTTGCGTAATAACAGTTCACTGAAGGCAAAATACTTTTAAAATAATCCATATTCATATATCAAGCCAATAAGTGCGTAATTTTTTAAATCATAAGCTGCACGCCCATATTTGAAAAGAGATCCTAGTTTATTTCATGTGATTGTAACTTGACAAATATCTAGATGTATCAATAATTGTGATACAAAAATCGGTTACAAATCCCATATTGAAATAAAAGTTTAAATACGAATTGGACAAATAAAGCTCGACTCTGTATCAACACCCTACAAAATCACTGTAGTTGTAGTTGATCATCATTCGCCGGATCAAGATTTTTTTTGTTTAGCGCTTTCAGTTTAAGTTGTCCTGCGACTCCGTGACGCCTCACCGGGCGTGTGTAACTTCCATTTTTTTAGTCAGAGTCTCAGTGCGTACGTCATCGCCAGGCTTGGAAGAGATTTGCCCCTGCCTATGGAACTTCAAGGTAACGATCAACTCAGTCACGGGTCGAGTGGCTGGGAGCCTCGTGGACTGAGTCAAATGCTTACTTTAAATTGCGAGGGCCTGTAAATGCCTTGAACCCAGCGATTGCAGTGCGCATGCTTGTTAACTCATAGACTTGTGTGTTTTTTTTACACAGCCTGGCTAACGCCAAGAACAAACGCTTACTTCATAGGAGATTCTCTGTCCTTACGTCGCTGACTGATTAATGAAGAATCTTTTTATTTTTGGAATTAGTTATAGTTTCGAGATATAATTTGAAATGGAATGGTTATCTCACTGTAACCGTTGATTTTCAACAACTCATTCATCAGTTCATTACATTTATTTGTCACCAAATTTCCTGCTTAAATTTTTGAAGAACTGTAGGTCCAAATTCTTAGGCTCTTTTATACATATATATTATATATATGCAGGGTCTCATGCATAATTCAATAAGACCCACTTTACTAAGCAGAATTTGTAGGCAATTATGTGCGCCAATAATATTTTCCCCATTCATATTCTTGCTATTTATTAAGGTTTCTTATTATCTCATTTATCTGGATTAATTCATAGACTATAAGCAAGATTTTTTGTCATGAAAAGACTCAAATGCCAAGAAAGCATCACTGGTTTGGATATTACGGGGCGAAATGTTTCTTGGGTTGTTTAGAGGTTTACTGACTAATTTTATTGAATGGTTGCTCGGCCGGTCTAATCCCGTTCAGGTAAAAATGCCTCAATCCTAAAATGCCGAATAACAAGTACACCTCATAACTACACTAGTTTTGATGCCAAACAAAGTTTGGCATCAAAAATTTTTTTGATGCTCGAATTGTTCGTGCACATCGAACCATGATTGTAAACTCATACGGAAAATTTTTACCAGTATATTGTCGACAGCGATGTACTTTTTTTGAATGAAATTAGTGTAAATATTTTGTTTTTTTTTAACTAAATTTCAAGTTACCAGGGACGTAAGGGACGCAAACTTTCATTATTTCGATTTAAAACTTTTGAAGTTGTGGTAATGATATTGATAAAAGTGATCCGGAAGATAAATTTTTATCGCTCAATCGCTGATGAATAAGTTTAGATATCTCTTGCATTTAGTGTTGCCTATTGTTTCACTCACTTCGGGTCAATATAGAGTATCAACATTAGAGAGTATTAAAATTAGAGAATATCAAAATATCAACAACGTACGAAAGTTTTAAATAAAACCATCATAAATGTTCTAACAAAATCAAACAACAAAGATGCATAGTACAGTGAATTTTCAGCGAAGTAAATAACACCAAAAACATGAATAGACCATACATCAATGAAATGTTCAAATTTGTCAGACATTTATTAGTATGACTCTTCTTTGCTATACAAATGCTTACATAGAAAACTAAGTCGTTCCTAAGATTCCAACACAACAATAGCACTAATAAATGCAAATAAATATAAGTAACGTTTTCCCGAAGGAATATAATACTTTTTTACAGTCAACAGTGACTACAGTTTTATCCTAGGACTACATAAAAAATACACGATGATGCAGCTACGATTCTAAACTGTACGTGAATGACATCAGCAATTTCTCCCAAGGATATTCGTTCTCACGAAGAAGTACTCGGCTCTATGCATTATTCACCAGACTCAGGAAGAACTTTGATTTCGAATAATTATTCACAAACATTAGTTTCTAACAATTATCAGACGATTTGCATAGCGTCTTAGAGCAAGCAGCACAGAAATCTCTAATTGAACGATCACTGTGGCGGGGAACAAATATAGAACAAATTTGTCATTTTGAAACTAAATGAAAACCCTGATTCAAGATTCACTATTGGTTTTAGAGAAGTTTTGATTTAAAACGCAGACAATAGAACTTGAGAAGAGTTGGTAAGAGTTAACTTAGAACTAAATACAGCCTACACTGGCCATAGCTCTAGCTATTCGTATCCCATTTACATGCGATGAATGCAGGCTCACTCAGACAAGATAGAATCGAGTTAACTTGTATGAGGAATTGGTGTGTATATAGTTTTGTACTAATAAAGATGATATTCTGGCTGATATTCCAGTCGTTCATTGATATCTACAATAGAAACAATGCAATCAGTGAATGGTATGCATTTAGCTTAGGTATTTTACAACGTTCAGACTAGTAGGAGCTTAAAGGCCATCACTGAAATTTCGAATCCCTACGAACATTAATTAATGAAACGACAAAAAAAACTCTAGACAATTTTGCTACAATCATATGTTAATAGATTAATATTTGCTCCAAAATAATCAAAGCGAATTCCAAAGTAGCCCTGAAATTTTCAATAATTATTTGATCTACTATGAATGAATGTATTCCTTCAATTTTATTACATCAGCTGTAGCTATTACCTCTTAAAAATTTTTTTAGTGGTTCAACAACGTCGAGTGATTAGATGAGTATTTTCAATATGCAAAGTGGTTCTGAAAGAACCGTCAGGTCTGTAAAAAATTTGCCCATTAAGCATTTGACGTGAGATCAACGGGCACCGCTGGGGACGTTGAAGTGGATGGCATCGCTAGGTGTAAAAAATTGAAAGGCATGGGTATAGGCGTGAGATCTGGCAGAGGAACTGAAGTACTTGAAGCAAACCGAGGCCGTTTGACACTCAGGTCGATTGGTGCATCTTGCTCCGGAGGAGAGTCTGCGGTTCTCTTCCTTGATATTAGGGGAGGAGACGGAGAAGAAGATGAAGAGGATGGCGAATGTATCGCCCGATCTGAGAAAGGACGAGCAGGTAAAGATTGAGGGGACGATGGATTAGATAACTGCTCCCTTTTGGTCGACGGGGGAGGGAGAGAACTGGCAGGTGATGGTGGATTGGAAGAAGATTTAATAGGCATGGATTTAATTTGGGTCGGTGATGGAAGTTCCTGCAGAGAGTGGATGGGTTCTAAAACTGGGCGAATTCCTGGGTACATCAGAGGCGGGTAAAGTCGTTGGTAAAGCTGTGAAGCCTGCAATAATGAGAAACTGGAATGAATACCGTACAAAGAAAGACCAGCTACGAAGTCTGTCCCTGGGACAGGAGGTTCTAGACTGCGTCCACCCACACTTGCTAAAGCAGAATCCGTCCGTTTAGCGAGTACCCGTGCTACCAGAGACTCATGTTGCGCAAGCGTTAATTGCGAATGTGGAGTTTGACCGGCGGTGCCAGAGATGTTTCTTCTTAGCTCAACATCGACGCTTGTGTCGGATATGTTGCTGTCGGGGGAAGATAGTGCCGGGGAGCCGAGCTTTCCTTCCTCTTCACCACATGTACCGGGCGATAATCTTGCTATGTTTTCTCTTGCTGCATTCAGTTGAAGATTTAGGCTGCTTGCGTTGTCTAAGCTTCTTCCCATGCTAGCTGCTTGTTCTTGCAGAGCGCAGTGTATTTTGAACCAATTTGACCTTCGCCCGTATCTGATGAAAAAAATTTGGACGTGACAGCACAACAACGAATTATTAAGGAACTTCTCATCACAAGTCACAAACAATTGTGACATAAAAATTTTCTAATATATACAGAATACCTGCAATACCTGCAAAGAATACCTGCAATACTTTTACTTTGTTCCTCGTAAACAAATTTCCAGATTTATGCTTACCTTGATCCACTTTTCGACATTCCCACGTAGAGACATTTGCGGAGGCGGCAAGCTTTGCAAGACGTTCTGTTTTGTTTGTTAATTACGCATTGTCCTCCGTTCTTGCATTCGTGTATTTGGGAAAGGTTGTTGTACGTTCTTCCGAAGAACGACTGCCGAAATTAAGAAATTATTTGTTAATCATTTATTTAGACATTCGTGCTCATACGGATGATATTATTGCTTACTTCGAAAAGTAAATAGCTTCTTCTTTCTAACATAAATATAATCAAGATAAAAAAATCAATTGGCTATCACGGTCAATTCATTCTCAGAGACACATTGATCATTTCATCAAAGGAGTTCATCAGTTCACCGTCTTATGACATTAAATTACGGTAAATCAAGTGCAACTTTATTTACCTTGCAGCCTTCGCATGTGAAGGCACCGAAGTGGAACCCTGCAGCGGGCTCCGAACAGACCTTGCACAGTTGATTCATCCTGACGAAAAAGATGAAAATGAATTAGCTACAAAGTTTCTCATTATAAACTAAATATTTGTTAATGCTTTTATTTTTTCTGAGCACCGCATTGTCCAGAGCAAGACCCGAATCCTTCCTAAAAAGTCTGACCACAAGCAGCTACCTGCATCTAATGGCGAGTCCACTCAGTGAGGTAAACTGGCATCGAGTTAGAGTGAAGGAACCGTAATTACATGTCCTGCTTTCCTTATCTGTCGTCCTGTCGCCCTTTCCACTAAGGTAGACTTATTTATTGCACTCCTTATGGCCACGGTTACATATTTGCCAGCAAGGCCGAGGAAGGGAAGTATGCCAATTGCCACGCTGCTGCCTAATAATCGAATTGTTTCTCAACAAGCTGATGTTGATAGTTGAATTATGAACTTCGTCTCCAGTATGATGATAGTCTGTGAAAAAAAAACATGTATGTAGGACCCTTTCACTGTTTGTGTGGTAAGAAATTGCGAGACGACTTTTCATTAGTGAATTTTCATACAGAACTCGACAAACGTCAGTGACTGCTAATTAGCATTGCAGTTATATTGGAAAATCCTTTGCGATTATTTTTTCTGACAACAGCAGAAACTAATCATAAATTGAAGTAAATCAGCATTCGTTATTTTAAGCTCCTTGTGGTTCCTGCTTACTAAAAATAATTTTTATTGCCTTAAAATGAGTTTATAAATGCTACCAGGCACATGGCACTTCTGCGGTGATCATGCATGATTGTGTCCGATCTATTAAATTTGGCTTCAAAAATTTTCGCCAGTTCATGGATCTATTCCATTGATCAAGTTTCTGAACGCTTTCAAATGGCTTTATATAAAAAACGAATCAAATTAACTTTTTAGATCAATTAATCGTGTTCCCGATTAAAAATTCCAATTATTTGCCTCCAATGAATGGACTATTCTTTTTCTTATTAGGTGCCACGTTCCCCTAAAAAACCGACTTCGCACATAAATCGTTTGCTAGTTGATGCTGAGGTACTTCCCCAGTCTCGTGGCGCCGGTCGTCGAAACCGTTGCCTTTGGCGAGCCTGGCTAGCGACATGCCTGCCTCAGAATACCTGTAACAGCTGCGCTCGTCTGCCGCCCGCGGCTACGCTTCAACTATGACCCCGTTCATCCAGGAGGCTAATTGTGCTAATGTTTTCGTTCCTTCCTTGCTCATTCGGAAGAGGTAGTGTATGGCTAACCCATGTGATGGTAAACTGTTTCTTAGTCTGCAATTTTTTGCGGGATTTTATACGTAAAGCTGCTATTGGTTTCAATGCGAAAAGAAAACCGTTGTGTTACACACAAAATTTTAGTTATTTTCGTCATGCTCTTTAGAGTGGATTTTGATAAGTTAAAAATTGCGGCACCTCAATTCTTATGGTTATTTATAGGGTGCTTTACCTAGGGTACTATAAATTCTAATTGGTATTTAAATTAACATATAGAAACGTCTTGTTACCTCGTATGAAAAATGAATTTAGTTGAAAATTAGTTCGATAGAAAGAAATCAAAGTGATTCTCGTACATATAAAGTTAAATGTTGCGCATTCTAATTCGACTTCCGGATCATCAACAAATATTAAGATAAATTATTTTTGGAAAATTGTGCTCTCTATAAACGCCATAAAATTCAATTATTTAATTTTGCGTCCTACTTCTGTGTCTATCTTTTATCTTTCTGTCTTTTATCCTAGGGTAATTTACAAGCAGGTCTCATTTAGTCCAAAAATTACATATGTTTTCAGGAAAATCTGCTAAGACTTTAAACGAATTAGGGGTGTGTTCAGGACATGTGGAATACCCAGAATTGCGATCGTCGCACAAACATGACCAAATACTGACTAATGTCAACCATGAATCCTATTAAACTAAGACGATGAAAGTGAACTTTTCCTCGGTGACCCCGCGGTTAGCTGGACAGCAACGGCAAGGCATTATCCTGATCCACTTAGAAGTCTCAGGTTGACAAGGTGCCGGCGGGCAGTGTCGTGCCTTTCCATATCAGGCGAGTTTAGATGAAAGCCTGAGTGTGAAGCGAGCTCACAAGGTTTCCTTTCTCTTCTTAAGACACATTTTACAGTTTGTTGTCATGTGTGTCAATGCAAAAGAGAAAAACAGTGCAAACGGGATAATTTTGAATGAGGATCACTACTTCTGATGCGTTGCAGTCTCCTTACGTGACTGGTCTTCGAAGATGATTACGAATGTATATTCACTGGGGGAGTTGATCGAATTTGTTTGACATTACTTTGTATAACTTATTTTGAAAATAATATTATTCGATAATTGTTTTTTAAAAGAGTTTATACATAATTAAGGTGAAGCTAAAATGTGCTTTCGTGGATAATTACTTATGAAGAATTGTAGTCTCCAATTTTCTTCTGCAATAACTTCTCATCAAGGAACGCGATATATAAGATATAAAGTAAAATAAAATTTTAAACATTTAAAAGTGAACTATTACAATTTGGCATTCACTGATTTTGAGAGCAAGATATCAAGTGAATTTTCAAGTATTATTCTTTATAATAAATAATATACTCTTAGCGTGAATTATATCTACCAACATAATGAAAAACTGGTGTAATATATTAATTTCCCTATTACCCTTCTATTACTATCCTCACCTGATATTATTCGCGATTATCATGCAGGAAGGTGGACGTGGCGTTCTTCTTTGTCAATAACTCAGGCCGCTCACAGAATATAATTCCCACGAAAAACAGAACAACGAACCAAGTCTTCAAGATTTATCAACGATCATCTTGGCACACATTTCATCGATCCTTAAAACTGTGCTGCATTTTAATCAGTGACAGTCAACACTTTAAAAAATCACAAAAATGAAGTTCTAAGCAGTTCTAGCACAGTGAGAAACAGTGTGCACTGCACGTGCTGTGCAGAGACGATATGATGCTATGAAGGCCTTACATGCACTGCGGCATTCAGCACTGGATGCAAAATAGGACTTGTAGGAGCAGCACTCAGCAGCTGAGACGCGTGAGTCTGTGCACCTACGGCCAGCACGAGCACAACTGATCAGCTCTTCTAAGCCTTCCCTCGCTCATCAGGGTCACAGGGTGCCCGTGACTCCCGCTCGCCGATTTTAAAATCTTGTTATGCATCCTATTATAGATCCAGCTCTGTTAAAATACTTCTTAGAAGGATTTATAGTAATTCTGTAACTAACTTGATATATTCAACACCTTATTAGAGTTGGATCACAATAATAAAGGTTCTTATAACGAGGTTCTGATCTGGAGTATGCCCTTACCAACCCCGAGACCTTTAGCCTACCATTGTTTTTTTGGTGGAATCTTCATTTCCTCCAGAGTGCCTATTATAGCCTCTATGCTCGGATGCCTGAAGAAGCTTTATGGATTGCTTACCGATCTTTTTCCATGGATTCTCAATGAATGCAAATAAGGAACAGGAACTTCCAGCAGTGCCGCTTGCGGTCACAGGAGTAGAGGCGATTTTGGCAAAACGCGTTTTGGAACCTCGTGCTCAACCGTTTCAAGGCGGCGCCTGGATCCTGCCAGACCGCCTGAGTGGTTACCATCTTCCCCTAGAGGGCAAATAGGCGGAGAGTTTAGGGAGCGCAGGAGGAGCCCCCTGCTTCTGAACTTTATTCCAGCGCGTAAACTCTTGACCATGCAGGATATAAACAAAAAAATCTTTCGCGTGAGCTCGCACGCACAGAATGAATGATGCTGGGCCCTCTCTGTATGGTGCATATGGGAATATTCAAGCAAAGAATTTCAGAGCATTCACAAGAAATCCCAGCTCTAAATTAACTATTTTTCACAGTTTCAAAAAATCTCCATGACTGCTTAAAATCATGCAAAACATTTTCTAATAAAAGTTGGTTGATAAAAAAACTAGTTTTCACGCACTTTAAATTTCAATAAAAATTGCTCCTATAAATAATTACTAACACTATTACATAATTTACATAACTTCATTCGGAAGCTCCCTTAATAGAAATATTCGCATGCACTATGATTTCGTTTCTGATAACATATCGGTGTTTCTCATCGTTAATTTGACTAAAGAATATTTTACCATTTACAGATGGCGACTACAGTCAAGACTTAGCATAAAGGAGAGAAATGCTTTTAATTTCCAGCTGTGACATGTTCCAATTTCCAAATATGAATTGGAATATCTTCATCATCAACACTTCGGAAAATTTGAGACCTCAAAATTTTTTTTAAAGGAAAGTTTAGTTTTACAAATATTTTGTTTTTATTTTAGATGGTGGACAATAATAATAAAATAATAATATAAATACATTTGGAACGAATGATGGTCGGGCTTCATGCGTAAGTTGTAATGAATTGTCATTGTGTTTTTAAACAGATGCCAGAAGCTAAATATTTATTTTAATTCTAAATATAAATGAATAAATGAAAGTTTTTAAGTCATTTTTTTCAGTATAAATTTTTATGCAACAAATATTATGTTATTATGTACTGTTTTATAGGACGTACATCAGAAACACTGCGATCACCGGTACAGACAATCAAATGTTTTCTGTGTCTCTTCAAACAACAACACGGACATGAACGGTTTAACATAAAATAAAAACTGGTTATTTGACGATAAAACTGAATAATTTAAGATCTCCAAAATCAGCCATCACGTCTAAGAAACTAAAATGAAAGATGTGTGGTGCGAACGCTCTGCTATCAACAGCGTAGAGGCAACTCTCGACTTGCTTTCATTGCACTCCATGGCCAAGACTTCACACATATTGTTTACTCTAAAGCCGCTGAGAACACATTGCGACCTCGCTATGCATCTTTCGTTGTAAGGGGCATGAGGTGGCAAGAAGTGTCGTAAGGCTTTCCCATGGGCAAGCATGACATTGCCTCCATACCTCGATGCAAAACTGCGAGTTGATTATGAGATTTAGTGCCGACTTTTGAGTTAATTTTTCTTTTGTACGAGAATAACCTACCCATGGCAATAGTTTACGAGTGCAGACTAGCGTCAGTGCAACCAAGTGTGGGAATCTGTCAATGAGTTCTATTAGAAAAAAAAAAACAGAGAAAGAAGTTTAAATATCACGCACATATTTGCTAGTTGGTTCTAAATAGTTGCCATTAGTCATGAAAAAAAAATCCGTTATCAGTGATAATGTTCAAACAGGAAACTAAAAGCAATATTCATTTCTCAAAACCAAATGAATCGCTTGTGGGAAATTGTCACCGATGTCTGCGAAGTCCCGCAAAACAAACCAGAATTTTGTGCGGGCTGGCTTAGGCCGGGGGTTGCATAGAGTGCCGAAGGAGCGGCGGCAGCAGCAGCCTGCAATGAATGTCCTGTGCCTCGACTTTCACTTGCACCACCCCTATCGTGAGGTGCGGTCTCTGGGTGCAAGGGGTTGAGGGGAATGAGCGCCCAATGGGTGGGAAAACATGCAATACAAACACACTTCTTTGCATACTAACATTTGAAAGGCAAGCGTTCGAGAATCGGCAGTTTTTGCGACACTTACTTACACTGCAGAAAGTTGAATGACCTAATATAGCGTTGAATGATGCATCGCTGTTTCAAATTACGCGTGACACAGTGTGGAAGTGAACATTGGCGAAAATAAACAAAAATAAAAATTGTGAGAATTAATCGGTGTGCAAGATCTTCCTGAAATGAGTTTTTTAGATTTGTATTAAAAGTCGGACATCAGATGCATGCGTTGTAATATTCCTTCAAGGTGGTCTCACAAATTTGATTTTTATTTTATTTTACACAGTGATATTAATACAATTTTTTCTATATAAATGGACAATTTGCAAGAAAGCAATGAAGGATGAACATACCAGATAACAGTTCAATCATAAATGTTATCCCTCGTTCGTGATAAATAAGATTTCAGTCATGAATGACATCTGTATGCCTGTCTCAAATATTTTTAACAATTCTTTTGCCACAAGTAATCCAAAATAATATCGTATCACGAGTCTTTCTTGTCTCTTTTTTTTTTTTGGAAAATGCTTCGTTACTCATGAATTTTCCTCAAACTTGATCTATAATACGGCGCAAAAATATTTCACGGGCCAAATTATTAATTTAAAAACGAGTTTTCTCATGCAAAGTACTCATAACCTTACAGAATGTTTTTTGCTCATTATAGTTCATCGTTCATAAAAACGCTAATGATTTCACAGATGGACTCATCACACATATCTTTATAAATAAACTAACTCTGGGTACATATTTCTTTTTCTTTCGTCCACGTTTTAGTTCAGTCGTGAAAAATTAGAAGCGTGATTAATTATCTTGAATAAATTTCAAAATACTTGGCCTCATGGCCTCGCATCGGTGCGCACGATCACGAAATAAGTAAAGGGAAAGTGATTCCAGGATCTGCAAAGCTCTATGAAGCGATCAGATTATGCATAAGCAGCTCTTCTGCTCGTGGATATTCATGATATTCATTCTTCTCGCGGGTATTCATGATATTCATTCTACTCGCGGGTATTCATGATATTCATTCTACTCGTGGGTATTCATGGTATTCAGTGGAAACTGCGTGTACCGAGCCTGAAGCTCAAACAACCATCCGGAATCACGCAATCAGTGTCAAGTCTTACAGTCATCAAACCTGAACACAATCATTGTTTTGCTTCGACAAGATCTTAGCATTAGTCACTATACATTAATGGCACCACATACTGTAGTCGTCGCCCATCAAAAATATTCTCATTAAAAATCTCTAAGATATTCCATGTAAGTATGGAACCTGAGCTTTAAAGGAAGTCTACGGGACGAAAATGTATGCTTTCAAAATAGATTGTTGCAGTAGGTCAGGTAACTTAGCAAACGATTGCGAGTTGTGGGATGCTTTTTATCTATTTTTCATGGAGCAGGTTACCCGAACGTTAATACAGTTGATTTTCATTTCTGCGAAGAAATGCTGAATTAATTCGTTATTGTGTCCGAATTTCATCACAAGGATGCAGTTTATTAATCATTATATTATCTATATTTAAATTTAACCTCCACGATAAAACTTTGCCATTAGCGCTATATATATTAGAGACAGCGTGCGTTCCAAGTTGCTTCAGAAATTCTATAACCATCGATGACGCACTATATAGAATTCTAACGGAGAATTTCGTCTCTTCTCAGGTCATAAGACAAAGCCATTACGGCCTATCGAATGAACAAGGACACTTGAGCGTCTTAAGTGTCGCTGAACTGATGTATGGCGTCCATTTCAAATACTTTTAAAAGCTCCTAAATTCCGAAAGTTTTTGCCATTAGCGAGCGAAAATAGCTGTAAGGAACAAAATTAACTGATGTTGATCAACGCGAAGCATTTACTCAGATACACGAAGTGCCTGGAATGTCGTTATTTGTGCACTAAATCGTATCATCACGCGGAAATATACTTTATAAAAGGATTTACAAGGCAACTCAGCGCCTTTGTCGCTAGAATGACAAAATGTCTACTCATTTAGGCAACTAGATGAGCTCGAGTTGCCTAGAGGAGCTATAGAGTCGCTTAGAGGAGCTATAGCTCATCTAAGCATCTCTATAGAGTTGCCCAGAAGAGCTAGAGTTGCCCAGAGGAGCTAGAGTTGCCCAGAGGAGCTAGAGTTGCCCAGAGGAGCTAGAGTTGCCTAGAGGAGCTAGAGTTGCCTAGAGGCGCTAGAGTTGCCTAGAGGAGCTAGAGTTGCCTAAAGGAGCTAGAGTTGCCTAGAGGAGCTAGCGTTGCCTAGAGGAGCTAGAGTTGCCCTGCAACAGCTACAGTTCCTGCAGTGCAGCTCTACCAACAACCCAGGGTGCAGGGCTGCGTGCGGACGCTGGAGAAGAAGCCTTAGCGCCATTAATGTCTGTCGTGCAGCGGCCACGAGGCCTTGTTTATGGCGATATTATGTAGCAGGTAAACACAAGACGAACGAGGTTATACGTTTACCATTATTCCAATATATCTTCTTCACTGGAATGGAGTGAATAAATAACTTCGTAATACCCCAAGCGTGGGATAGTCTTCACCAGATCAATGCATGAGGTATTGCCATGCAAAAGTATTCATCACCTAATCACTTCAAAAATGTTATGAAAACAGTTATTATTTTGCACAAAAATTGTTGATTTTAATTAGAATTGGTCAAAATGTGATCGCAACAATGTCACAACTGAGATTATTCTTTTAAGTAGTATTTAACTTCCACAAGATATTTTTTTTCCTTCAAAACTTAATGAGAAGACACATCTTCTGAAGTTGATGTTGCCTGATGGCAGCGAGAGTGGCCTGGTAATGTCGAGACAAGGAAACTCGTGGTCGACTAGCGTTGAGTTACGACAGGGGCTATCGAAACATCTCGCGCAACAGTCACCTCTCAACAACATCATTCATTACCTGGCCTAACTAGCGCCAAGAATCCGATAGTAACCTTGCGCTCTTAACATCTTACTCCCCGTTCGTGCTAACCAAGTTTCCAGTTTTCCACTAAAAACAATGAATAAATCATTACCTTGTCTAGCTGTCATACATATTGGAATTTACGAGCAATGACTATTAGATAAATGAGGAAAAAACTGCTTGTACTTTGGGGAATTACACCTGTGTTATTGTTACATTGGCAAATAATTTAGTAGTGTTGGTTCCATATTAAAACAACTAATTACATATACACAGGAAAGAACAGGATAATCTTCCAAAATAGTACTTTGCTTCTCACACAGTTGAGAAGTTTATGAAATTTAGTTTGTGAAATGATGCATTGCTTGAACATATGCCGGCAACTGCATAAAATATCGATGTGTCATCCCCCAAAAAACCGAACTGATCGTTATGTACGTTTACTGATCAGGCATTGAATACAAGTGACAAGTCATGTACATTTTTAATTGTTACAGAAAAAAGTATAAACATTTTGACTACAATAAGTACATGGCTAGTATACACGTTTTCGCATACAAATAACATGCAAAGGTAGTATTGAGGTGAACTTTTTTTGAAAACCTTCTGCTATGAACGAAAATACTTAATTGATTATTAGGCTCCTTGCGATATACATACGATAAAAGAATACCATTCTATAGGTACTTTGGATGCAAACGTTTTAATTGTTCCAGTTTTAGTTATGGTCAAATGTTCTTCGTGAAGTAAATTTTTTCTGACAAATATCGTGCTGAAGCGACCATTCATCTTATTCGTAACATTGATTACTCGCGGCATGTTAATAGATTGTTCCGTCATTATGTTTTCAACAGCCACACGCATATAATTTCTATCAAATTTATATACAAATTTATTCCATAATGACTGTTGAGTAAAATTGTCCGTGAATAACAGCAAACAAGATCATTAAAATTTATTCAAGGAACTTTATATCTCTCACCCAGCAGCGAATATAGGAAAATACAGATAATGCATTGGTTGGAATTCAGTTTAAGATGGGCGTTTAGTAGATGAACTAACGAGCCATTTTGGCCGCGACGACTCACAAGATCAAGAACCAATGTTCGATTCTTCAACAGATGTAGAAGTGTCAGAGTCGTGTGACAAATTACCACTAAATCTGTGTTTACTCCCGACTAGGTTCTGTGCGAGCAGAATGTTTATATTCGGATGACAATTGGCCTTAAGTGGTCTTTTATCTGAACACCAATAGAGTTTACGCTCAATTCGTCTCAGACTGTCTTGGGCAGCAGACGCTAACTGTAAGTAGAAAATTAATGTCCTCCATGCTCCTGAAGATTCTTCGTTGTTGTCCAATTCCATCCAGTAAAACTGGAAAAAATTCGTCATAAATCGCGATGCTTAATTATTTTAATATATGAATATGAATCGATGTGGGCATTTTTCCTATAAAAATTAAGTAGTATATTTCAGGGTTTCGTGGTTTTATAATTAGGTAAATCGGAAACATGCTATATGGGATCAATAGATTTTTGATCAGGACCAACTGTGAGTATTTACAGATTGTGATCCCCTGGGCCGCATTCCTGATGGGCAAAGATGTCGCCTATGGAAAGCTCACCTACTACAAAAGACCAAAATAAAGCGAGGGGCGCACAGCACAAAAATATCCCGAATTGACCAGAAGATAATCAGGTTAGGCAAGCCTATGTGGCTGGGGTTACAAAGGGCCCATTTGTGGGAAAGAAATGATCGACTCGTTCAATGTTCATCATAATACAAATAAATATGAAGCGAAGCATGATTTTCTGGAAATTGGAAAATTAGATGTTATTTAAAAAAATTCCAGGCTTACTTGGAAGTATATAACGAAATTTTAAAATCAAGTGGAAATTATACTGGTATTTGTCGAAGGCAAATTTAGTTTGTTCAGGAAATTTTTTACTCTAATCCATTCCTATAAGTTATCAGTTTCACCATTCTAATTATAAATTACAAAGAAATGTGGTGCTCTGTTCTATGCAGTAGGGTTTTCCATATTTCTCCTTTGGTTACTGAGGTATCTTTCCTAATGACCGCAATGCTTCACTGGATTTATTTCTGATACTTTTTTGACCGGCAAACATCGACGGTTCCAAAGCAAAACTAAATGAAATTCTTTCATAAATATTGGCTCCCTGAAACAGCGCTTAACCAAAATGGTATGCGCACCCAAGTGAGTCGTATTGATCGGAAGCTCAAAGAACCGAGCCGTGCTGTTTATAACGCAACCCCAATCACACAGTTCGTCGTTCTCACAGTTCACTTCCGTCAAGTTTCCGCCCCTGACCCCGCTTACGAACCACAAAGAGAAAATGCGCCTATCGAAAGGGAAATCGATCCCGCCGTACATTGATTTCAAGTCGCATGACGGAAATATTCTGCTGAGAATTCGACGAAGTAACGGATTTCATTGGTTTTCGAAATAACCAATGAAGTAACGGATTTCATTGGTTTTCGCTGGCTAGACTAGGATTTTAATTAAGAGTATTAATGCTACCAAAATAATTGTACAAGGTACTAATAGACTTTCGAGATAATATATTGCTGACGGATAAAGAGATGAAATCCTAAAATGTGGCAGGCATGTGATTTAGAAGGATCTTCAAAATGATGAGATGTTTTACAAATTTTGAACTTGACTTAAATATAACTAAAACTCACCTTTTCTACAGTGAAGCAACGCTATAGTTTGTTTCGTAAAAGAATAACTAAACATTTTCTCATATTATCTTTTCGTTTTCAAGTCTGTTTACTGCGCATTGTAAACGCAAAGGTACATTGTTTTAATGTTGGGTGCGCGAGCACGGTGCTCTGAAGCGGCCGCCAGATGGGGTCAGAGTTGCGGTCTCCTTCTTTGACGAGGTCGTATATAATTAGCGGAAAGTTACACCCAACCAATGGTTGACCAGGTAATGAAAGATCCCATTTCAGGTAATAATTGCTCCATAATATGATACTTGAAGGACAATGCATTTCAGAGCACGTCTTCGAAGCAGCAGGTCAGTTAGGATCCAAAATAGCAGGCGATCTTCATCCCATCATTACCGATGACTAGCAGTTTTCCGCCGAAGCACTAAGAAATTAAGCTTAATGGTATAGGTGGAACTTTAACGTGACTTACTCTATGGAAGGTGATTGATGAGCCAACGGAGGGGATATTTAAAGTATATAATGATGCTTATTTCAGAGCTCGTTACGTGCTTGAAATTGATCTGAGGAAGTGTGCTTATTATGGGGAATTGTTTTCATGTGTGAAAAATTTCATAATTTCCGCATTTTCTTTTAATAGTTAGCGGCTGAAGTAAAGAATACTTATTGTATCTTTTAAACAATGAGTGTTAAGAAGTAAGCTCTGAATTAAGAAGTAAGCGCTCTCAGTTTTTCAATGTAAATTCACCAGAATATTGTGCAACGTCTCTCTACAGGAAATTAATGAATAAATTCAAAACGTTTCTCATCCCCGATGACTAAAAAATTAAGTCCTTATACTAATTATTTATTGCAATTTGGTTCTGATTATATAAGATACTCAATCCACATATTATCTATTATGCAATTGAAATTATTAAACGATCTGGCCAGAAAATTTATTAGTAAAATTTTGCGTTTAATTTTTGATTTATTGTAAAATTCAGATGAAACATCATTATTGTTTTTTACGCGTGTGGAAAAATTTGGAATGCAGCACACTAAGACAATGAACAGGAGAACCTTGAATCGACGTATTAAAACTCCAGATAGTTTTTAATTCTTTTTAATAGTTTTTGTAATTTCAGAACTATTTGAAACTCAGGGACTCACCTAAAGTCGTTCGATATCGCATAAAATAATATTTCTTTCTTGCAATTATACATTTATTATAGCCATTTTTTATGCCTGCACTTGAAGAACGACATCGCAGTAATAAAAACACGTAATCTTAAATCTGCACACGTATGTTTCATCACAATCAATGCTACTTAATTACTATATCGAGGCACCTAGTAACTTTGACGCTTCTACCCCCTTAATATTTGCTAGCAAATGCGCCTTGATACAATCCCTGAGCTCGCGTGTATCGAGATTTTGTTATTGTGCTACGATGTTTTTCGTTGCCTGGGAACATCATTAAAGTGACCCCATTTTAGGAATGCTCACCTGTCCTTGCTCTGGAGCGTCCACGTTCACAAACGATCTCCCTGCATATCACGGCCGAGAAACTAACAGTAATACTATGTCTAATGAACTAAAAGTCTCAGTAACTACACATTTCCATGTATATTTATCTCATTATCGAAGAAACTCAATGATTGTTTTCGAGCAGTTTTACGATTCACGGCATGGAGTGCTTGGTATAAAATGTTTGATTGAATGCGAGCAGTTGTGTCCGTGGTTGACCTGTTTGTCAGCCCGCGGCAACACCTGCTGGCTTCATCTCCATGGCACCGTAAAGCATAAACAGGATGCCGCTACCAAGCTCTTATACGGCCCTACGGTGAGGTGCTTTTCATCCTGCATTCTGAGTCGCCAACAATCGAAAACCAGGAAATAAATTCATCATAAATGGGTGAACCTTTGGGGTTAGCGTGGGAAGCTAATTGAAATGGAAATCGGAGAAAACATTTCAGGCCATGGCATTGCTTTTCATTTGTGAAAATCGATATAAGGCACATATTGGGAGCATTTATATTGATATGAGAAGACTGGCCATGATTTGACCGTCATAGATTGACAGAAACCTTTTTTACATTTCAGTATAATTTTAATTGTGTTGAATACTTTAATCAGTTCATTATTGTTTCTGATACTATATTCTTCGAAAATTTGAAGGTTAAAAAAAATGTTGAGAAGAATGCTTGGGAAATTTTTTTCATATTCACTGAGTAAGTCTTCGTTATAAGTCCTGCAAATTCAGGAAAAAATACATACATATGTCTGTTGCATACTATAACCTCGTACATAATATGTATAATCTATTGATATTTTAAGGAAAATCATGTCAGTTTGCATTTCAAAACTGTAACAAGCTATGAGGAAGTTTATCTTGCAGACTCTCAGCATCTAGAGGATAGTCTTTCCAAAATATTAACAAGCCTCATGTCCGCGCTCGGGCTCCTACAGACCTTTACGCTTTCCGTTATATTCTTAGGCTCATTATCTCCTATGGTCAAATTTCGGTATGACTTTACACCTGTTAATTCCATTAAGCCATGTTTATGGAAGTGACCACAAAGGTCGTAATCCTACAAAAGAGGCCCGGCATGGTAGCATGACCTAGTTTCCGTGAGGTTGTTCGGCCGTCCCGTCCAATGTTTACATGGCGCGCTCAGCTTCCCGATCACTTTCAGGACATCGTGAATACGTGCGAGAACACTTTCGGCTCAAAGGATTATAGTGACGCAAAATTACATGTCTTCCTGAATGGTATAATTATTATTATTATTTTTTTTAAACCTTTGGGGTTAGCGTGGGAAGCTAATTGAAATGGAAATCGGAGAAAACATTTCAGGCCATGGCATTGCTTTTCATTTGTGAAAATCGATATAAGGCACATATTGGGAGCATTTATATTGATATGAGAAGACTGACCATGATATGACCGTCATAGATTGACAGAAACCTTTTTTACATTTCAGTATAATTTTAATTGTGTTGAATACTTTAATCAGTTCATTATTGTTTCTGACACTATATTTTTCGAAAATTTGAAGGTTAAAAAAAATGTTGAGAAGAATGCTTGGGAAATTTTTTTCATATTCACTGAGTAAGTCTTCGTTATAAGTCCTGCAAATTCAGGAAAAAATACATACATATGTCTGTTGCATACTATAACCTCGTACATAATATTTATCATCTATCGATATTTTAAGGAAAATCATGTCAGTTTGCATTTCAAAACTGTAACAAGCTATGAGGAAGTTTATCTTGCAGACTCTCAGCATCTAGAGGATAGTCTTTCCAAAATATTAACAAACCTCATGTCCGCGCTCGGGCTCCTACAGACCTTTACGTTTTCCGTTATATTCTTGGGCTCATTATCTCCTATGGTCAAATTTCGGTATGACTTTACACCTGTTAATTCCATTAAGCCATGTTTATGGAAGTGACCACAAAGGTCGTAATCCTACAAAACAAAAGAGACCCGGCATGGTAGCATGACCTAGTTTCCGTGGGTTGTTCGGCCGTCCTGTCCAATGTTTACACGGCGCGCTCAGCTTCCCGATCACTTTCAGGACATCGTGAATACGTGCGAGAACACTTTCGGCTCAAAGGATTATAGTGACGCAAAATTACATGTCTTCCTGAATGGTATAATTATTATTATTATTTTTTTTGCTTAAAGTTTTTCGGAATACCTCGATTACCTGACATACATCCGACGTTCTATAAGAGGGTAAAATATTGTTCTTGATTCATAAATGTTTTAACGAAATCTTCAGAGTAGCATGATCTTCCAGTATTAGCATGAGCCATAAGATTATTTGCAAAAAAAATCAAATAAGTTGTTTAGCTGGCCTATTTGGTCTGTTCATGACCCAAATATATCTTATTTCTTATTCTCCTCTAAAGAATAGTAAAATAAGATTTGCAGATTAATTGTCTCCTAAGTTTTTCGAAGACTTTTTTTTAATAAATTCGCCATTTAGTAGTAAACGAAATAATGATTTTTCCAATGAAAATATTTTTTAATAATTAGTTTCTACTTAACTTGTTTAGTGTATCATCTTGTGGCTATAATAATCTACATTCTGGCCCCATTCATTTCCCAGGAATACCACTGGTCTGAAAACTCCTGATGTCATTTCTCAATGTGGGATAGCAATTGCCGAAGTATGGCAGGTGTAGCGCAAAGTTGTTCAAACATGATCAGTTGGGCTATGTAAATAAGCGGGGCTTTGCTCTAATAGGAACCAAGTCGTCTTAGCCAACACCATCACGACTTGCGATGAAGGGGAAATAAACATGATTTCTCCCGAGTGTTGAACTTGCGTCCAATCATGAGTTATACTTTCCAGAAATCAAAAGAAAGAAATTTTCAAACATGCAATGAGTTTTTGTGCCTGTAAAATAAGGAATACGATAGAAATGCCCGATTTTTGTGAGGCTTATTTTCTGAGATGCGTTGAGGTCTCCAGGAACAGACGGTGGATGGTAACGATCTTCATATACGAAATTTTCTGTGGGTTTTTGTTCTTAAGAAAAAATACGAGAAAACGAGTGCATAAAAATTCATTGCGGCAAAAAATTTTACAATGCGTACACGTATAATTTAAAAATTGATAGAATGTTGTTATTGTTGTCATATTTTTCTACCACGAGTAAAGTCAGGAATCGTATAACGGTGAATAGCTAATAAATAAAGATCAATGTCGGGAAATACTATCTCAGGCACGCAGCACTAACTGTTCACTAAAATGGAGTTTGCTGAAGCAATATAATTTTGTTGGTTTCTCAAGAGGAGCTTTGCATGCAAACATAGCACGGTCTAGAGGACAGAGAAGCGTCATTCACTAGCATTTTCCCAGGCTACGAAATTAACGAGCGGACTCTTTCCATACTGAACCATCATTATCAGTCAACGTTCGAGATCGCGTCATCGTTGGCGAGTCTCACACTTGTTAGAGACTCGCTTGTTACAGCTGTTATAACGCGACGATCTGTGACCTAATGCAGCTGCAAATAATGAAGAAGAGCGGGAGATCGTTCCCGTGAACAAGTGGCTCTATCAGATACGGCGTGCGTGACCATCGAGGACAAAAAACTTTCTCGATATGCGTCTCGTTCACATCTGCGCTTTGATTGAGTGTTATCGTCCAAGTTGAGTTGAAGTCAATGATTGAAGTTCACAAACGTCGCAGCCTCAAATTTGCAAAAATGTGTTGCATTAGCTTTGCTATCGAAAATTCGTTCTCTAAATTTCATAAATCATCTGCAAAATATGTGAGACATGAGTCGTAAAAACTGTGTTTTTTTAGGTTTTACTTGATGCTTGGTATAAAATCTATCATTTCACCCGGAAAAATATGCAGAATCTCATTAAAGTTTTCCCGCTACCTCTAATCGCCTTGGGAATATTTACTAGGAGGCTTCATTTTCACAGAGCGAAGCCGGCAGTTCACAGTCATGCAAAGGACAGTTTCTCAAGCGATAAGTCCAGATGCGTGGCCGACACTCGTAAATTATCTACACTCGACACCGTTACTATTCTTTTTGAGCCGCTTGCTGAGCTCAAATATCTCGTGACCAACGCGTTTAGAGGTGGGCTAAAGGACAACACGTCTATAGCGACCACTCCTACATAGCTATGCGAAAGATAGTCGAGAATTGCCGGGATTTAATCTAAAAGTTTTCATATGCATAGCCAATCGCAGAAGTGAATATTTCTGAAAGACTAGTATGAGTTGCCTTGCAGAGAACACTAGCAGATGCACTTCTCATGAATATCAGACGTTGTGCATTTGAATTTTTCACTGTTCTGTATTAAGACTATATCGATATTTTAAACCAACTGATCAACAATAACCTAGGATACAATGCTGCACGTTATAGCTCAAGATGCGCGATACATAAACTTGTCGTCAAGAATTTAATATTATTTAGAGCTGCGTTCGCGGTGCGAGGAGCAAATACACCATCACCTATTTTCTGTCATTGCATATTCGTACTCCCTTCATCATCAATTTTATTGAAGCCATGACCAAGCCAGCGCGCGTATATTGAAATCTTTACAAGCTCCCTAGTACCACAACCACCTCAGTGATACCACCGCATCATCATTAATGTCGCCTTCAATGTGTTTGCTGCGGCTTTTGAAGCCCTGCTTGATTTAGCGCCTTCACATTATCAACGCTCGTCGGGAACGAGGACAAGGGGTGCTCGGCCGCCTGCACGATGTTGGTCCATAGGCCTGGGGCGTCGTGGGAGCTCGCTGTACAACCACCGTCTTCCAAGTTACTAAACAAAATAAATAGATGACGTGTTAGAGTATTGTGCGGCATCAATTCAAAAACAATCTGTAACAATGCGTGTCAAATTCATTCAATAACAATATGTGACAGATATCTGTTACATGTTAGTAAATAACAACCAGTTCATATTTTTCAATAAAACTTTTATTTCCTTGAGACAGCACAAAGAATTATCTGATGGAATTAGTACTGCAGCATAAATGTTTACATGTTACTGGGAAATAGAATCGAATTAAGCTCTTAATTATTTAAAGATTGTCTGTTACTATTAAAGAGTTAAATGCTCAGATTGTAGACGACATTCTTGGTTTGGAATAAAACCACATTGTGCGACTTTTTGTTATGTCAAAGCGAGCAAGTCTCTTGGTCTTAGCCGCAAGTCTTAAGGGTCCACTCACTCGATGTTTAAAGAGGTAAACGCTGGCTTGGTTTGGCGGCGAATGAAGCCTGCCTCGTGGCTTCGGCAATCTGTTTGTAAGGACATGATCTCTTCACCTGAGACAAGCATGCATGGGAAGTGCCCGTGTGCCCGGCAAACTTCACAGACCTCACAAAACACTAAGAAAACGACCAAGTTTGTTCCGCTCTCGCACTCCTATGTTTGATGGAGGCGGAGGAAAAAGTGCAGGACCAGGAGAATTGGAAAGCCCTGAGGGGCAATCGTACTGTAAGCCATCAAATCCAGGTCATCGATCGTGCAGAACTCAGCAGATGGTGTGATCATCTTAGACTCAGAAGCCAGAAACTTTTCATCGAATCTTCAATCCATGCACACTCTATGGTAAAAATAGAACAGCTTATTTTTATTGCTCCTTCGAAATTTTTCCGAATTCTACCGAAGATAGAGGCCAAATTAATGTTGGTTTTTTAATATTTTATTGTTGATATAATGGCAGGTCTCTGATTTAAAATGGGGTAAAAAAATTCTGCCCACTTCGAAAGCAAAAAATAAATAAGATCTGCATTGAACCATTGTCTTATATATTTTCAAATTCGTTACGGAGAAGCATTTGCATAGACTAAACAAGATGAAATTTGTACAATCAACATCTGGTATCTTTATGAATTGACACCTCACAAGATGCATGTGGAATCCAAATGTAGAAACTAATTGAACATGCANCCCGCATTTTCTGCAGGCAGTGTATTCTATTCACACCTAAAATAGCAATGCGGTATACTTTAAGAACAGATAAATTAAGAAGAACTTTTTTATATATTCCTCGTTCTATGTTCAAAATTTGTCATGATATTGTGAACACAGTCGAAAAAATTTCGCCTTGGCGTAAAACTTCAAGAAATAAATATGTGATATTCAACGTATTTTCAGTAAGAGTTTTACACAAGTCGTTATTTGGAGACATCAAAGTCGGATTTGAGTCGTGCTTTCCTGGAACAATCAAGCCAGGTTCCAGCAGCGGCTTTTGGTCGCCATGCACGCATGACGAACGCGAGCCTCTGGCCTCGAGACATGCCTGCCCTCTTCTCAGTTTCCTGTTTTCAAAAGCACTTCCTGTAACTTTGTTGTAAGCTTATCAATAAAGATGACGATCAAGAGGTTCCAGATCTGTAAACAATTTCCTACATTGTTGTCAACGGTAATCTTATCCCAGCGTATTCTCCAAAACATAAAATTCCGCAAAGAAATCAAACTGTGTGCCAATCTTTTTCAATCGGTACCGAATACATACTAAAAGTAGAAACATTTTCTAAATCGTATGGTTCATGAAACACGTGGCACGTTTATGAAAATAACTGTAAATTGAAATTTTCGCGGTAATATTTGTTTAAAGTAAAAATTTTATCAATTTCATGTACTTTGCTCAGTGTGGAGATTTCGGCCGAAAGAATCTACATTACGAGGCTTCAGAGATGCATCATGTTTGCTCGAGTTTTTGACGTCAAAAAAAAAACAATTCGAAGCATTTTGTTTGGTATCACGCACAATTCGAAGAGCAGTATAGAGCTGCAATAATGTAAACCAGTGAAGCAAATATTTGTTCACCCAAGACCTTGGTGTCATGGGGCATCTGGTCAAAGTTCAAGTCGTTATTTGCTCGTCCTGATGCCATTTCTTCTGAACTATCTGGAAAAGGTTACCCAAAAATCACTGTGGAAAATTTGCTCCTATTGGAATAGATTAGGCAAGCAGTGGGTTCTGTGTTAAGAGTGCCACGCTCGACACACCGTCGACACACCAGCGTGACAGTTCCATTTAGTGAGACTTCAATACACCCACGCACCCGATCCTTGATACCCATTAGTGGCCTCCTAACTCGACTGCCTTTGCTTACGTAAGTTTGATTAGGACAAAAATAAGCTAGGTCATTTAGAAAGTTGCGTGTATAAGGAAACAATTACTGTTAAGCAGATTATCGATGAGAACATAAACCGAATAATTTCTTCGTAACCATGCACTCTTTTAATACTAATTCCACACAACAATCTCTTTAAAATTTCAATTGTGGAGTTCACATTTCAAAAATATTGTTCACGTTTGGAATACACGAAATCTCGGTGTCACTTTTTTATTCTTCTCCAATAAATACAGTGAAAGTTTATTAAAATAAACAATAAAATTGAGTGTAACACACAAAAAGTTCTGAGTCAGACTGGTTAATTTATCTCAGTTCCATACAAGGAAAGGATGACCGACCTTGCACGTCAGAAAATCAACAAGCTCATCCATCAAGCTCATGCAAGGCTGGAAAAGCTATCGTTGCCCTGACTATTTCGGAGCACGATTCAGATCAGGATGACAGATCGTGAATAAAATGGTAAAAAATATAAAAACAGTACATGTTTTTCTTTTCACAGATGATTTATTTTGTGATGATCATTGATATATTCCTAAAATTATTTCTGAAAGATAATCCCCAAACATATAACATGATGAAAATTAAAGAAAATTAAGTTTCGTGAAAAGTAACAGGTGATGTGGTGGTCGTAAGTCCAAATCCTGGAGGTCAAGAATTTAGGTTCATTCTTCGCTGTTACTCGTCAAAACTTGCTCTAGCAATTCATTCATCAAACTGTGAAGATCATCAATCACTTCGGTGCCATTCTATCCGTTGTGATCTTGATCTGTATCGATATCCCAGACCTTCTTAGATCTTTCAGGACAAGTCCTTGCAGTTGTTGCAGTGGCTGTGCCATCACGGCTCCGAATATGCACTGTAAGATGGATGGTATTCCAGTGAATTGGCTTCTCACGCCAGCGAGTCGCATTCAGCCGAGGTCGGTGTGGACCTGGCACAATGACGGCCTATTTTTTTCACGGCGTCATTAGGAAGCTTTTTAGGTTCCACCTTTGTTGAATTACGACGACCGTATCATTTCACTAATCATCAGTGGGGGCTTCTTGTAAACATCGCAACGATATTCCATGCAGCTGCCGTGATGGATCGCTTGATTTTACATCGAAATGTTTATGTTGCGTCTGAATTAAAAATCTGATTTATGTTGCGCCTGAATTATTTTAACTACAAGCAAATTTATATTATGCAAAAAATTGAGCAGAAATATTTTCTAAAAGTGGCATGCTATCCTGGTATTTATTTCTACCGACACCCGTGCCACAATATAGGAGAAAACTACAGAATACAGTCGAATGCTCACACAATAAAACATTTTAAATCTACCTCATTGGCACGTATCATTCTATGCTGACACGATTTTTCAATATTTTCAGTATTATCGCACTGATTTCCAACTTATTTCCATCACTGCAATTGTTGTCTTAATTTTTAAATTAACTTTTTCAATCACGGTTATTGCAGTCTCAGTTTTTTTCAGCCTCCGTTATCGTAGACTCTGTTTTCGGTTATTTTAAGCTGCGGCTTTCGCAGCCGTATGTTCACTCCATTAAATAATTTAAACCAGTTTTCAGTTATTGCGACAGCAATCTTATAGTAAACAATTATTTTCCGACACGGCAACTTGAGTCAAGCGAGATCTGTACAATGTCGCGAGATGTTTAACATAAAAATAATGGCGCAGAGTGATAGGCTGATTAGGTATTCTAAAAACGACAATTTTTTCCTTAAATAGATATAAGGATATTGTTTTACTATTTGGCTTTAAACCGTATTGTGAAATAACTTACATTGGCTACTTTAATATCAATTTTGTTTGCACTGAGATTAAAGGTTTTTCTCTGCCTAAATTAAATTACCTAACTTTAAAAATCACGCTTCTTCAAGCAACGCCACGCTGTCAATTTTTTCTCGGAGAAAAAAATTTATCTCGAGATAAATTTCAGATATTGAGATAAATTTGAAATGTGACAATATACGCCACCTTACTTTGCTCAACACTTACACGAATATTCTACCTGAATATGAAATTTCTCCATCCAAAATTCGGTTAAACTTTAAACGTGTCTCCAACTTATAGGTAAATATTTTATTAACTATAACATTATAGATGAAACAAGTTTCAGAGTGAAAGAATATACGCAAAAAATTCAGGGAGTTAGAGATTTTGTATGGCCAATATTAGAACTCTTTACATATTGTTATTTGCAATGCAAGCAGTATAGAAATTTGAGGAAGAATTTTTTATTTATAAAATAAGCGAAATCGAAGATTGATTCTACACCGTGGGAACCAAAACCATTTGTTATCTGTGATGCAAAGCAATTTTTCACAAAGACTGCTTTTACTATTCATTTATAGTCATGGTCTATTCTGCGACTCGTTGATCTTGAGCTCAATGCCGCGTCTCACGGCGTACGGAGTTTGCGTTTAACAATGAAGAAAGGTACGTCATATGTCGTCACTTTCGCTGTCACATGCACGAGGAGGTCTTCTTTAATTTGAAATTAATTCTTAGAACTGCATCGGGGTGATGAATATTTTATTTAAATTTTAAAACAGCCTTAAAAGTTAGAAAAAAAATAAGGAAATGTACGTACGTAACTCGACAATCATCAACATGAATATGAGTGCATGTAGATTTGAAATCATTAGGAGCGATTGACTCCGTCGGGAAGTGAGGGACGAGCGTACATAACGTTTCAAATTGTAAATCTCAGCATCAAGCGGTCGATATTCATTTTTGTAGCGGCAAACAAGATTAAAAATGCAACCTTATGCGAGAATTATAATCGCACGTTTGCTGACTCACGCTCGTCAGGGAACAAACAACAACTCGATGCTTCCAATAGATGTCGAAATTCTGCCGAGAGCGTCATCATCACGGGGCATTTAGATTATTAGGCTGAGCTTGGATGTCAATGAGTGGCGCTTCTGAGGCGCTTCACTCATAACACATGCCAATTAAAGCGCATTCAAGGGAGTCTGGCCCCATTCTTGCACCAAAGTTACAAGGGAGGGCTTCGCAGAGAAGAAAAGAAAGCCTCATTAGCCATAGCTCGGTCAGGATGTTCCCCTATTGTTGTTTGGCCATGTTGCAGTCAATTCTCGCTTTGTAAATTAAGACAATATTGTTGTTTGCTATTCGTAGGTGCTATACAAAGCCAATCCTTAATTTTGCAGGCTCGGCATAGCTGGACTTGGAAGGTGTGATTATTTCTCGCGCATATCCTCAAGGAATTCCGAGATGACTCTGAGAAGAACTTTTAGCTGAGTTTTTCTCTCAAAGTGGTATAAAATTCAGTTCTAAATGAATAGACAAAATAACAAATAATATAAGATCACTATTGCTGCTATGGAAGTATTCTCTGAATTTTCGAGCCTAGATAAAAATTAAAATATTTGACTTCCATTGAAATCTTATCAATCAAGGAATAATTTCGAAACTGACTAAATCCCGAGACCATTTTCGTCGAATTTTTCAAAAATTTGTTATCATTTTTGTTGAAGTTTTGTAAAATTGTACATCATCATAACGTTTCATTGTGTCAATTTTTTATTTCACAGAACCACATAAAAATATTTGCATTTCTTCACTCAATTCCTTCTGTGACGCAAACTTGCCAAATGGATGATACCTCATTTTGAACTTTGTCAAGCGACTGTTTCTCGACCAGTGCAGAGAAATAATTTCTATCTATAAGAAATTTTGTTAGCCTTTTATCATAAACTTAAATGCGCATTTCAAAGTTGAAAGAACTATCGCTCCTTATGGCAAGGGAGCAATTGCATTTCAAATTATAACTGCATTTCTCTTGGACTTGACGATGCAAGATACTTTTTCTTGCCTGCCACTGACGCGTCGATATCACAATTTCTCTGCTTCTCCCAGGACGTTTCGCCTGCCTTGAATGTTTCACCTTTTGAGGAGCGAGCGACCAGGTTTTGAGTTCCACGCTGTCAATCGCAACGATGACTCTGTAATATGCAGGGCACAATTGAGCCTTGATTTCAATTAGGGTTCCATCTCACCACGTGCCTTATTCATAGTCATTCCCGCACATGGATGAAGCAACTGCGTAATGAACGTCTGCAGTTCAACCCGAGGATGACTGCGGACTCTTTCAGTTCATCCTTCTTATTAGGCGCACAAAAGTGGATCATTTCGTAGTTTCTTTTCTACCCAGATTCATATCGTGTCGATGATATCAGCTCACTGAATGTAAATATCGCTCGCTCCAGGCCACGGTGAAAAGTCTTCAATGAATCTCATTGTAGTGCCTGTCGAAGATCCCTCCCTTGGAGAACAATTAGATCGTCGAAGTTGACCATGGAGCGTTTTAATATTGCCGGGCCACAATGTGGAGCTGATGGTGTGAGTTTCCGTCAAAGGCTCGGGCATTGTGCCCTCGCTGTCTAGAAGAAGAATGCCGCAATTTAGAAGCCACTTTATAATGCAAATACTCTAGTATTCGCACGATCTTTTATGGAAGGTGCACGTACAGGTATAATCGCAGCAGCTTTCTAGGAGAAAATTCTCCAAAAACTCGAGTGACAGAAATCTGAATTATTCAGCGAAATTTGAAAGACAATGCAGACTGGAAGGACAGTTGAAGAAATGCAACAAAGTTTTGAAAAATGAACAGTGTCGGAGGTTTTGTCATGTGGAATATTGAACTTCTATTTTTGAGCTAGAAACTGTTAAGCTGACGCACGCAGTGAAATGAAAGTACGCGCTTGCGCATATACTGTAGTTTTTTTGACGCAAATAGAGAGTCCCTGGATATCGTTAGCAATTAATTGCAGTATTTCGAGAAAACATCGACAAAATAACATTGTGGCTGTCGCAAGCGCAAGAAAAACATGTTATGATGCTGAATATAGGAATTTATGGAGCTTAGTTGGAGCAAATCGATTGCAAAATTATTCACTTTCCAAATCTAACATGCAGCGTCGAGGCTCATCTTCAATTGTTCAATAGAAATTATTCAACTTCATAAACTATTCACGTTTTACTCAAATTGTTGAATAAATTTATGAAGTTGGCGAAATTCATGGTTCGAAATATCATAATGAAAGTTGAAAACATTAGAAATTGGCGGTAAATACTGATAAAAGTATTAGCCAATGTTGATACATTCATCGTGCATCAATCTAGTCTGAATGCATGTTTTGATTAGGTTGCGCTTGAAATAAACTTCTACATAAATACTCATAAAACATAATTTGAATAATTTGTTTTGACTTAACTTTCAAATTCATTGTTCGCAAAATAACCTAATTTCACGGTATCTCTTGAAGATAAACAACAAAAAAACATATTAATTAAATTCATTTTATTATTATCTGAAAATGTGAAAGTATCCAAAAAACTATTTTTTAGACGTGAAGTAAACCAAGAGAATTACGTATTATAACGCAATGCATTAGAAAATTGGTTTGCAGTGATTTTCAGGGTGAGTGATTTTGTTCAAATAAAAATCCAATTTGTGCCTTTTTGTGGGTCATCCTCACTCAGTTTGACCCGGCAAAAAGGCGTATCAGTGCTACGACCGCTCTTTGCTCGTGTTTTGTGAAAGAAAGTGTGTCACTACTGCAACAATATGACCTATTCATGTTTATGAGTGAACCGCACAAAACGTTCACGATTGATTTGTTAAAACCTACAAATGAATGTCGAAAGAATATTTGTCAATTAAATTATTTCTTATGTTGTTGGAAGAAAATTATCGTTCCTTCAAAAATACCGAAAAAAGTATTACATGCATGAAGTGTCACAAGATGACTGTGCATCTCAAACGGGTCGCGAAAAACAAACATGGCTCACTAATTAATGTATCGGAGCATCTGTGGGTTCCTATAATGAAGGACTACGTTTAGCAGGTCCCAAGCTCGTTGATTATAACTCTGTAAATCTTCGTCGTGCTATTGACAAGAGGACAGTGCCTTCATTGAGAGCTCTCTAGGAGCAAAGATAAAGCCTACTGACAGCACAAAAGCTGCCTAACAAAAGCGACCTCGTTCAATGTTTATCGCGCTCAGTCAATGGGAAAAGTCCATGGTTTTCACAAGTCACACCAGCACGCACAAAATTTAAGAAATATAATTTTCAAGTCTAAATGAGGCATTTCGTTACGGTTTAAATTCACATTTTATTGATTTCTATCAATTTTACGTCGTACATGTGATGATTTTATCCACTGCAGGACGCTTTGCCTCCCTCCTACTTTTCACAACATATTATATGTGATTTTTAGTTCATTGTCTGACTTAGTTCTTTCATTCGGAGTTAGAGTGGACTAAATAGATAAGAAACCCTCAATATGAACTGGTTTTAAGATCAAGCTAGTGCTGAAATTTGTAATTTATACACGTGCGATGGTGATATCACCATCGCACGTGTATGAATAAGTAAATTCTGCCATCTAATATTAACATTTGTAATTATAAACAAATAGAATTTCCACGTGTAACTACGGTGTAAAACAAGTTTCTAGCAAAAAAAAAACAGGATGCCTCTCACAATCACTGTTTTGAGGTCGAGTTCACTCATTATGCAAAGGAGGTAATATTTTCTGACCATCCAGATGCCCGCTAACGCGGATACGAGAGGCATATTGGGTGGTAAATTTCGATCTAATTGCCTGCTAGTTTCTGTAACTAAGTCGCGACACGATAAGCAGCTTTATTTATACATGACAGACTGATGTTCATTCTACTTGTGACAAGATTATGTTCTGGTTTCGCGTCCAAATACTCTAGTTGCAGAGCAGTTCATGGTCCCTCCGAATTTTAAGAGTGAGCTTTATCGAAGGTGGAGTCCGCAAGAGTTTGACACGAGTGTCTTCGAGGGGTCACATGCCAATTAAGAGAATGGGAGTGTGCACTGTTAAATCTTACCCTACTCTCACCAAATGAAGGGAAGTGAAAAGACCTCAAGGTTCAGACTATTTATGACCAACAACACCTAAAAGGGTCCACAACAAGCATCCTAGAAGCCACAAATCAAACCAGCTGTCATCTCAAATGTATTTGTTCGAAAAAATGACCGTTTGTTAGTTCCTCAATGAACGATGGTAATCTCTGCATGGTAAACGTGGAAGAATAAGTTAGTCCGCGAGCTCTCACAGTTCTGTTGACATCTTAATTGCCGCAGTGTGAATATCATCACAGCATCAAGTAATCAAATTAATTTGCTTTTAAATCTTGCCTTCAATATTTTTTGATAGTTTTACTCTAAACTCATATCAACTTGTTACGATTTCAATGAATGTTGATCTTCGAGATGTGTTCTTCTTGGTAACATACCCATTTAACTGGATGTAGAGTGCGGGGTGCTTAAATCTTAAACATTACACCAAAATAAAATTCACACTATCTGCTAAATACAATGCAAATCCTTCAAAAAACACATATTTAAATATGTTGCCTTTAAAAATAAGTTAAAAGTAAAATTTTTTTCTTCGAAATGAAAAAGGATGCCTCTTACAATCACTGTTTTAACTTTACCCTTTGTTGAGTAAAGCTGTGATGTACAAGCTTTTAACACTTCTTTCCGACTTACCAATAAATCTCTCGCACAACTTCAAGCCGAGTATAGTGGCCACAATTATTTATACACTTTTGACGATACTGTGCTGTCTATGCATCGCAAGCCAACATTAACGTACGATTTTGATGTTATAAAAAATTATTATCCCAGTTGACTGGTTCGCATCAGAAGCTTGTCAGTTGTGTATGTTTACATTGAAGATTATTTAATTTTTACATAACAGAGAAGTTGCAGAGGCATGCTTGCTCTAGTTAGTGATTACAGGTCATAGAATTTGTGACCGTTTTCCATCCAATTAAGAAGCATGCAAATGACCATCATTTCAGAAATTAAAGGTTAAGGCTAATAAACGTCATGCCTGTTGGTAACAAATTTATATATTCATTTTCTGAATTCAAGTTGAATTAAAGAATTACTCGACGTGCAGTCTAACACCTAAGAGGGCGTGAAGTGCAATGAATGGTCTGCCAGGAGGCAGGAGGAAGCAAAACCAATGCTATTTTATACTAGTAGGCCGATCTCAGCTCTCGACTCTGAACCTCAAAAATATCACAGAAAATTATTTCTAAAATTCAACTCATGAATTAAATATAATAAATATTCAATCCTGATACTATGCAAATTATTTAAATAAAAATTTTATTGCTTTCGACTGTCAATTTAGACTGAAATTTTTGTCCTCGAGCGTAGCCCTGGGTAAGTGATGGGGTGGATTGATGTGGGAATCGATTCACGTAATTGGTGAGGAATCTATGATTCTACATTAACCACGTTTTAGATTGCCAATTCATTGAGTGAAAAAACTTCTCCTAGAACAAGTGCCACGGTATGAAAATTAGCGAGGCATGCTTTGAAATGATACCTTTCCTCGCTGAATCGTGACCAGTCAAATCACATAGGAATGTATGGGCCATCAATCCCTCTTCAATAATAAGTCTGAATGGCGTCTGAGTTTATTTGAGAAGATTCGAGTGCAGAGCGCGTCTGTGGAGAGCGACACTAGCGCTCGATGCCTGCGTCGTGATGACCGCCCGCTGTGGCGATAATTTCTTCTCAAGTTCCGAGAAGTCGAGATCTCCAACATCAAACTGAGCCTCGCGCCGCGCCGTGTGGCTTGACGAACTCACGTCCGTCGCCGATGCCATCTGAATGATGCTTGATATGAGGCCACCCGATGCTGTAGAAGTCGAACTATTGAAAAATGTTCAATAATACGGGAAATCAATTAGGCGGCGAGAAAATGATCGTTTACGAATGAAGCGGAATTCCTTTATTTCAGAAAACCAATTAAATTTAATAAAATCTTTATTGCTAGCATAGGAAGTGCATCTAGATTCATAATTTATTCAATCGATTAGAAGCTTATGACCCTTTATGCAATGTAACCAGCATCTGTAATAGATTGTTTGAAAACTATTTCACGCATTAATAATGTGGAAGGAAAATTTAATGGTAAATTTTAATGCAATACAAAATTGAATCTTGCAATAACTTCTGAGTTGTCATTCCATTGAATTCTGAACTTATATCATCTTGAGCCTTTGGAACGCGTGCTCTGCGTGATCGAATTTTTCATGTCAAGAGATAGTGAGGGCTTTACCATGGTGAGCTGAACCTGCGATCATCATGAACTACAGCCTCCCGTGTACAATGGATCGAAACGATAAAAGTGTGAGGTTACACGCATCCGCAGGGAATATTCTCAAGAGCGCTGTCAGTTTCCTGCCCTGCTCGTTGCATGGCTATCACGACCAGACCCTTCGCAGCGGGAAGATTGGCCTTCTTTTGAACCTGCGGCCTCTTTCATTTAGTGCAGCATCCCTAAGATCATTTGATTCTAATTGATTGTTTAAAATTTGCACGAGGTAACCTGATCTGCGATAATCGCCGGGGATTGCATGCATGTTAATGCTTCTTATTATGATTAGCAGCAGCCAGGCCTGATGGAAATCCTCTGTACATGAACGGCTGTCGTGAGTTTGGTTAACGTAACTACGTCGTCACAAACAATATCGCTCATTTATGACTGAGCTGTCGATCCACGGCTGACGTCACTGGGACCTGGGATCACCAATGGCGTGGCAGCAACAAAACTTGCCGTAGGACGTTGCAGAAAATTTATTACCTTTACTTTCAGTACTTTTTAATAGAAGATATTATGAACACATCATTTTCGCTCATTTTTCGTACACATTAAATTTACCTTAAGTCTACTCGCGTCTATTTCTAGAAGTTCAATTCAATCTACTTTTTCGCTTCTTGCTACAAATTACAAAACCAGTTGCAATGTGATAATTAAGCTACACTTTAATGATAATTAAGCTACACTACACCTTGCGAATTCGCGAATGTCCTGTGAAGGTTCAGTAACAAACCTGATGATCTGAGTCATTTCAATTGATTGTACAATTGACGTAATATAAAGTTATAATAAGAAAATTGCCTTAAAATCATCTTTTATCGATTTCAATATTGACTTGTCCTGACCTAATCCTAACGACGTCTGCACAATATCTAACAAGTACTCTTGAAGCGCGGTTGTAAATTTAATAATTTCAAATCGACTCGTCAGACATGACACGAGTTGTGGTAAAATGCTAGCGCAAGTACGTGTATTTGCCGTACTTATTTATGATCTTTTTTCTTGCAAAAAAAAAAATAATTCGAAAATATGAAAGTGAAAATCAATTTTCGAGCAATGGCTTATTGAACACGTTGAACAAGCTGATGATAGAGGGCTTGGGAAGTTCAACGCCATTTAATAAGTTGCTCGATAACTCTTGGTGATTGATGAGCAGATCATTATCAATCGCTAAAATCAAAAGCGTGGACGTCTAATGCTATTTAGGAGCGAGGGAGATAGCTAGTGAATACGGTGCTTCCGCTTTGTGTTATTGAAGTTACCTTCCTTTTACGCTCTCAGATCTCTACCTCATGCAGACTGAGTAATTTTAATTTCATGGTGGAAAAATGGCTTGTCGTAAAATTATAAAAATATATATAGTTGGAAATAAAAAAATGAAGTAATTCGCAATAGATATGAATGAATTAGAAGGAATAGACAGTTTCAACGTTTGAATGCTGAACTGGAGGCAATTATTCTCTGAACATAATTCGGTGAAATGAATTTTAGTTTAAGAGGTGAATGAGGCAGTTAATTTGTCAATGAAATTAGACGGCTAAAAACCTTACTTTGTCGTTTATGATCGTACTTGTGTAAGCTTCTGAACTTCAACCAGAAAGCATTTAAAATGCAATAGACTGAATTATATATTCTGACTGAAGTGCGATTAATTACGTAAAAACGAAGTCCTTGTCGTTTCAATTATTCGAGATTTGGAAGAACCCTATATGAAATCCAAGGAAATTTTTTGGCAACATTTTTTCCCATTTAAAAACATTTTTTCCTTCGTCGGCCTTCTCGTTTACCGAATGAATGTGAACTTCCTTCTCTTTCAGATAAAATTCAATTTAGAAATCGTGCTCTTCGAAGATAGAAAATCTATTAACCGCGCGTTCGTGCATTCTTTTAATAGAAATAATTCGTTATCTAGAAAAATCGTTGCGTTTTCGAACGGATTTTATCGCGAAATAATACAAGATGTTTTATGGCTTGATTTTGAAGAAAATTGAACAAAAAAAAACTCACCTTGATGCACAATTTTCGCGCCATATATTTTCTTAGTCATGAGTGGAGTTGAGAAAAATTTAAGTGAATCATCGAACATGTATTTTCGTAACTAGAACAACAAAGTTTATCTTAAACTGAAATTATGAAGAAAAAGACCACAAAACTGATAAGTTAGAAACTTGTCTGTTCAAGGATAACTACATAAATAATAAAAATAGAATATAGAATAGTTCTCATACTAAATCTGAAACTTTTGGGGGCAGCGGGCCTCAAAAATCAAATGATGAATGATTAGCAAAAACCAATCCATTTTTATAGATAGCCTGTTGTTACTTTCATCGCCCGTTAAAGCATTGAACGTTTTGTTAAGCCCAAGCCTGAAAGAGCAAAAAAATAATGATTGCAGTGCTTCAGTGTCTAAGATTTAATCAGTACCTTGACTCTAAAGCGAAAGATGGAAGATAAATTCCTGCTCCTGATGACGAAAATTGCTGGCATCTGAGCTCACAAAACTCTAGAAAATATCGGGTCAAGAATGCATATGCCAAGCGAGATTCTTATCACTGCATGCAGGATGAGGAAGCGAGTGAGACGCAACAACGAGTTACACTTGTTTAAGCGCTGTTGCCTGACAGCCAAATGACAAAATGAGGCTACACTTCAGCTACTGACTGCAGACAAAAACGTTACGTGGTTAACATCACATGACATTGTTGGAATATAGTAAACTTGAACAGCTTATTAAAGTTGAATTACTCCGTTTTAATTAAAATTTGGTCCTGCATCTTGGTAAAAGATTAATAGATATAATAACACAATCTAATTTGAGCTCACTTATAGGAAGCGCGTTCACCTTTTTGTGAATTCCACAGTAGCCTCGTTTCTGAATAGGCAGCCTCAATACGTCAGCAAGAGGAGTTCCCATGAAATTAAATGCTTCTTCGCATTGAGTGAAGACTGACTGGCAATTGGTACTCTGCCACTGGCTCATCCAGCAGCAGTTCTGATTTTATCAGGAACTTGATTTCAATAGAGGAGACGATGAAGTTCTCTCCTGGCTGAGGAAGAGGTTCATCTCAACATGCCTACTGCTAGGAAATCCATTTTTCCAATGAAATATTGTCATAAATTTTCGCTCATTACAGATATTATAAGATATTTAACAATGATGACCGGCATGGTTACCGGAGAAATCAAGTCGAAAGCTAAATATATTATTGATAGAAAATAATCTTAGAAGTGAAGTGAGATGTTCTTTCAGTTAACCTTGTTCATTTTCGGATTCTATCAACAGCAATTTCGTTTTCTTACTGATTATTGTTAAAAAACCTAATAATATGGGTACGATAGCAAGCGTTCAACTCCGTTTCATTATATAGCGTCCCTTTAATATATTAAATCGTACTTTTTTTTACACGTCGCAGGTTCAAACTTCTCAGTAAACTAAAGGTCACGTAACTATTGAATATTTATATGTCGTCAAGCATCAAGGAATCCGTGCGCGGAAAAGTAATTTAAATAAATAATGTTTGTAAATTTTCCAGCTTCAAGTGAAATTTATTTAGATTACATTCTCATGCAGAATGTTTTGCAATAACAATGGGAAGAGCCCCATTCATTTAAAGAAATCCTAGGAGCATAGCAGCTTAGAACGTTAATAATAGTTACAGCTTTAGACATTCGAAAAATTATTTATATCTACCGTAATTAATCCGTGAATACTGATTGAATAAATTCATTGAAAAGCAATAATTGCAATTCCATTAAGCATCTCCATAAAGGCATATTCTTTCTCTTCTTGGATACAAACGCTACAAGAGAAGAAGTCATCGTAACGCAACAACATACGCCGGCACATGGTATTGAGATTAGTCACCTCGAAGTTTCCAAGTGAGGCATCCGTTAATTCTACATCATCGTAGAGCTCATTGTATTTGGTTCAATTTGCAGCGGAGTATAGGGAGGAGTTGTTTAGCTCTAAGCGCTGAGCATCTGATAAACATGACGAGTCTCCGGATAAAGAGCGAAGCACGCACTTCATTCGATAGATTGTAAGGTAAATTGGCAGGCCCGGAAACGATGCATCAAGGAGTCTGGACAGGCGAGTGGGAGAGATAGTTAAGGACGTGATGGACCTGAACGAAGATATGTCCCGTCTCTTCAGTTCGAGTGAGTCTGATGGAAGTTTTAAACTAGATTAAGGTTCAATTTGAGACGAGTAAGCGCGTTTTCTAAAGCTTAACCAGCCTCAAATCTTAAGACGTGACATGAACTACCAAACTGATAAATGCTAACTTGATTCTAAGAAACTCGCACGCTAGAAAAAACCGAAAAGTATTTTGTTTCCAAACATGGATGATGGAATCGAGTTTCCACGAAATAATCTTAAATATTTCAAGAGATTTAGGAACCATACTTGTACGAAGTCTTTTGATTTTATGAAATAAGAATTGGATGAATTTAAATGATCCCCTTAAGATGGAACAAAAAATATCGACACGCTGAAAATAGATGTAAATAATTTTAGCAAACTGGCAGAGTCATTCTAGCTAATATATCGTTTCGTTTAAATAGCAATACATTTTTAAATAAACTGTGTACATTTTCGATTATTGAGTCTCAAAACTAACTATGAACATAGGTTTGAATGGCAAGTTGCATTAATTACTTGACTAGAAAACTTCAAAACAAAACGAGCCCACGAGCACTGCTCTTGATTACTCATTTTACTGCGACTTGTCCTTAGACTAAACCGCTAGATGCAATCCGTCCCAAAAATAAATGGCAAGTTTGAAGCCTGAAATGCAGTTTTTAGTGCGTGTGTTTAGACGTTCTTATCGGATATGCTCTCACGCTTTGGTGTATCGCGAGGCTGCTGTCAACTGTGATCCATCGCCGCTGCCTTCATGCCTCGCAAAACCACTCATTACACCGTCTCCACTGAAATTGAGATAGAACAGAGTCTCTTGAGAAACATCTGTCTTGATGCTTGGTTACTCGCTACGCAATATTCCAAGCAACGAGGTCACCGAAACAGCGAGGGCATATCGTGGAAAAAACGACCAAAGAACTCGGCAATGATTTTTAAATGCCAATGGATGCATGTAGTGTCCTACTTCTCAGAACGGAGTAAAAGTTGAAAACCAAAGCGTGCTTAGGATGATCGTGTATTGGTATAACCAATTATGTAATTAATACAGCAGTTAGTGTCAAAACTAAAAAATATAACTCAGTCCTCACTGCAGTGAGTGTCAGAGAGCGCATTTTCAGGTCGACGAAAACGTGAAGTCACAGACAGACGGACAGACAGACGGACATGACGGGCACAATAGCGCCTTTTTTCCATAAATGAGAAATGCGCTAATAATTGGCATTGGTATCAGAAAATCGCTTCTAGAATTATATAAAAATTTATGCAGAATGAGTTTCTGTTCGAGTTTGACTTGATAATCACTATTAAGAATTGAAACATGGATTATAATGGGATAAAAATGAAATAGAAATATACTGAATCGTTCCATGCAGCATTTTTCATCTAAAATGGCAAATAATCAGTCATAAGAATTGGCAGATGTCATAATTTTTTAAAGCAAAATGTTCTAACAGTTGTAATTCACAATTTTTCATGTTCGACCCGGATTTAATTTTTTTACAATAAGTTAGATAAAAATAAAAGGATATTTATTCAAAATAAGTATCCTCGCCATGGAAAAAAGTGAATTCTGCTCCAAAAAATCAGTCTCGACACTAGAGTGGATCCTATGATTGCATTCCCACAATCCCGTTACGCTGAGGTCCCTCCATATCAAGGCTGGGAGCAGGGACACGACTTCAGAGCTAATCAACCATTCCTTGCTCCAGTCTCGGCACGACGACGTTAACTGGAGCGCTTATTACCGACATTGATATTCACTTTCGCAGAGTAACCGTCTCGCGTTAATTGTATTTCATCTGCAGATCCTTTGTTAGTCGAGACGAGGATCTCAAGAGATGGGTAGCAGAGCAGTAATACAAACACGATCGCGTAGAGATCCGTGACGGCAACACAAGAAACTCGGCACTTTATGGCAAGCCAAGTCTGGAAAAGAAGTCTTTTGTGAATAGTTCAGACCACGCTCACGGGATGAGGCTTCGTACGTAATTTGGAACGTGAAAAGGAACTTTTTTCCTGATAATTGGGTTTCACTTTCAACAACCGCGCTTGACTTTATCGTGGGTTTTTGACAACAATGCCTAAATCCAGCGCACTTGCGTCAAATATATCGGTGTTTTTCGTACACAGGGAATAAATTGGAGCTATTAATTTAAATCTGAAATTTTCGCCTAAACTTCAGCACTATGACTTGAATTAAAAAGCTTTTGTAACTGATAATTTCATCTCTTTTAAGGAAACAATTCAATTCAATAGTAGGAAAACTTATTGTATGAGTATAGTACTAAATAGTATGAGTAATTACTCATACTATATAGTATGAGTAATTGATATTAATCATTCAAAAGCCAATTTAGAAGGAAAAAGTAAGTTTCATAAGAACAACGAGATAAAATAACTCAAAGAATATCGATGTGAACATGACTTCACCTCATATTAAGCCCTTGTTTACGGATCAGCCTGCATTCCGCAGAATGAATCAATTCTTTATACAGTATAGTTAATATCTTCTCCATCTAGGCCATCAGTAATATAAGTGTAGGTTAGCAGTTTATATTAAATTCGAAGTTTAAATGAATTTGACGCCGAAATTTGTAAGAAATTTAGAAACGGTAAAATAGAAATTGGTAATAAACTATGGAAGACCCATTAGACAATTGAAGTTTTATCGTTAACAGATTTAAAATCACCATTAATTACCTGAGTAGCTAGCCTCTGAAGCATGCTAAATAACATGGACTTTAGCACCATTAAAATAAGCTCGTAATCAATATAACAGCTTCAGAATTCGGAAATACAAAGCTGCAATACTGCATCAATAAATTCAAATAGTTGTATAGGATTTCTAGTACTGAACGTGTATACATGCGTGCCTTCCAGAATAATGAACTCCTTGCAGCCATCACAGCCAGCAACGGCTCTCCTACAAGGATAAGAGAGTGGATGTATAAAGACATTGTAGTAGCAAATGTGAGGCTCGCGATATATGGACGCCTTATATGACCTGCGATAAAAGCCACAGTACGGACATCTCTGCAGAGCATCTCATTTATTATGCATACAAACTATTCGGGAGCGCGCCTCGCGATAAAGCCCTTGTGAAGGATTTAATTCAAGCATTGAAGAGCAAAATGCCATCTCCTACATAATGCGCTGTATCTGATCGCTACTGAAAAGAAGTACGTATCACTATGGAGAATCAAACATAAATAAAACTTGTTCGAATGAGACCTAGTATGTTTCAGCGACCATCATAAATAATTCCAGTGCATGCAGTAAAATAGTTTGTTCAAGCGCGTGATCTGGATCAGAGTGTGGCTGGCTTTACAAATCTGCTTCTATCTAGGAATCTATCGCAGACGCTTCGTTAGCTTTGTATTTAATCGTTTCAGATTTCGCGACAAGTTGTGCATACTGTACGATATTCCAGCCAGTATTGCTCTTCGTTAGCTTCCTAGAAACCTGAAGAGATTGCCTATTGATCAGATAGATGGTTGAGGCTGCTATTGTACACTGGAAACGTGAATTATATTTTTTTCGCTGCCCAAAGCGGAGCCGAGCATTGTGTCTCTGAGTGAATATTTGCGAAAAACTTTCAATCTGGAATCGGTGACGTTAATTTTTTAAACACAGTACTCAAGTAGCATACAAAAATTAATGAAAATTGCATTTCTAAGCATTGTTTTTTTACAACCCGTAAAAATAAATGACATCAAACTTTTAAATGGATATATCAAAACTTGAACTTAATTCTTTCATGAACGAAGCCGTCATATCTGGAGATGTACTCGTCAAAATAGTGAAATATTAAGCACAATAGTGTAAGAATTTGACAAACTTAGAGTTCCACCAAAGTTTCTTTCTTCGATTTCATGTTCAATTTAATAGATCGTTGTCAACGGAATTGAATTTTTGAGAAGAAAGCGAGACCTTGCCAGCGAATATCAAGCATAATTTTTTGTAAGCAAGAAAGAATCCAGGGACTATATAGCTAACAAAATTCAGAGACGCCCCAGCTTCTGGTAATTCAAACCAGAAGCTGCCGCGTCTGTAAATTTTCACAGGGTATAGCTGACGAAGCATGGCGGCATCTCAGACTTGTGCGGTGTCAGAAGCTCTCATGGAACGAGGCCGCTTGAGGCGATTGTGGTTATTAGTGAATATTAAAGAGAATTATTGAGCTGAGGTGGCGACCACAGAACACTCGCGCATAATTTGATGGATTGAGGGCAAATGCTGGATTCCGCAACTTCCGAACGCTGTGGGTCAATAAAGTCAAAATTTAACTATAAATCCGCAAAAAACTATCACCACAGGTATTTATTGAAATAGTTTCTCACGATATTTCTTTCTTAACGTTGGCTATTAAAGTCCAGTGATTTTTATAATGCCTGAATTCATTAGGAGCACTAAGCATGAATAAGTTAGGATTTTTTTTTTTTTTGTTTTTCCTCTACCTTTTTGCCACTAATTTTGATCAAATAATATATTTCAGTGACGGAGGCAAGCTCTCGATCAATCTAGACTTAGTTGAAAACATCGGGAAACAGGATTAATTATAAGAGAATAATAATTACGTGAAAGTGATTAATTATCTGAAAAATAATACACGACAATAAGGTAAAAATTCAACAAGCTTATATATTTCAGTGCGGTAATTATACGGAAATGTTATATGGCTGGATGAGAATATAATAAGAAGTTATGGCCTAATTTAGCCATTTAAAACTATAAGAATAATATACAACCATCCATTCTGTATAAATTCTAAACAATTCCGCACACATTTGTTTAAGACTTTAAGGGAAGGTTGGTATATAGAATCTGCATTCGTTCAAAATGATCCATATAATTGTTCCGTTTCCTCACCTGACACACCTTATTGACTGATACTCCTATTACTAAACGTCTGCGAAATGACGTGAAAAAAACAAAAAAAACCCCGTATAACTTTATTTTAGTACTTAGAACAAAATAAAGAAATTAAAAAACTCAGGCTTTTCATTCACTCTGAGTTCTTTCAAATCCTACTTGTAGGAAATTGAGCTCGGTTTAATCTTTCTAATCGATCGTTATTTAGAGGTTCATGGCAAACGATTTGTGGCTTAAGTTACACCCAACAGCAGAAACTGACATCGGCACGAGATAAATGCTTGTGCGACCAATTACCCGATATCTTGCAGGCAGGTAAGTTTTTACGGGAAATCTGTTTGCATAATCGTCGAAATTGAACCCATGCTCGTAAAATAAGGGTAAAATAAAGGCTTGATTTTCTACACTCGATCAACGAGTACATTGCGACCATCGATGCTTCAAGCACCACTTTACACAATAAAATGAGGGAACTTGAGGACTCTTATCGGCTAGTTGATACTCGCAACGAGCCTAAACCAAGGTTCTGTAAACACACATTTAGGCCCTGTCGATGTTCAGATAAAACATTTGTGATGCCATAGAACAATGTTGTCGCTCGAGGTGCACGATTGAACTCAGTGCGACGTTTTTCGATGGAGGCCAACAGACAGTGTCCGGTCCAACATAATACTGACTCACTTAAGATACTGACTCATCTGAGATATTGACTCATCTGAGATACTGACTCATCTGAGATACTGACTCATCTGAGCTACTGACTCACTTAAGATACTGACTCATCTGAGATACTGACTCATCTGAGCTACTGACTCATCTGAGATACTGACTCATCTGAGCTACTGACTCATCTGAGATACTGACTCATCTGAGATACTGACTCATCTAAGATACTGACTCATCTGAGATACTGAGTCATCTGAGATACTGATCATATCTGGGTTTTAACATCTAAGTTCGTATTCAGCATCCCCGCAGAAATAGGAACAAGAACTAGTTACCTAAAATTTAAAATTCAGTTCACGACGAAGAGTGCCGAGATATTCAGATTAATTCCAAGTTTTATTTTTCTACGAAGCATATTAAATTGTTTGACCACAATTGCTGATTCAATTCATGCCACTTCTTTTGATCAGAGAATATTTTGGCATCAAAATCAGGAGTTTGGTCAACGAGTGTGTAGCTATTCGATCTGAAGAAGGCCAAGCATCTTTGTATATGACCTCAATACAACAAGTGGCTCAATGAAATGGAAATCTTATTCGTGATTTAGGATCAGATTTTGCCCGCACGCTGGCCGGTCAAAACTGCGGTTGAAGGTAGCGGGTTACTTGACCGCAGGTTTGTATCATTTAAGGCCTAAAAAAGTGAAATTTTCATGTGTATCGAAACGCGTGGCAGTATTCATACTGTGTTTTGCAAAGTTTCCACAAGCAATCCACTTTTGAGCTACAGCTTTATACTTCACAAAAGTGATAGCTCGAAAATTATGCTACTTATCAAGTTCATTGCTTCCATCCAAATAGGTGTAATTCGTGATTTTTTTGTCTTCTATGAGGAGTGTGCATATATTAAAAATTTTCATGATTTGTTGCCTCAAGCATTTGAAACAGAAGAATCGATAAAATAATGCTCACGCCACGGGCATTTGTCGAACTAGAAAGGAACGCATTGAAGCAAGCGCACTTACGAGCATCGAACAGACCAATCTCACGTTCTCTCGTAAATAACATTGCTTGCATGAGATCCATCAAATAGTTTGTATGGGGTAAGGATGCCAAAAGAAAGTGTTTCTGCGTGCATTTCTGTGGCAAGGGCCCCACAACAAGGCTCTGACATTTATGTGTCTGACCTGAGCAAACGAGGACTCCTCAATTTATGTTACCATCTCGATCCATATTTTTGCCCACAAAGGAAACGTCCTGTTCGGAGAGATTTGTAACTTCATCCCGAGTGTATTGTGTTCTGGATTGGGAAGATACGCAGTCGAAGCCGACACGATTTGCACTACATGATGATCTAGTCCATGAAGAATGGTCTCCTGCGTCGTGCGGGCGCTCAGGTGCTAAGCACTCAGTGTCGAAGTCTTGGGTTAAAGATAAATACTGATAGCATTCACAATACATATTGTTGGAAAAAATATTTCAAGTTAAAATATTTTCAAGACAAAATATTTCAACTAAAATACTTTTTTAGTTCAATGCAGTTAATTCCATGAAAAAGACATCCGTGGTGATAAGGTCAAAACAAAGAAGAGATCACGGAAAGTTTACGTATGTGAATGTCATTAAGGTACTACATTTTGTTTTTATCGTGAAAGAAGTTAAATGATATTCGAATAAACATTCGATTGACACGCGAAACGGGTAACTTCAAAACTTAATTTATGCTTTGAATTTGGTACGGATACCATTTGATTTTTGTTTTAAAAAGTTCATTACCTAAACTACGAGCCCTCTTTTGAATTGCACTCGCTGCAAGTTAAGAACAAAAACGTACGGAATTGCATACCGAATGTCAGCTAGAGAAAGTTACGAGCATAATGTCATGTGTTGCAGAGGACTTTTTTCTACTCTTCTCCTTTCTCACCATACAATAGTTTCAAGAGTTTCGTCAACCAGAATAAGATCAACAGGGAAGGAAAAATCGTGATCTTAAAGTGGCAGGTGTGTTTTATGGTTTTTAGCCATCAGACTCGTCGAGGGTCAGAGAAAAAAAAATTAGTGTCTGGTTGAAGCTGATCTTCTTTCCACTTGTGGCAGCCCTGAAGAGCTTCCAAACTCAGTAGAGCCACGACATCTAAACACAGCACGCTCGCGGGGACCAACTTGACGGCTCGGGAGTGTTGCCCAAACTTCTTACCCAAGAAGCCCTTGACAGCGGCGCCGCGTCAAGTTCCTCAAACTAAAACTTTTCTCTACTCTTCTCGAGCGCAAACCATGGGGACGAAGAAGTTATTTTTGCAGAAGTTAGGTTAGTAGAAGACCTGAATATTTAGTAGGCAGCACCATGATTGAAAACGTACGAGCTGAGGTCATGCATGCAGTGTGATGAGGATGAGTCTAACGGACACGTTACGCAATTGAAATTCAAACGCATGAAATTTAAAGCGTCCCTGGTACAAATCTACGACATGCTATATCATCTGAGATACTGATCATATCTGGGTTTTAACATCTAAGTTCGTATTCAGCATCCCCGCAGAAATAGGAACAAGAACTAGTTACCTAAAATTTAATATTCAGCTCACGACGAAGAGTGCCAAGATATTCAGATTAATTCCAAGTTTTATTTTTCTACGAAGCATATTAAATCGTTTGACCACAATTGCTGATTCAATTCATGCCACTTCTTTTGATCAGAGAATATTTTGGCATCAAAATCAGGAGTTTGGTCAACGAGTGTGTAGCTACTCGATCTGAAGAAGGCCGAGCATTTATGTATATGACCTCAATACAACAAGTGGCTCAATGAAATGGAAATCTTATTCGTGATTTAGGATCAGATTTTGCCCGCACGCTGGCCGGTCAAAACTGCGGTTGAAGGTAGCGGGTTACTTGACCGCAGGTTTGTATCATTTAAGGCCTAAAAAAGTGAAATTTTCATTTGTATCGAAACGCGTGGCAGTATTCATACTGTGTTTTGCAAAGTTTCCACAAGCAATCCACTTTTGAGCTACAGCTTTATACTTCACAAAAGTGATAGCTCGAAAATTATGCTACTTATCAAGTTCATTGCTTCCATCCAAATAGGTGTAATTCGTGATTTTTTTGTCTTCTATGAGGAGTGTGCATATATTAAAAATTTTCATGATTTGTTGCCTCAAGCATTTGAAACAGAAGAATCGATAAAATAATGCTCACGCCACGGGCATTTGTCGAACTAGAAAGGAACGCATTGAAGCAAGCGCACTTACGAGCATCGAACAGACCAATCTCACGTTCTCTCGTAAATAGCATTGCCTGCATGAGATCCATCAAATAGTTTGTATGGGGTAAGGATGCCAAAAGAAAGTGTTTCTGCGTGCATTTCTGTCGCAAGGGCCCCACAACAAGGCTCTGACATTTATGTGTCTGACCTGAGCAAACGAGGACTCCTCAATTTATGTTACCATCTCGATCCATATTTTTGCCCACAAAGGAAACGTCCTGTTCGGAGAGATTTGTAACTTCATCCCGAGTGTATTGTGTTCTGGATTGGGAAGATACGCAGTCGAAGCCGACACGATTTGCACTACATGATGATCTAGTCCATGAAGAATGGTCTCCTGCGTCGTGCGGGCGCTCAGGTGCTAAGCACTCAGTGTCGAAGTCTTGGGTTAAAGATAAATACTGATAGCATTCACAATACATATTGTTGGAAAAAATATTTCAAGTTAAAATATTTTCAAGACAAAATATTTCAACTAAAATACTTTTTTAGTTCAATGCAGTTAATTCCATGAAAAAGACATCCGTGGTGATAAGGTCAAAACAAAGAAGAGATCACGGAAAGTTTACGTATGTGAATGTCATTAAGGTACTACATTTTGTTTTTATCGTGAAAGAAGTTAAATGATATTCGAATAAACATTCGATTGACACGCGAAACGGGTAACTACAAAACTTAATTTATGCTTTGAATTTGGTACGGATACCATTTGATTTTTGTTTTAAAAAGTTCATTACCTAAACTACGAGCCCTCTTTTGAATTGCACTCGCTGCAAGTTAAGAACAAAAACGTACGGAATTGCATACCGAATGTCAGCTAGAGAAAGTTACGAGCATAATGTCATGTGTTGCAGAGGACTTTTTTCTACTCTTCTCCTTTCTCACCATGCAATAGTTTCAAGAGTTTCGTCAACCAGAATAAGATCAACAGGGAAGGAAAAATCGTGATCTTAAAGTGGCAGGTGTGTTTTATGGTTTTTAGCCATCAGACTCGTCGAGGGTCAGAGAAAAAAAAATTAGTGTCTGGTTGGAGCTGATCTTCTTTCCACTTGTGGCAGCCCTGAAGAGCTTCCAAACTCAGTAGAGCCACGACATCTAAACACAGCACGCTCGCGGGGACCAACTTGACGGCTCGGGAGTGTTGCCCAAACTTCTTACCCAAGAAGCCCTTGACAGCGGCGCCGCGTCAAGTTCCTCAAACTAAAACTTTTCTCTACTCTTCTCGAGCGCAAACCATGGGGACGAAGAAGTTATTTTTACAGAAGTTAGGTTAGTAGAAGACCTGAATATTTAGTAGGCAGCACCATGATTGAAAACGTACGAGCTGAGGTCATGCATGCAGTGTGATGAGGATGAGTCTAACGGACACGTTACGCAATTGAAATTCAAACGCGTAAAATTTAAAGCGTCCCTGGTACAAATCTACGACAAGCTATCTTTAAAATTCATCGAGTGAAGTAAAATAAAAATAAACTTAACTTTACATGGATAAATCGCAATATAGTTTTAAAGATTCCATACCAGTGAAACAAGATCTCTCGACAATAAATGAAATCTGTTCAGTGCCAAGAACCAAACGAGCCACGGTATAATCCTGGGCGTAAGTTTCATTTGAAATTATTAAGTGTATTTGGCACGGAGCCCGCGTCGGAATAATGTGGAAGTGACTGGGCCTCGTAATAGCAGCAGAAGATTACAGGTAAGTTGAGCACGATGCTGAGTTTGCGAGTGGGTGGCCGACGCCAACTCTTCCTTCTACAATTGATGTGACATTGCAAGCCGGGGCCGCTTCGCTCGCTATGAAATGTAACATGAGAAAAGATTCGAATTAATTAAGGTGCCAGGGAATCTTCGCGCTAAGGAGACCCGCTCATCATCTTTTAATGGAATTTAAAAGTACCAAGTATTTATGTTATTTAGTGCCTCTTAATGAGATGTGAGATTTCATCTGCATTCATGAACTTTACATTATTTTGCGCTAATTTAACGATCAGTAATGAAAAAATGTAATCGTTGCGTTCAATCTAATGTGTAATTTCAGGCGTGATAAATTCTGCAAATTCAAACTAGTCAGCTCCCTTTGGTTACTTGTAGAAAGAAGTTTCTCGTCACATTCGTTGAAATATTTACTACAATTATTAAATCACCATTTATTCAAATTGCTCATGAATTGCATAACGCTTCACTTTCGGTTTAATTTCTAAGAAATCAGGGTACTCATTCTGGATATTCATGATATTCAGTTACGAGTCGAATAATGTGGCGTCTTAGTCATCGTTATCAATTTCTCTTACACATCAGGATTTTACCTCTGGCATTTTAAAGCATAATTTCCATCAGTTAAGCTATAGGAATCAGTCACAGTATTATATTCATCATTCCGTAGTATCCAATAATTTGCTCCTAGAACAATGTAAAGAACTGCAAGATACCCTGAACACACTATATATAAGAGATCGGATCTATTGCACAATGGTCTGCCATGGTCAATACATTAAGAATAAGCATTTAGAATAAGCATTAAAGTGAGCAAGTTATATTTATCATATAAGCGAGCTGGTATCACGTCTCAGTCGAGCGAACGTATACACCATCGAATGTCTCGGCTTCAAGCGCCGGCGTAGTGAAGCGTGAACGTTCATTTCTCATTGGGAATTCGAGAGTAATGAGCATCACATCATCGTCTTCAGAGGATAATATCCGCATCATAAAACCATGACAAACAATTACCAACACAATTGTGGCATTTTTAGCGCGCTTTTAGTGACTTTTGATTGCAATTTAAGTCCATAAAATTACCTTTATCATGAGTGAGACACAAAAGTCAGCCTTCAAATGACATCTAAATCACACAGAAGCTGTCCAGTCACGCTCGTAATAAACTCGTCCCGATTCAAGAAGAAGATCTGAGGTGGCCAGGGAGAGATGAAAAATACGATTTTTTTAAATCATTTGCTCCAGGAGAAACTTGCCTCTTCTCATTGCAAGTGGCCTTAGCAGCGAGATTAAAGTGGATCTGGCGACAGGTGTAATTTGAATGCGTGGTGCAGAGCAGCATATCGAGCATGCTGAGAATATTTGCATTACGAAGCATTTAATTTATATGCTTGGAGCATTTCATCAAGCTTTGAAAAATCAGAGTCTAATAAAACAGTCAAGTCGAGAGTAACAAGATTCATTTAGCAATTTACTTGGCATTTCTGCTAATGCGACCATAAATTTCTTCGATTTCGTATGCCATACTTCCGATAACGAATTTCGTAGTTATTTAAGATGAACGATAATTGTTAGGAGCGTAAAATGATTTCTTGATTTCCAATATCATTTTAGTGTTTGTTATTTAAGATGAACGATAATTGTTTGGAGCGTAGAATGATTTCTTGACTTCCAATATCATTTTAGTGTTTGTTATTTAAGATGAACGATAATTGTTTGGAGCGTAGAATGATTTCTTGACTTCCAATATCATTTTAGTGTTTAAATTAACGAATGAAAATCATGTATGTAAATTGAATTAGTTATCAAAATAAGAGAGAGGTTATACGGCTGACATTGCTAGATTGCATCAAGAATTAATGCCGGAACAAAATTCAATCTACTTGTCACTAGGTAGAATTAGGAATTATGTGTTACTTATTTAATTTCGGAACTGACAGATATTATTAATAAATATTACTCCGAAGTTCACTTTTCAATAAATTAAATAATGAAACGAAACAAATAGGATCAGTATGACATACCAAGACGGAGGCATACACTGGTTTGTTGCTCTCCACTTTAGACCGGGAAGCAAGGAGCGTTCGAAGCACGACGACAGCGAGTGTAATATTTGCCAAGCCCACAAAAGGCGCTCATGCAAGGAGCCTCATCATTGCAGTGGTTAATGTAGCAAACGCAAGATCGTGAGCAGGCATGCTGCAGCCTGGACACAATTCAGGCTAATTGAGCCACGGACCATTAGCTTAACTTAAAGTTTATCTGCAAATCAAACAATAATCACAATAGCTCCGGAGTAAAACTTGAGCTCCCTTGAATAAGATGTTTGAATGGTATTGTGTGCTTCAGGAGAGGCTCTCAAAGAGAAAAGATCGAAGTCTTCTCTGTGATCAATGAAGCCGTGAATAACCAAAGCTTAAATGTCAACAGTTCTGAACAAAGGCTGGAGGTCATGCAGCCCTAGAAAAGACGAGCCGTCGGAGAAACTAGGGCAGAAAACGTGGAGTGCATTATTCATGAGCCGCTTTCAATACGCTTGACGTGTCGAGAAAGAGATCGTCCTCGGTAATAGAGACCTTGTGAATAGCTCAGAATAATTCTATGGCTGGAGAATGCCCCAGCGTGTCTTGCAAAACGATATGCCTGAAATTACATTTGAATCAGCATCAGAAACGAATAGACCCGTTAATCCAAGGCTATTGAGAGCCTCACATTGATCGCAGGACGAAACTTGTTGAACGATGAATGCAATCGCTCGATCGAGCCACAACGTTTCGGGCCCAAGGTGAATGATAAATAATTGTTATACACTCTGCAAACCAGAAAGATATCTGCCACAATTGGCATCGTAAACTTTTTGGTGTAATGTGCAACGAAAGTCAACTTCTATGCGCCCTTAGCTTACTTTGATATTATTATGTCTTGTTTGTAACTGTTCTTTCAAAGTAATAAACACAGTCTTATTAGAGAAACACCTGTTGCCTCCTAGATGTAGAAAGCCCAATATTGCGTTTACTGCGCTTGTACATCATGTAAATTAGAATCTCATTTCACGCACGCTGAATTGTCTTTCCCATTTACGATTTTCCTCGCAAGGACAGCATCCAATTTGAATATATAGAATTGCATTCAGAAAGATAACCCGACCACACAGTTTAAACAAATTGGCAGGGGTGGCTAATATGGAAATAGAGATTCTCAGAGCGTCACGTGTCGTGCATCGAATTCGATACTGACAGGCGTGGGAAGACAGTTTTTGTTTCGTGTTTTCCTGCGAGATCGTCATGGCCAAAGTAAAATTTTGTGTTTATTCGATGTCTCGTTTGTTCTCTTAGGAACATCACAAGCAGTTGTCACTGTTAAAAATAATTATACTGAAATGTAATTAAAGGAATTTAAACGAGGACTCGATTACGATTCAGCATGCATTTTATCATATATTTATGCTGATCAGAGACATTTATGGAGTGATATAATTTATTTAAATTCAAATCCTAATGATTAGACTGAGAAGATTGAAAACACCGTTGAAGTAAGATTTTTTTATAGGATTATAGAAAATCGGTTTTTATAAAATAAGATTTTAATTATATATTTATATACTGAATATTTGTTTGCACTCGTGAGACATGCGAGAATGTCCAACTTTATTAAAGGAGATCATCGTGCACTTTTATTATGCCGCTTTCATGAGTCTTGTTTTGTACATAAAATAAAAAGCTTGATGCATGTGTTTTATAAAACACTATTGTATAAATAAGGTTTAAATATAATTTTAAATTGTAATTGAAATTCGCATTGTTACCTGACTGTGATTGCTAACTTGGGGGTGTAACTGGACAAGAACGAAGTACAGTCGGCAAATCAGCCCGCTTTCTGGCGTGAGTTGTGTCCAATTGTTAGCAAGCAAGTTGCGCAAGCATACTAGAAGATATCGGCAATGCAATTTCACTCGTTTTGAATATTTACATGTTTTTCACAATGGGGATTTTGTTTTCTTTGCGGTTTCCATTTACATATTTTTGCCTCGATCTTCTATTTTTAACCTTTTTTTCTAACCGTTTTGATTGGAGCTTGAAAAGTTGGCATGTTGAGTCAGATATACTTTTATTCTAACATATTTCCTTTGATTTCCTCTTTGTTATTTGAGTCTTTTGGAAAAAATGTCCGCGAAATTATAAATTACGAACTTGTCGACCTTCAGACTGAAAGCTCCTTATTATATAGAGTAAATGTTTTATGTGCATTTAGTTGTCAATCATTATTCATTGTTACTAGCCAAAATTTTTGTAGAATTACGTAGGAAAAAAAAGTTAAAATGTAATTATCAAAACAAACACAAAATCCAAACAAAATTAATGCCGCTTAGATTCGAACTAACCTTTATTGGGCTCCGATATGGAAAAGCTCAGTTTAGCTGAAATTACAGAGAAATGATTTAGGTTTTTTATGTAATATTTCCATTATTCATATTACTGCAATCTAGCGATCGCTTTTAGAATCTTGCTCTTAATCAAAAATTAAAATAAGACGAATGTAACCGTCGGTCGGACAGCACAGCCACACTCGTATAAACTTCATCCCCATACCGACAGAGGGAATGGAATTGAAATAAAGAAAATTGAAACGGATTGAAATATTGATTGAATACAATCTTATAATGGTGAAGTTTCTCTCCCATGCCATGCAGGGTTGTAACACTCAACTGCGGTTAGTGCATCTCCCTTTGCAATGTACTAAGCTCTCGAACACATCGTAAAATCGAGGCTAGAAAAGCGTGCAGATGGAAAGATAAGCTCTGGCAGAGCGGCAAGAATTCGATCTCAGTTACGATCATATGTCGGGAAAATTGCTCAGCTCGTGACCGTAATTACCAGTCAATGACAATCACGATACCATTTTTCCCTCTTGCATTAGCTAATAACACAGCGTTATGCTCTTTCCGATGCGTAATTTTCTTGATTTGCTTGCTTATTGCCAAAAAATATTAACATAATATAAATCTATTTAGACTCTGCTTCTGGTTTCACCAGTAATTCGTATATCGTAAGCGTCCTCACTCTGAACGTCTTATTACAACAAAAAGATAATTAACACGACAAAGCTTTTCATATTTATCGCTGGCGCACGTCTCCTGCGTTAGACAAAAAACGTATGTGCATCTTACACAAGATAGTTAGTTTTTATTGTTATAGCGCAGCTCATGATACGGCCTTACCTTTCTTGTTTGTTTTGCGGGCGCTGCATGGTCGTGCATTGTGAAGTTTGAGCGGGAGGCAGCCGCCCTTTGCGTTCGACTCAGCAGTCACGATAAGCAAATTCGTGTTTACACAGCTGATGCGAATCCATGATTATCCGCAATTTATGTTGATTCTTGAACGTATTTCTTATTTTTGCTGCGTATTTCTCTCTTAGCTTACCTTTCCCGGATAAATTTGGTAGCAAGCTAAGTAACAAGAAGCAAACTGACACGCAAAGCTCAAATTTCTTGAAATATCATCCGCTCTCATGTTGAAATTGTTGCATGAGTAATGTGATATTCTTAAAAACGTACATAAAATTTTTATCATATCGGTCACAATATTTCAGATGGAGTAAATGACCAACAGATAGAATTTGTTGTGTTTTTAGCGCATTTTCTCATTTATGGAAAAAATGCACTATTGTGCTCGCCATGTCCGTCCGACCGTGCGTCCGTCTGTCTGTCCGTCTGTCTGTCTGTCCGTCCGTGACTTCACGTTTTCGTCGACGAGAAAGTGCGCTCTCTGTCACTCAATGCAATGAGTACTGAGTTGTATTTTTTCTAACTTCGAGTATGATTTTCCTCGAAAAAATAAATAATTGTAAATGAAAACAAAATACTAGGCTTGATATTACCAGCGAACAAAAGCACAAACATGTCAGTAAACATCAATAGCAAAGAAAAAAAAACTTTCTCTCTTAAATGGGATTAAAGTGGAATATATAATGCATAAACAATTAACTAAATAAGTATCATTGCAATATTAAAGCCTTTTGCAATTGAAGATTAACCTTAGCTTATCCAAAAATTACAGCCCAGTTATAGTCGTTGGGACGATTTGTCATAGATTTTCACATGCAGTTAATCACAGGTTTATTTATGTCTCACAACCAACTATTTTAGCATAGCAGATATAAAATCCCGAAACACTCAACGTGTGCATCAAAAATACTCTACCAAAAAATCCAGAAAAATTAGATGACAGATAGGAACACTTTTTATAAATTAACAATTCAAAACTTTAAGCAGATGATTTAAGCCGGAATTTCTCTACTGATTTCATTAGTTTTCCATATTTTGAAAGATAAGGGTTGACAATATAATTAATGCAAAGATATCTTTATCAAGTTTGTTACCTGATAAGAGGATTATGGCCCTAAATCATGTTTCTCTTCAGAAGATCACTATTCATAAATTAATTGTACAATTAAGGGATAACAAAGTCTGCAAACAGAGCCTGGGAAATTAACGACTGTGAGAAATTTTCTAATTTCCGAACTCTATGGTAGTGTGTTATCTTTAAAGAGGAGTATATATCGGAGTTAAACTAATTAATTCATAAAATGAGTTGTTAAGATATTACATTCTTAGTAATCATTGTTATTTGATGATTATCTCTTTGAACGCATTACTTATGTCAATCAATGGTCAATTTGATAAACAATTTTGAGTTCGTTGTCTACGTAATATTATTAGCCTTCTTTAAAAACTTTTCTTAACTGCCTGACAGATAATTTTGAGTAAAATTCATCTCATTTATTTACTTAGCACGTCAGCAAGTTTAGAGCCATGTATGAGCACCAGAAGTACATTAATTGAAATGATCAAGGTAGGTATATATACAGGGATGAGATTTTGATGTAGTGACTGCATAACTTAGATTAGCATTGCGCGTCATCATGGCATACATGCTACGTAGATTAATTTTCTATAATTCAATACTAGTGATTAAAAAGTTTTAATTAGTTTCAAATTTGCGCTCCGACCATCACATAATCAATTTCTATTCGTTATTAGCTTCATTTCATTTTTTAATCATGAATGATGAATTTTTAAGTGAAATTTCGTGGTGGAATAAGTAAGTCTCTTAAAACTGGGCACGACCAATTACTTGTCATCGATTGATCGCTTCAACGAGGTCGCGGCTCAACTGCACTCTATGACTTATTGTAAAATTGCAAAACATAAGTAATAAATAACTAAAATTCCTACATTAAATTAAGAGTACAACGGCAGAACGCTTTAGCTTTGAGTTTTACTGAGGTGTCTCTATATGAAAGCGTAGAAAGTCAACTTGCGTGGAAAGTCAACTCCAGAAGGATTCTTAACAAAACTATTTGACCAAACTTCAATTAGCTCTTAGTCAAATTCACAAACATTTTAGAAAGACATACTTAATTTAAATAACAGAGGTATCATTACTGGCACTATTATCTATTGAATTTTAATGAGAACCAAGTCGGTAATAACGTCTCTGTAAATTATCGAACGTGCTTCGTGGAATCAATATAAATTTCATATTTTATTTGATAGAATTTCACAAGAGTATATTGCATGTTGAGCAATAAGCACCTAAAATATATTTCATAGAAAAATAAATTTCCAGGCTATTTTGTTCAGTGATTGGCAGGGTGAGTCGCAAAGAAGCCGAGCCTGAAGCTCGGGCGCAACGTAGCTGATCGCTGACCTCTGAGATGAAGAACAAATTATACCTTATGGGACACTTCGTGAACTCGGCACTGAGATCAAACATTGCTCAAACAAAGCAAAAAATGACCGAGTCTCCTACTCATAATTAGCTACTTTCCTGAGGATGAAAGTGATCACGAAATACCTGGTGGTTACTCAGCTATAAAGCCGTGGCGCTAAAAATAAGGATGTTTCGGCGGAGGCTTGACAAGAGTATCTGAGGTAAGCCAATGTACTGTGATTCTAACGGACTTTCGAAAATTCCGGTTTACCCTAACTAAAATAAATATAAGAATATTCTAAATTATATAACGTCTTATTAACTCCACTTCAATGATATTTTTATTTCCGAATAATTGATACGGCCAGTTACTTGTATCATCAGCTGAAATAATAAAATTGTTAAGCTCTGCCAATGAATCTCCGCTCAGCAGACGGCCGCTGATATTTACGAGTATCGTAATTAAGTCATGGGTTGATATTCCCTATATAAACGTACAGACCTTGAGTTTACTCATATGAGTGAGAAGTACCACGCTCGACCCATGTATATAAAGGCCTCGTGTTCTCATGATTGTAAACTAGCCGTGGTATTTTGAGCTAGAGCGCGCTTTGCCAGGCTCGTTGATCGTGCGAGCGTGCAGGTCGAATTCGATGGTAAGACTTATTCCATGCTTGGTAATTAATGGAAGCACAGACTTTTATAGCCCACGGATACAAGAAAAACTCATCTAGAAGCCAAATAGACACATCTCTTCGGGACTTGTCCTAGATAAAATATAGGATTAGACATTAAATACTTACGAGGTTTGGGCACTTGTAAACGGCGCATTAAAAGGTCAGTAATGGAAGAGTACGAGCGAGGTCAGAGCGTAAGGTTACTTCACCCTCACGAATCTTCCATATCGTGCATTCATGGACACAAAACAACATTTTTTAACTAAGAGATTGGATGATATTTTGGTGAGAATAGTGCGTCTTGGTTTTATATTTTGTCTGATCATTGAATGAAGCTGTTTGACAGGAGGTTGAGCTTGCAATATAGAAGGCATAAATTGGACTAAACAGCCAAAACTAAGTTAATGTTCCTTGAATTGATGCAAGTGATCTTTTTGGCCCATTTTTTCATAAAGTTATGATAAATAGCCCAGTAACGATTGTCAAGTCTATCAAAACTCATATACAGGTGGTAAGCCGGATAAAATATATAAGGTTTAACTTCGTGTTTTGATTCGGCAACAAAGTAAAGAATAGTCTAAAAAAGTGAATCAATATCTCGTATATTGAATTATTTGCGAATTATTTGTCAGAAACGTTAATACTTGAACAAATGAAAAGAACGCATCATAATCAATTGCTAAAATGACAAACTATTCCAATGAAAAAATTTTAATGTCACTAAATTATTATTAACCGTTTTCATTTCAAATTATCGAATTTAACATAAATGATCGACTTTGGTTTTAAAAACATTTCCTGGGCTGCTTTTTTTAAATATATCAATATCCATGAGATTTTTCTGAATATCAACTTTCATCGGGGACCAAATATTCATATGCAACCCAAGGCGCTTTGAATGTTTCTAAAAATGTATGACTCGTACGTGCATTTGAAATTCACCCGAATACTTCGCCCATGAAAGAGATTAGAATGAAGTTAAAAGAACTGTCAGATTTATGAACCGGTGCATGTAGACACGACACGATTTGATAGTTGAATAAATTATTGCTCCAATTCAACGCGAGAAAATTCACAGCCCGAACATGACAAGAAGAATATTGATTAAAATTCCTTAACACGTACATTTGGAAATCCGGATCAGGTGCACTGCATGCATATCGCAGCTGAAGGACTTTATTTGAGAAAATTTCGGCATGCCAGTGATTGATTTAAATTTATTCTGCATGATTTGACTTTACAAATTCGCGATTTAACTCAAATTTGATGACCGATTTCATGTTCTGAATGGTTTTACCTATGTAATGGCACAAAAAATCGCGGAAACTAAAACCAATTGTTTCTGTACGATTCGCAGAGTTCTGTTTATTTAAAATCGATAGTTGTTAGTGAATTTCACAATAAAAATAAATCTTACTTCTTAAGTTACATCAGCTGAACAATCCGAAATGGAAATAATTCACGAGAAAAAAAGAAAGGCTGAGTAATTTCTATGTGCAGCGGCTAAATAAAATGACTTGACAGGAAGAAGAATGACCTCCTGGCAGTGGAAGTGTATGCGGTGCGGTTATCACTCATCTCTCCATATTTCCGAGTCCTGAGTACATGATGCCGAGACAGCACACGCCCTCTCTCACAGTCACGACCCTCCTTCTCCACCGGGGCAAAAACGTTCAAAGTTTCCTAGGACGGGCTCCTCGCCCCAACGATTACACGTGAGTTTGGTCATGTTATTAACCCCATCAACTGCATGCGCGTTGTTCTCGTGAATTTTCGTGAGCTTTATTGATTCCGGTCAAAAAACATGTTCCATGCGGTGTATTCGAGCCAGCTGGGCGGCTGTTAAATTTTTATTGATGAAACATTTAATTTTCCCATCGTAAACTTCAGAAATTAAGTCTGACTGCAGAATGAGTCGATGTAATTTTTTTAATGCTATATGCATCTTGATGATGTGAAATTTTTGGCTGATGACAAAGTAGAATCAAGTAGGTGGAACAACAAGACATTAACCCATTAATGCCGAGCGGTTTTAAGCTTTTGCAGTCAAATAGCCTATGTTTATTCGATGAGGGTTGTTTAAATTTATTTAACACCAAAGCTAGGATTTTGGAACATCAACTTCATACTAGAACTACCTCCAACAAAATAAAAAGTCTTCTAACGACACAATCACTTCAATGGCTATACCATGTATGTCAGTTGGGTTCAAATAGCAGCAAGCGATATATTCTGTCTCAAGTTTTCGGAATGATTATTTAAATGCGAATAAAAATTAGCTTGCAGTCAATTTTGGTGGACATTTTTCGGAAGCATTCGTTGAAATATCTGGTATTAATCGGTTTCGCGAGCACATGCATTTGTCATTAATGTCAACGACCTGATTTGATGACGTCTACTCTCAGAAACATTAAAATGGTCTTGTTGTTGAATACCGACACACTTTCTTATCAGAAGCACAATCATATAGGGAGCCGATGCAGATCTGATAACCGCTCCTGGTGGACCAAACTAGGCCAGTATGATCGACGCAAGAAAAATTTAGATGTTTTTGGTCAAAGTTTTGCTCATTTTTTGAGTGCATCTTTCCGCGCAAACGTTTATCTAATTCTGAAATATACGGTCCATGAACTAAATATATAAAATGACGATCCCGGCTGTCACTTCACGGCTAGAATCTCACGATCTTGACTGTTACATTTCCATGAAGCTCTTGAAATATCGCGCAACTCACGCTTCTCTTTAAACATCATCACTTGAGACTTCGCGCTTCATCCAACAACACATGAGAAATGTTTGTAAATGTTTTCAAAATTTCATTCCTGAGTGACCCCACGCTCGTAGGCCTCAGTTTTTAAAATGTGAATCGCTCTTGGCCTTTTTTCATCCGCGGAAGGAGAGCGAACTTTTAGGAGCGAATATTTGTTTAGGTATTTATGCAGTTGTCGAGGGCTTTCAAGAGACAGTTTCTTGATATGCTCACAAAAGACGTGGTCGTTTTAAGAGCAATCCTTCGGAGTGAGCGGCCGCTATGGATCTTCCTTTCCTAGCTCTTGTACGTGTACGCACATCACCGAAGCTCCCTTATTGTTGTTAATACTCGCTTTTTTCCCCCATCTGATGCTCTGTGAAATAATTTGTGCTTCTGAGTCCTGGAGAGCGGTGAGAAAACTCGTATATTCTAAATATTTTGGTTGTCTCTCGTATTTGTGCGTACGCGTATATGCCTTTGGTCATATAAAGTAAATTGCAACATCATGTTGAGTACTATGTATATGACTGTGTAGAAAATACATATAAAGTAATTTTTTGTGTATAATTTAATTTTTTATTCTCAATTACGTACGCTGGAATATATTTCTACGACAATGAGACAAGTTCCACAATCTCTGAATAATCATAAAATCAAGCAATGATCATTTCAGTCTATGTATTAGTACATTCATCAGAACCTGATTAACATTCTATAGGCCATCTGCGATGCATGACCATCGGTCATTTTGGATCTGATGACCAAGAATTTTTCTGTCAAAAGAAGCTTCATCAGAGACCAAAACAGCCAACGAAAACAATCTTTATCAAAGTGACGATCGATTTCCAGCGCTGTCAGTTTATTATGAACCGAATTTAATCGAACGATATTTTTAGAGTTACCGAGAGCGACAGGGTTCCATCACAATCGCATTAGGAAGATTCTTTTTGTCGGCCAGTGAGCAATTCTTTGGTAGGCCCATTGAGATGTGAGGCTTAAAGCGGGCCGCGTCTGTACATTCTTAATCCAGCTCCTTTAGCTTCCATTCGGCCCTATAATAGGAATGAAGACCATTCAAATGTGAACATCAGACATGGATAAGGAAGGCTTGATCTTATATAAGAGCCGCAGTGTCCGAGGCTCGGCATCAAAACAAGCATGGGTCGAAACAGCAATATTTTGTACAAGTTAGATAGGCGTGAAATTTACAGAATAAATAAATTTTGTGGAATATAAGGCGTTCATCTGATATTTAGTGTGAAGCTGGAATAAATCGAGTAAAATTTAAATTTCGAACCTCATTCATTAATGAAATTTTAGCATCGGGAGAAATGGCTTGAAGTTATTTAGAAACGTCACAAAATTTAAAATTTGTTCATAAACGTCCCGTTTCATACTGAAAAAGTAGTTAATTTTCGAATAAAGACTTCTCCAGTGATACAGAGCTTTCTAGGATGAATATGTGCGATAAATTAATATATCCATATGCCCACCAATTGCACTTACAGTAATTGCAGTACATAAATTGGACCATTAAAAGTTTCAGTGCTCAAATAAAAACAATACTTGAACCCGCGATATATTACAAATTAATTTGCAATAAACATATGCTTGTCGACAACATCGAATGTAGTTGGTCCTTCTACAGGATGTGCCAAATATTTCAAACAAAAAAATCCGTGTACTATTCAAATTGGCCGTTAGTGCGAATTTTTTTTAAGTTTATGAAAAGCTGGAAATATCAGAGCATAGTTCAGAAAAAAATTGATTTAGGCGTGAAAAGTATTCACTTACATTTGTATTATTAGATTTAAAATCTAGTTTAAGTCAAGGTTATGTAATATGATTGCGATACGGCAACAGAACGGTGAACAACGTAGAGCAGCTCTGATCGTCATACTCATGAGCGCTCTGAAGCCATTACTGAGACCCTCCTGAGCTAAGCATTCAAAGCTGGCAGTTAATTTATGGCTCGCCTCTTTTGGGCACTTACCCAATTAATATCGCGCACGGATCTGCCGTCGATAATTTCCGAAGCGGCAGTGAGAGTTTGTATCGCTGCAAAGCTCGTCAATTATTATTGAGATCGCCGAGCGGAGAGCGTAAAACCCTGCCTCACGTACAAGCTTGCTTACAAATGCCGAGTCCAAATTGCTTGACTTGAACGATGCTAATGAAAGAAGATCTCATCGAACGAAGCTCGGCTTATTTCAGACGCGAATAAGATTGAAAGTAAATATTAATTTTCAATATCAATGATGAGTGGAATAATTATTTTGTCACAATGAAGCTAGTCTATTTTTATAACGAATTTAAAATTATTTAATAGTAGTTCGAAAAAATGAGCCGATTTCATAATAACTTATATCACTTCTGACAACAATACTTTGAATATTCTAGATTGTGTATTTAACCAATATTTTAATATATAATATATAATAACCTCTATTTTTCCTTATCAGTTAAATTTTCTAGTTAAGCTATTTCCCTACAGAATAATATAAGTGCATCCTGACAGTTCCATACAACATAATTCTGTATCAAAAACAGCAACTTAGCACAATTCATGAATAGTTTTCTGCCTAGTGCAGCTAGCTTTGCTTTCAAGTCAGGACCGCGGCAAAGAGTTTCAGCTCATCGTCGACGGCTTATCTCCGTCGAACGCCAAAGACGTGTTAATCACTCTTTAAAATTACACCCACTCGCCAGACACTAACACGATAATTAATCATTTCGTCTGGCAATGAATTACTATCTTTAGAGACTTTAGAATTTGTTGAAAATAATTGTAACCTAGCATTGGAATTGGGGTTACAGAAGCAAAGTCGTGGGAAAGATGAAATTCACTGTCTGTACGTGTATCGGATACCTGCCTTAAAATAGATCTAAAAATTTCAATTCTTCTGCATTTTAAAACATTGACTTGGAATCTTTTCTCTGTTAAAATATATTACTTTTTCGTATTAAATCAAGCTAAATTAAGAGCACGTTCCGAAAGAGCTCTTTGGAGAAAAAATTGTCAAGAAATTTAGAAATTTGCTTAGATTTCTTTTCTCGCAGTCATAAATAGAAAAAAATATAAACTTTTTATCGTACAAAATCCTAATCCTGAGTCGTATTTGTGATTGCAGGAAGAATAGGTATCACTAAAGTTTGTGATTCAATCAAATCAAATTTCATCGATAGAAAAAGTCTCGTGAAATTTAATATGAAATCAAAGTTACAGTCGGGATATGAATACGAGACCACGTGTTCGCACCGTAGTCTCCATCGATCAGTGGTCTGGACGTACACTTTAGCGCGGCGAAAAATGGACTGGAGTCTCGTGATTGATTTCAAGTGAAGGATGCTAATGATATCGCAGCCTCTAGGCGCTCAACTCATCACGAACTCTACACGATCTCTTTCTTCTCACGCATTTTCTTTGGCATTGTATTCATCTTAATCAGCCTCAAGGAGCACGAAATTCCATGATGGATCACCGATCCTTGTTGATCCAGACAATCCTGCCCGTCCAGCCTGACAACAGTACCTTAAAATTCCGTAGTCTTGGGTCGGTAGATGTCGTTTGGCTGCGTCAAATTCTTCTAATCTGGGACAACTTTAATTGAGTATAAATTTTGAGATGTTTACTGCTAAGGAAAATAAAATCATCGACCACCTGTATTCATGCAAGTTGGAAGAAATATGGAGTTAGCATCTATAACATAATAACCGCTGAGAGTTACCTATCGTGGATGAATCAAAATATTATAACAGATTATGTACGACAATGCCGCCGATAAATTTTCGCAGATATTCAAATTTTATTCGGTTGAAATTCGCTTCGGTTTGAGAGAATAGACCTTGATGCTTATAAAAATTAAAGATTGATTGGATCTCAACTCGCAGTAAAATATTGACATTTTTCTGTATTCTGTCTCGGCTTGAGTATATGATCATTTTAATAAAGCAACACTTTCAATTTCTAATAAGGTAAAAAGACAGAGGTCAAGTTTGTTTTTATAAATTATCAATTTAAACTGACGCCTAATCACCAAAATATTTCTCATCTCTGATTGATTAGTTCAATAACACTTTTGACTAAAAACAGGAACTGATGAACAAGTAGTTAAAAAGTAGCCTTTATTTTGATATTAATAACCCGTCATTACGCACAAAAATGATGAATAATAACAAAATTGATTTGAATTTTTGAAAACTGGAATCTTCAGCTGTACGAGTTCATTTTGATACTGTTTAATAGTGTAATTTTTTAGATTTTCATCCATCAAAGTTGTTACAGAACAGACTCTAAATTTTGACAAGAATCCAAGACGACAGCCAATTTTCAACGCATCCATTCTTAATAAATTGGAAAAAAATGCAATTTTTCCCCACGATACCACACCTAATTTCAAGCCGGCAATTTGGAGCGTTCTTCATCTTAGCTATCATTCAAGTGCAATGCCTCGTGCGTTGATAAATCAGACGCTTGAATCGCGGGCGCGTGCTGAACTTTAGCCTTAAGAACTCATAGCGCTCAACAGCTCACAATCAATGACCGGGCAACTCGTGAAGAGTTGCCAATGTTATACGAACATAATTATAAATGCCCTGATACCAAGATCAATTATTATTTCATATTATGAGGTCTAATTTCTTGGAATAAAAGAGCATATGTAGTCATTTTTGTATGGTATTATTGAAAGATAATGAATATTTGTTAAATAATTTTAATAAGAGTTTTTATCACCGTAAATTAAAAGTTAATTATCATCCGTGATTTATCTGCGATCCTTCATTACAGGAAATTCCGATCATCTAGAATAGAATGTTACAGGCTGCTACACTACATTTTTAATGTCTGAAATGCATTCCATTCAAGTACAAATATTAGAAAAGATTGAGGTAAAAATACTATTTTACAAATTATTCAGCGCAATGATTTGATGAAGAATGGGAGCCCAGCTCTAATTGCTCTATTTTCTATTATTCTTCATGAAGTCTTATGAAATGGTCTGAGAAAACTTCAGCATAAAATAGATAAGTAAATATGATGGGTGTTCTGTACATTTTTTTGCGTAGAAATGCATTGCAGTGAATTCATCACTAGGCATCCCCTATAATTTCGCTTCTCTATCCATCGTTTAGATAAGACAAATCTTACGAGAATCCTTGATAGTGAATTTTTCCGCTTAGCAGTTTTTTGGAAAATGGTACAATGTTTGTTTTCGTGTCCCGTGAGAAGCTTGCTCATCTTTTGGAGCCGTTAATATCTCGTGACCAAAAACGATGAAAAATTTGACGAAGATTTACTCGAAATCATTTCCCGGGACTTTTCACCGACATCGTCTCGAGAATTGAGCACCCATTACAGGTCGTGAATATTAGAAACAAGACGCACGTGACTTCTCGCTTGCGTGACAGGACAGATCAGCGGACATAAATACCGAAGAAACTCCTCAGCTCTTCATAGGAATGTTCTCTTCCGTCTTTTCCACGACATCGTATGGCAGGCGGGAGATGCATTCTGCTCAAGAGTTGCAAAAATATGATATCATAAGGCACGGTCAGCACGATGGAAGTAACTCAGGATGATGGGATTGACGTGCATGATCCACAAACATGATACATCGATTTGAAACCACGCTCTACCAGGAATTCCAGAAAATCACTGAGAACCAATTTAGCCTAAAATTGTTAAACATCGAAAAACAAGCATTCATCAATGGTTTGGACTTATCTCCCAAACATGAGGGTATGAAGGTCGTTAAATTCTTTGTTTACTTTTTGTTTTGTCGTTATATTTTCGATATTTTCCGTTTTGCATCATTAGAGTTCTCCAAATGCGATTTCAAAATTGCAATATTAATAAGTAAGAAAAGATGGTAGTTAATATTTCCTCGTAATTATACTGAATTTAAGTATTAATACAATTTTAAGTTTTTGTGGTCACAACAGCAGCTATAAACGCATCCATTTGTTTGGTCTACGTATTTTACTCTCAGTGTTTGTCTCAATCATCAGTAGACATCGATCTTTTTCGAAAACCAGCTGGTCACATGCTGCTTCCAAGCTCCTGTGAATAATTTGGTTTGTTTGAAGACTGTGCATGTTATACCAGATTGTAATCTCTTGCTTAATATATTCGTACATTTCTGTTATATATATTCGTACATTTCGTATAAACTGTTATTCACAAAAAAGGCGACTGTCATTATTTTAATTCCAACACGCTGCAGTTTTGAAATTCATTCATATGGAACTATTGTTCTTTATGAATTTATGATTGTAGTAGTAAATCATGCACTCGAATAAACTTCGCAAGTGAAATTTAAAACTTTCTAATTTAAAGTATTTTGGATTGCACCAGTCAAAGATAGACAACGAGGGGGCATTGATTTCTTGTAGTGAATCCAAATATATCTTTTTATTAGAAGTTATCAGAGGTCATCTAGCAAGTTTATCGCGTGACATTCACAGCTCACTAAATGAAAAATACACAAAGCTTTCGTAAACTGGGCACGTTCAGCTAAGATTGTTCCCATGATCAAGGTCCTTGCACTCAACTTGGCCAGAAACAACGTTGAAGTTAGTCTGCATGTAGAGATAATAAGATAACTCATGTTCTGCAAGCCAATCGCTGCATAGAATATAATCGATATTATGCTTCACCCCTGTCTACGTGGAACTTGTCTTATGCATTCTAAGCAAATTATTATGAAATGAACGCGCGCATCCTATTCAAATCCACCAGCAGACTCATTCTCTTCAATTTAATATACGTTAAACATGGAGTGACCTGCTCTAACTCACAGCGTATTTCGTTTGAAATAACAATGAAGAAACCATCTTCACTGATAATATGATTTTAGTCAAATATGACGCTGTTATCAAATCTTCACTTGAAATATAGACTGCAAAAGGCGAAATTGTCGTGCAACAGTTCACGGCATGAACTCTTGCATGGAGATAACTGGTCCAGAGCTGTTCACTCCACTGAAACGAGATAATGTCCGTGCTACTCACGCTCGCACGGCATTACCGCCTTCTCATGATAGTGCTCGCTACGCGCTCTGTAAACAATAGATGACATAGTGGCAAGAAACCTCCATGCCCCGTCGATAGTCTCTGACGTTACGACCCGCTATCTGATCAAGTCAGTAATCGTCCTGGATCGTGCATGCCTTGCCTAAACCTTTGTGGTGCGATCGAGCGACGTGTTTGCTCAGGCGCTTGTCGGGCGATCTGCCCTGCTTGAAATTTGAGCAACTCAAGTGCGTCAAATGCATTAAAAATTAAAGCATTTGAATAGTCGAGGAGGCCTTTTTTGTCATCGCTCTGCGTCTCCGATTTCAGGAGCGTTAATCCGTGGCTATGTACTCAGTGTCAGGCGCTGATGTAAGCGATATCAACTCCATACATTATGTAATTTTTGAGGAGTCGCAGCGCTGCACCTCTTCTGTCTTGTCACTACGAAAAAAACTCATCTTAGGATCCTCGACGGAAATAACGGTTTCTTGCATACTTATTTCATTTATCTTAATTTCAAATGGGTAGTAGCATTGTCCATATGTGTGCTCCATATTCAAGTCATCACCTTTTTATTTAAATTAAAATGAAACGTTTGTCTTAAAAAATATCTTCCTCACTATTTACACATTCTAATTAACTTGCACCTCAGATATTGATGTGTTTCTTCGAGTGAATACAGATAAAGTACAAATCTCTCTAGCTATAAGATATATATGCTTATAGGAAGGCATTTCATGAAAAATTAATCTAATGGCATGATGATAAACGATACGTTTAACAGTCGTGAGCAAGTTATATTTTTTCAAGTCGTGAACGTGCCAGGTTACAGTAGTTCTTCCGGTGCACCCATTGTCCAGGTAGGTCAAGATTTGTTCCAGGAGTTGACAACAATACGCCATTCATCAACGTAGAAAATGAAAGTCAGAGAGCTTGCGTTTCGGACGATATCTGGCTCATGCAAGCCAGTGAGAGCCCTCGTGAATTAACTGCTAAAGACCATTTAAACCGGCGTTGATAAGTGCGGCAGAACAGGTCAAAGCACGATCATGGGGTGGAAGCCCAAGTAAAAAATGTAACTAACAATTACCATGACTAGTGTAAATCTATTGAACCCGGTCTCAACTGATTACGATTTACAGAGCCCAAAGTTCTTTAATATTGTACTACTGTATATAAGCCGGTATGAAATATTTTGCTAGGAAAAAAAATTTCTACTCTGAAGTCTATCCATTAAAATTGGCAATTATCTTTAAACATTTCGGTAATTTAAATATCACGAAAAATACATGTCTTAATGTTGGACAGCATTTTTAAAACGATTTTGTCGCGCAAAAATAAACCAAAAACTATTTTCAAGCACAATTGACTCACTTTTTTAAACCGGAAATAAACTGATGCAGGATGCAGCATATTATTCTCTCTTATAGCAAGCAAAAGAAAGAATGCATGCTAAGCCAGGATCACTCTAAAGATCCATTGCAGTAGAGGCAGAATTTCTTCAACTTTTGACGGGCAATAAGTTGATAACATTCTTGTATAAAATAATATGCCTGGTGTGCATTAGGTTTCAGCACATACAGTACAGACAATCAAGAAAGGAAGGTCAGGTGCGAGAATCGAGTAATCAATAAAAAGGTATACATATTTATCTACGACATTATAAATTCAGCATGAGAGATGGCCTCAACTAGCGCGCATGAGGGCTCCAGAATAAGGTTGCGAAACTATGTCTTTTGTCTTTTTACTATCACGAAGCTGTAAGCGATCAAGCTCAGTCTTCTCACTAAACTCCCGTGAGAGCATCACTTTAAGTCACGCGGCATCTGTAAAATCGCTCTCTGAGGCTGTCACAATTGATTTGAAAGTGCAATTGTTGAGAGGTCGACCCGAGCGCAGTCTCACTCATCACATGCAATGCGACTCACTTTGCCGAGTTTCTCTTGGCGCTGTCCGTTCAATGCCTGCCTGTTTGGGACTACGGCATCTCAGAGTTCAAAAGCTCATGCTCTCATCAAACATATGTTGCTCATTCTTCCGCCCATCTTCGACGATTTAAGAAAATACTTACAGGGTGACCTTCTCTCAGCGTTTTGGATGCACCTTAGAAACTTACCTCAACTGCGGGATTTATCCACTGACTTGAGACCATCAGCAAGGTTCTTATTCATTCAAGTGTTACAGATTAAGCTACACCCAGACATTTTTGTTTCAATACAACTTCGAGAGCTGCGCTAAACTGGCCAAGTTCACTCATTAGTCTCCAGTGACCGTGAAATACGCAAACAATTTGCCAGGGCGTTTGCCCTCCTACAAATCTTACTAATTTACGGGTTATGGACGGAGCTAAGGTTACTCTGAAACCTTGACTGCCAAACGTCTCTTACCAAAAAAAATATGGAAATACAAATCGCTTACTCCCTATCTTCGTATCGGAGGTATATTTAAATTATTATGAATTTATCGTCCGTTAAATGGAAACAATTCTTGTCGTTTGACGTACTTACTGTAAATATTTTTTTCTTCTTGATAATGTTATCTATTCAAAGAATTTTAGGTCTCATATGATTAAATGATTAGTAATTATTATGATTAAGTATGATTACACTTGAAAACTTATTATACAATTCAAGCTTTATATAATTAACGAATTTGATTTTATGGTGCTCCGTTCGCGAGAGAAAAGAACGACGTTAAGTGACTGCACTCAGCTAACTACTGACTCACCAATTTGATTTCTGAACATGAGCATTACTGCGCTAACTGAAGTGAAGATAAAATGAGACCTTGCTGCATAAATCTAATTAAAGAGCTGTGATCCAGCCACAGTTTTGAAAGAAACTTGCTAAGGAAGGTGTCCTCGCATGAAGACTATAACCGTGGCTCAGTGTATAACGCCTGAACTCTGCCCAGTTTCGCAAGATCGTCTTCTCACGCAAACAAGGAACGTTGTCGTCTTTCTTTTTTGAAAAATTTCGTCTCTATGGCATAACTGAACCATCGTGCTTTAGAGAATTAGCTTCATGTCGAGTCGAGGTCAAGCTATAGGTGCAGTGATAACGCAACTTCGAGATTCGCATGCACGTTTGCTCTCGTAAAATTTACTTTCCTGAGAATTTGAAGGTTCGATCCTCAAGGGTGCTTTTCGACTCTAGAAAATTGCTTGACATGATAAGGAAGCATGCGTAAAATGCCCGCCCTGGTTCATGCTTCGTGATACAAACGAGTGCATCTCGCATAATTTTACACCCTAAAAAAGTCCTAAAATTACCAGTGCAAGAGATCATCGTTTTATGCTGCCGTTCATGAGTCGTAAATCTTCACTTATCTAGGCTGATGTGAGTTATCGCGATTCTTGTTTACTTTCCACGCTACGAAATCACTTATATTTTGCTAGTTTAACTTTACACTGCCCGTTATTTGCGTGCAAATAACAATTTGGGAGTAAGATTTATTGCCGTGGCTGAAAGTTGAAGCGTGATCGAAAAATCGACCAAGTTATGGAATTATAGCTTTTTTGAACGGAGGACTTGGCTTATCTCGGCATTCTAGTTTGGTCAGGCATGCCTAGAGCGAGCGTTGAGAATTCGTGCAGCAGCAAGGTGCATATTTGCATGACGTTGCGGCCAATATTATAGCCTTCTTGGCAACGTGTTGAAAGTTTTACAAGTGTGGGAAGCGCCCAGGCATCAATTAGAGAGCTGCAAGATATATTCGTTGACGTAAAAGAGGACTGCATGAGGGCATTTATGAACACAATTTGACCTGAGGAGCAAAATAGAGTCTTATACGCCACGTGCTCGTGAAAATGACCATTTTCGCATATTTCCCAATGGATATGTTAAGAGCGAAAACTTTTACGTTTGAGGAATGTCGTCCATCAAAAGCTTCCAAAATACAGCAACACTTTTCCTAATTCACGGCACAATGTTCACCAAATTTGGTGCAACTAATTATTTCTGTGAAAGCCTAATAAAAAAAATTACATTGCAAGCACTTTTGGGAAATTAACAAATTTCCCTAAATTAATTAACGTTCGGAATGTTTTATATATATGTCTCTTTTCATAAATCATGCGAAAAATTTTGTCTTAAGAATTCGCCTGCGATTAGATTCTCAAAGTGCTAGAGCAATCGAAGAAAATTATTGGTGAAGCTATTCACGGGCATGTGGTCGTATTTTGATTGGCGCAAAAGATAAGACCAGAACTTGGAATCAGATTAAATTACTCCACAAAAGTTCCCCCCTTTGCTCCAGTCAGACAAGAACTAAGGTCGTATCATCCAATTTATTTTTTATCCTTGCCCCATTATTAAGTGAGTATCGACTCCTATTCACTCGGTTGTGTTTGTATAGCTCATTGCTATCGGGCGGATTGGCCGGCGCGACCTCACGACTCGATTCTATCTCTGCCAGAAATGCCAGTCTCGTCGACTCGAAATAATGAGATAAATGTAGACTGCAGCTTTGGTGATGAAAAGATCTGAATAACCTTTGCGCAACTTAAGATGATATGTGCGCTTGTTCGCATGTAAACGGCAGTGAACAGTCTTCGTGCGGCAGCAGTTGCACCGAAATTCGTTAGCTCCACGTACATCAAAGTACATTCTCAGAAATTTCAGACGTAACAAAAATGCACGCTTGAGATAGGCCATTATTATGTTGTTTCTTTTTAGACTTCGTTATTGGCAAGAAGTGCTGCTGGTCTTGAAAGGTAAACTCTCTATATCTTCACAGACAGGGTGTGTCGCAGATTTTTTAACATACGTTCTTGTGATTGCTCTAAACTCATAATTAAGTTCATGTGAAATGTATACGACATGAAAACTCCAGGAAAACGTTTTTTTTTTATTTCGTGCAATGCATTATGGCGTATGATATATTTTTTTATGAATAATATATATATATATATTATATGACCAAGATATGCTATGTCATGCTAGGATTAAGAGGTACTGTATTAATCGCACGTTAACTGTGATGAATTACTATTAATGTGGGTCATGGTCGCAGACAAAAAATAAGCCGGAGAAAGTATTAGCACTGGATTTATCATAGGTTTTTACAATTAAATTAAAGTTAGAATTTGCTGGTGGCGTTTATGAATAACTATAAGGCTAAAGTCCTTAATAGTTCTTGCCTTTTGAATGTATATTGATGTACTGTGTTGCAGTAACAAGACAATTGAGAAGGGAGATCAAGATACCCTGCGCAACCTATAGGCGGTGCAGATGCTGGTGTTGGTCGCGGCATGCCAGTTGGTTCCCATGCAGCTAAGAGAGAAGCTCATCATCAAGTGTCAATGTTGGCTGGCCGCTGCCTTGAGCTTCATCAAGACGATGTGCTGGCAGCGTGACATAGCTCTTTCTTTAGCTCGCACCTCGCCTGGGTGACGCTCATGCTGATGCAGTGACAGCATCACGTCATTCGCTCACATCATGTGTCGTATATCAAGTTGGTGAAAATAACTGGGGTGTCATCACTGCAGTATACCTTAAACTTTGCAACTGTACATCGAATGTAACAATTTCTAAAAAACTGTTTACAATTTGAACTTATAGACTGATATTTTCTGACTTTTGGACATTCCTCGATATTGGAGAATGTTGCTCAATTCTATGTTCCCCTCAAAACTTTGCTTGAACAGAATGATCAGAAGCTATTCCCGATAAGGGAAGAGTGGCACTGAGTACGTGGAGAATTTAATTCTGAACATTTTATTTTTTTATGTTCTTATATATAGAAACAGTTGAAAATTTTCCGCCCTGTGTTAACATATGGGCTTACATATTGCGTGGTGCATATGGGCCTGGGAACAGATCGTTCCAATTTGCGGCAGACGATGATTATTTAAGCGTTATATTTTGGGAATTTTCCGATGATTCTCGATTAAAATAACAAAGAAACCACAGCAAATCATCAAGTTAAGAATCTCCCAATAAGTTTATAAAATATGAATCAACAAGTTTCGGCATTACTCGTTTCTTATTTAGGAAACCAAATGCTATCGTGGATGTTTAGCTCACAGAAATTTCAGGTTCCTAACAAGCTCAAGTCTCTGACATTTTAAACGTTGCGATAGAATCAAAACCCGCTTCTAATTTGAAATCACAATCAGAAATCAGTAATCGGATTGTATTTTTCAAGGGCGTGATCACAGTGCGGCAAGCTAAGTGGATTTATATTTTTTCATGCGTTTGAAAGGTCAAGTTTTCATGAAATTTTTGATTGCGTTCCTCCCCGAGTACCTGGAACAGTTGTTTATTCAGATTTTTAACGATAGCCTGGCAATATTGTTAATTCAAAACACTGTTGTAAAATGCCTGTATATGACTGAGATTTTGACCAATCATAGAATTATGAGAATTAAGAATGGGCAACTAATAATGCTCACTATGTCATCCATGACGCGAGAGTAATTATCATTATCATCATCACGTAATTACTATAATTATTCTTAGGTTTCCCAAACCACTGCCAAACAACAAGCTTTGCTATATTTTGCATTATTGTGCTACATTGTTGTCGTGCCTGAACAATTTACTTTGAGAACTGTTTTCATTCAAACACTGATATCAAACAAACGATTTAATTGGTACATTGAGTTATTGGTCAATTATCTTCTTCCTGACACTTCATTGAACCTGGAAGAGTTTATTTTCCCAGGTTTTTTAATAGGTTATGATTTTTGCCGGGCCCTTACTCACAGCACTAAATTTTTCTGGCACAATGAGGGTAACAATTGATGCAAGTATTTATTTGTAATTTTAACTGGGTTTCTGCCCACGAGACTTAACAAATCCAGGACGCTTGAAGCTGTATGCAAAGTCAGCGTAATTAGCACAATTAGCACATTGATCCGTCATAGTATACATATAGTCTGATTCGTTATCCTGAGATGGCACATATTCCCATTATTCACTTGGAAATATAATGAAGGATTTCCCACAGCAGAGGACGTCCATTAATCACATGCCTGCTCCTCGATCTAAGCAAAGAGATCGCATTAAATAGCAGGAGCCTTCAGGAGTTACGGTGATCGAACCGCGTGTCAACATCAGCCAATTAATGAACAGATCGGTGCCTCTTTAATCATGCGTAATTAGTCTCCGATGTCAAATGTGAAGTATTAATACATGAAAGTTCTTTGTACAGGAGATCATTAAGTGACCATAATAACATTTGGACTCAAGCTCACGCCCATGTGGTGATGACTTGGTGATCCTGCAGCGGTCATCGCAAGTCGTTCCTTGAAGCAACCATGTTCTTAATTCGAAGAAAAGCCACTTGTTTTGATGTCTCGGGTGTTCATGACTATATATAAGGGACGGCTGGACTCCCTCGCATAACGAAGTGCTTCTTTTTCCGATGCCTCAACACGATCTTCAATTGAAGCAGCACCTACAACGCGCAAAAGACGTTCAGGTGCTAGTGAATTACAGGGATGAATTCTGATCTTAATGACATTGTAGTGAGTATGTTTTGGGCAATGAATTCTGTAATAATTTAAGACTCTAAATAAGATTGTAAGCTCTAAAAATAAGCTCACTCTCCGATTCAAGTAGCCTGATTGCTGCTTTCTTGATCAAACTTCACAAATGAGGGATTCATATAATCACAAAATTCTCCATAGAATTCTTCACAAGCTCCTCACGTGATTTCTGATGAGCTATTTTCTCAGTACCGATTATCACTCCTATGACATATCAAACTGTCACAACTACATACCTTAAAACGAATGTTGAGACAATCAGTACTGAAATTTATCTATTCAATTCAGGCTCTAAAATTCAAAATAGAAGTACTTATATCATTAGTCTGCTTATATCGCAAGTTCACAAGGAATTTAAAAGCAAAGAAAACGCCAAGAAAATTCACCGTATCGATATTGAAAACGTTTCGGAGTGGTTTGATATACCGTGGATATAGGGTGTGTTCTACTTTCCATGATATGCATTTGGAATTCGATTTCATTCGTAATATATTTCAGCTTAATGGTTTTCCATCGTGCCTTGTGTATAGTAAAATCAAACGCTTCTTATCTAACAAATTTTCTGAAACTGTGACTGAATGCGATAGTAAGAAAATTATAGAATTTTGACTTTTAAAGTGATTTTATTCATTTTTAGTTTAGTCGAACTGATGATGGAGCTGGACTCCGAAACGTTTTCAATATCGATATGGTGAATTTTCTTGGCGTTTTCTTTGCTTTTAAATTCCTTTTCAAAATAGAAGAAGTACATACAACGGTTCAAATTACTTTCCGAGACGATTGGTTATTCGCACCTTCAAGGCAATTGTATGCATTTAATGAGCACATTATAGCAAGAAATTATTCATGAAGATCTTCTTGACCTGCATGCAACCAGCCGCTGTATTTTATCATCAGAATGAAATTAAGTGGCGCTTCACACTGTTTTCATTTGAGCTTTTTTAGTGAGGCAGAACAGAAGCATGGCCGTTGCAACAATTCTCCCCTTGGACGTTAATTAGGTTCGTCATAAGTCAGGAGTAACTTTCTTTGGAGATGCAATTAGGCGAACGCCTAGCTAAACCTGCTCATCCTTAAATTTAGGCTTGGAATAAAACACTGCCAGATAAACGAAGAGCATCGCTATTGCTGCTGTAAATTTGGTCCATGAGGAGATAGCATACAGTTCCGTCCTCTTCCTTCCTATGAAGTAATAAAGGAGGTAATTAAATAACGTTTTTGTGATGCATAAATTAACTTGTAAATCTTCTTAAGCCCGTTTTTATTTTTATACCGCGGCTAATATGTCAAGGCCTAAAGTTATTTTAGGACACATTTTTCGAAAGCAAAAGATCAAGATAAACTCATTAAGAACAATTTTATTGATCTCAATAGCCCTAATTAATGACATTACAGCATCTTAGAACAGAAAGTTATCAAACTCGCTTTGAGTGACGGACTTCAATAAACTAGAGTACTCAAATTATTCAATTTTAATACAATAAATTTTCTGGTCAAATTTTGCACATTTTGGGAAAAATGACAGAAAATTATTAATAAAGCTGAGACTCCACTGCTGCGTAAATTGGGTTTCGGTGAAATCCAATTAAATTTTTCATATCTGTATGCTCATATTAATGATATGATTTTTTGCGAGGCGAGCAGAGTGATCTGACGAACTCACAAGAATCATATCGAAATAGGTTTTGTTACTCCTTGAATAGGTACTGCACCATTGATTCGAAGCTCCATCAAACTTTATGTGATGACCTCTGCCTCTCACACTGCAGGTTATTTCTTGAGCGAGCGCAATACAGCTGGAGGGGCCACACGGCATCAACATGTCCAGAGCTGTCGTGATGATGTCGTGAACTCGTCCTCTGTTCCATCCAGCCATGTTTTGCGTTCATGATTGGTTCATTGCACTGCAGGGATGCTGGCAAATTACCTCGTCAAGCTCATTTCTGAAGCCCGCTACCAGCGGGAGCTGGGCTATGGACAGATTTCAATTTTCTTGTGGCACCTCAAAAACGAATTCACTGAGCCAAAAATTAAAAAGGGCTGTAAAAATTACCCGGAAGTGCGATGAATTTCAAACCTAGTTTTTTTTTAACTAAATCTCAAGTTTCTTTTGAAAATCAAATTTATTACAAGATTATTGAATTTTTTATTTTCCATGGTCACTTGATGAAATCATTAGTAGCTTGGCATTGTTATTGAGCAAATAGGTTCAATTTATATCAGTACAAAAAATTTATAAGTTTAGATGCATTATGTTTACGTTTTCAATCGCTTTTGATAACATAACGAACATTAGTGCGTCGTTTTAATCGTCATTGACCATTTTCGGGGGTCAATTTTTTTAATTATTTTAGCTATAGATATATCACAAACGTTATTTTGTTTATTTTAGGAAGGCCTCGTATGCTCCACTCTCGTCTGAACTTGACGCCAATGGAAACATTGGAATGTGATTGAAAAACTTAAACTTACGCTTTGGTTTTTTAAGTAGATTGGCTCAACTTCGGTATATTCATCGTTAGTATTTTGATTATAGTATTTGCTTTAAATAGCGTTCTTGGACCAAAGAATTTTTCAAATAAAAAGTTTTCAAAAATAAAGCTTTTCTAGAAACTTCAAATTTTTTCAATCAACATAAATCCTTATTTCAAAGAACGTGAATCTTGTTCATGCTTTTCAAAACTGATTTTATGACCACCAGTAGGAATTTGTACGCATGAGGACAAAGCATGTTGCAGCAGAAGCAAGGCGGCAGTCGAGTTTTGGCAAAGGAATTCAACGATAGAAGTTAAATTTTACGATTGCCATAAAACACTGATGATGCAATATGCGTCAGACTCCGGAGCCGTTTATCGGAGACAATGATTAGAGTAAATGATTTCATTTCTTGTGACCTGCATGCATAAAGTTATGAAGCGATGGCTCCCGCTGGCGTTCTCAGCGCGTTAGCAACTATTGAGTTTGATTTATGCGAACCTCTAATAGACCGACCTTATTGAACAAAAACTAATCAATAAATGACGAGGCCCAGCAGGTCTCCATTGAGGCATGGTCGTACACGGTCATGAGTGAAGAAGTGTTCAAATAAACAATTGGAAGAGTTTCTGGGTCGATACTTATGGCCTGGTAATATTCAGGCAAGAAGGAGCGTCGATCGACACGGTTTGTTATTACATTCAGCATGCGCGTTGGCTGCGGCGGCTCCTTGCTTGAATTACAACGCAGTTTTCAGGTAACGAAAAAATTTGAAATGCTTCTAATTAATGGAGTGCGAATTGATGGAACTGCTGTCGAGCTAGCTACTTTCATGCGGATAAGAAGGCTGGACACAATTGATTGTAGATGTAACTCTCTGAACGAGCGTCGCGACTTATTATAGGTTACGTGCTTGCCATTAACGTCATATTCACTTTTAACTTTTAAATGAAAAATTTGACATCAAATGTACGTTAGTACAAATTTAATTTTATATACGAAATGAATGAATTTTGACCAATGAATCATATGTAACTTTCGCCTTGGAAGTTGGTTAATTCGTTTGAATAAATATTTTCCCGGAAGAGTTAGTAGAGTCATACATGAACGATTCTCTTAATGTTTTGGTTCAATCCAATTCAGCAGTTATTAATTAGATTATCTTATATCAACTATCTAATTCATCAAAAAAGTATATTTCCTTAATACAACATACGCCCAGAAATTATACAGCGCTAATTAAAAAAAATTATAGCGCGAGAATAGTGACACAAGTTTGAATGGAAGATCATAGTTATCACGGATCAGAGACTACTGAGAAGGGAAGGTCCCGAAAAGTGATAATGCATAAAAAAATATATTTATCACACGATGTTTGTTAGCCAACGGATCTAGCAATGATCAAACAAACGTTTCCTAAAGAACGGAGAAGAGTCACACATGAAAATTAAAAAAAAAATCATTTCAGGTCCTTGAACCATACGTTAGCAATTTTTAAAAGGATTTTATTACTCTACAGAAAATATGATTAGTAGAAAAGAAATTTAGAATGAAAAGACATCGTTTTAAAAACATATTTTGGATCCTATGTATCCCATATATCTTATTGCAGTGAGGAGCGTATGTCTGTGCTGGATTTTAAAGATTTTCGTAAGAGCATTGATGTCAGATGCACACTAGCGTCCAATCTTTCAAGAGGACATCGATCGAACAAAATAAACACACACTTGTGCGCCCAGCGACAATCTCGTAAGACGCATGGCGCTCGTCCAGAAACTGGACCAGTTGTCTGCGCTGCGTAGTGTTGACTCTGCCTACGCGCACCCGTCACATCGCGAAAAAATTCCGTTGTCTCCCTACGAGACAGAGAGGTCTGCGAGGACCGATCTCTGTAGCAGGTTGCCTTTTGAATGCTCAATAGCGGCCATATCGTTACACTGGACGAACAGTTCAAGTGTTTGGACAGAAGACATTGAACAAGCAGAGAGCTTGCCCGTCACGCCCTCGTACTCAGGCAGTTATACGGGCTTTGATCGAAGCATAAGCAGGGACGGTCGTGAGGTCAAATAGAGACAGTAGAATAACGTATGACCCTCCGCTGCACTGACGGTTATCATTCATGCAAATTATGATTGAGTGTAGCTTGACACAACAAGGGCTCGTCGTTAAGAAAAAATCCCAAAGTTTAAAGCGTGCTTCAAGACTTTGTTGACTAATTTTTCATCGAAAATGAATAATCAGTTCTAGAGTTTAAAAGCAATCAGTGGAGATGTTGATACGAAATTTGCATTAACAGCATCACAATCTCTACTCAGATTAGCGACAGTGAACACTACGAGTACAGCGAATAATTACTCCACCCTGTGCTGGGCAAAATGACTCGATAAAAGGCTGGGATAGAAGCATGGATCCGTTTCCGTGTTGATCCGAACTCCATGAATCTAATTCAAGCGAAAGTCAAATAAAAATTAATTTTAACCACTCGTCATTCAAATGTACATGTAACACTGCAAATTTATCTATGAATAAATGATGTGATAGCTTAGTAGAAGGCCGATATTAGATTATATAAGGCAATTTTTCATTGTGGTAGTAATATTAGAGAGAAGATTGTTAACTAACTAGTCTTTTCGTTGAAGCCGTGTTATGAGTTTTGCATGTTTTTTGGAATTGTTTGACAGAATTACGATTTGATTCTTGTGGCTGTGCAGTGGCCGTTTGTAGCATCTGAAGCATTTCCGCAATTTCTACGGAAATTTAAAATTAATCTTCATTCGGTTGAGTCATTTCCAAAACCTAACAGAAATTAACATTAAAAAAATAATATACATGGGAATATAAGAATGACAAAAAAATATAACTCAGTACTCTCTGTAGTGAGTGACATAAAGCGCATTTTCTCGTCGACGAAAACGTGAAGTCACGGACAGACAGACGGACAGACGTACGGACATACGGACAAACAGACGGACATGACGAGCACAATAGCGCCTTTTTTCCATAAATGAGAAAATGCGCTAAAAACAGCATTTAGGTAGTGTCGAATCGGTCTTTTAGCTGGTGACATTGATATAATTTATAACGACGGAAATAAGCTAACATTTATTCGCTAATTGATGTTACTGCTCTGCTTTTATAATTCTGACACGGGAAATAAATCTCGTTTACCATCGTTAATGCTATTCGTACTTAGCGGTTAGGGACCTAGAAGTCCCTTCAGTCACTAAAGGATAAACAGAAAATCTCTCAGCACCAAAGCATCAGAATTTTGCTTTGTTTCTTACCCAGTTACGAAAACGGGCTTGAGAATTGACGTTGTTAGCGTATGCGAAGTAAAACTTTCTATTCAAACAAACTCCTCGGAGTAAACGAAAAACCGCTGAAATAAAAATAAGATTATAGCACCAAACGTAGAATTTTAGCATTTAAATTTTGTTATTCTATGGATAAATAATGCTTATTACGTCTGGGGTCCAGACAAGCGTTTAAATACATAATTATTTTAGTGAATGTGCGTAACACGAGTTTCAGTCTTGTGGATATGAAATCGTGAGCATAATTTTAATTAAATAATGGCAAACACGCCCGCGGAAACGTAATCTTGTGAACTCATAGTTGAATCTCGGACTAGTACGAATTACTAATTCAATCTATTTATACAGAAGCAAAGGCTTCTTTGTGCAATCATGTCGGATTCACAACACACAGAAGCTGACTTAGCTGAGAAGTACACAGTACACATAACACAGCAATAGATAGGCTAGATAGCCAACCTTATGAAGTTTATTTTTTTTTTCAACGTAGTACGCCATCGAAAGTTTTTTTAAGAAGGAATGACTCTCTTAAAAAACGAGCTGTTTTTTATCGGAAACTATATCAGTCTAGGTTATAGATAATTAATTCATGTAAAATTTGATTTTTTTTTCAAATCAACCCTTATTTGAGAGTTCATCGTCCCCCTGCAAATTAATGAGCACCGAAATTTCTTATGTATCATATTCAAAGTTGAGTTTTTGTTGTTTATATTAGGAAAAATTTAATTACTATCCTGCCTTCAATTTGTCACTATTAATAAAATCATACTAACTTGACCAGAAAACACATAAAATAGTGTAAACTTAAACCTAGTAAAAGATGGACAACCAAAATTATGATGGAAATTTTTAACTTATTTTAGTTTTTAATTATGATCGTATTACGCTAAATTTTCACAAGTGTTCATCGAGATATTCCACTAAAACAATAATATTTTCATTATTACTCAAAGAAATTTTTAGTATACTGTGACGGCATGAGATATCTGTCTGATAGCATTATTGTCTTGATTTGATATGTACATCCAGCCAAGTTAGAGATCATTGGTCAGTCATTTTTGTTTTCTTTTGGTCATTGGTATTTGGTCATTTCACAATTTTTCATTATGGTTGAAAATCAAATTTGCCGTCAATTGACGCCTTAGCTCTTAGGTCTACCACTAGTGATGCCTATTTCCGATTTTCTGCAAAATGGAAAATAGAAAACTCTGAACAACAATTTTCATGGCTTTGTGCATAAAGCGAAATGATGCGATTATTCGCTATCGCATATAATAGTTTGCGCCATATCAGTCCGTTTTCGTTCGTCCATTTTCTTCTTCAATTCAAAGAAAACGGTTCAACTTGCATGGAACACCATTGAATACAATAAATTGCTTGGTCCCGGTTTGAACAGATTGAACTAAACTCAGTCATTTAGACTCTAAACTAAAGCATGCTAATGAGAGTGAAGATTATTGCTGGCACATTCACATTGAAACAGCACTCAGGGGCAATATCGACAGTTGTTTTTTTCCTTTATTGCACTTTTAAATTAAAACGACATTAGAAAATCATTTCAAGTACCTGAATAGTCGTCCGGCCGCGGCCCAGGCTGCCCAGCGATGAGAACATTTTCCCATTTCTTCTCTTTTTAGGAATAGATTCACGTACACACGAAACTAATTTATGCTGCAGAGGTATACGTATGACCGACATATGTGATTTGTGCTGCCCAAATTAAATTTATCAGTCCCTGAGTATGAACCGTAAGTTCACGTGTTTTCGAGTATTTCCATAAGTTCCACTAAGCAGAGTGGCCCAGTGGTTAGAGTTCAGGGTACCAGGATTGGACCAGAAAGGTAGTACGGGTTTGATCCCAGCTGCCTGCGACAGTTCCTGGTCAGAAACGGCGAGGAGACTGGTCGGTAAAGCAAAGCAAAAATAGGAGCAGTAAGTTGCGTGTTCGAACCGCAACAAGCCGTAAATGTTCTTCGATACTAGGAATAGGCGACAAGCCAATGGCCGAATAAAAGCTGAAACCGCTATTACATTAGCGCAATGTTTACAACCCATCCCCATGCATGTGAATCGCGTGAAATTGGCATGTGAATCGCATGAAATTGCACCTACCGTCGTCTAAATTAATTTTTTTTTTCCTAATTTGAGAGCATAAATGAAAACAACATTATTGATTTGAGATTTTATTGAACTTATATTCTACGTAATTTATTTTAAATGAAATTAACATCCAAGATTAAAGATGAATGAGGAGCATTAGGATCAAATGATGCATAAGTTCATTTAATTTTAAAACGAGAAGTTGAAATAACCATTTAATTTAATTTTTTTATATAGTTATGTTGAAAGCTTGCGGTTACAATGGCATCCACCAGCCTGATCTCTGTCAAAATAAACATTGTATCGAGAATCCAGTCGTACTAGCAATCGTCTCGAACCGAGCGCAAAAGGAAGTAAAATGCCAATCAAGCATTTTAAGCGGCTGCTATCTATGAGTCTGTCAATTTATTAACCGTTGCTCCATGATCGCTGTTGTAGTTACACGCAAAATATCACATGAATAATTGTATGATCTAACATTCGAAAAGATTGTGCGCTCTATAACTGCAGATGAGACAGGTTCAAGTTACAATTAAACGTTTTATCTGGCATTCATATGAACAGCGTTTCATTTCATACTAATTCAAGATTTACTGATATGTATTAAATGTAACAAAATCGATGTAGTTGCCCTAACAGCGCGTTTCGGAACAAATTAACACGGGAGAAACGTCAATCATATTTTGATAATTCATTACAGAAAGCAGGATTCCGAGGTTCAGCATGGATTTTTGTCCGCAGCATTTCAATTCACCAGAGCATATGGAGCACAATACCCTATAATTGTTTTTTGTTTCAGCAATGGCGGAAATTGTTTGTAACAATGGTTGAAGAAATCATGTTATTATTTTTTTGCTTCTTTGGCGTATCCAAGGCGGATTTTCCGATTGAAATGTAAATTCAATTACTGTAAAAGCTTCATCGCTTTAAATTGAACTCCAGTTTAGTCAGTTGATTATGATGATTGATGACGACTATTATAATGATGATAATATATTCTGATGATCATATTAGAAAACCCGAACGAAAATTCATCAACGACCAATTATCAATGGAGGAAATTTGCGCAACACTAAATTTTCAAAAATCGTCTCTTGATACCGCCTAGAATAAGCAGCTGACATCAACTAATTTCTTAAATATGGTGTTATATGAATACTCAGATTGACTGCTGCACTGTATGAACTGATCTTTTCACGGTGCAAGTTGGAAACAATGTTTCATAAATGTAGTCCGCATGCAGCTGGTACCAAAAATCCTCGCGTTTTGATAACAATCGTACGCCCATGCATGAGCACATTTCACTGCAATGTGAGAAATTTGGCTCTCACACAATCGGATCGAATAAAACAGAAATAATGCAATTGGATTTTAATTCAATCCAAAGATTTCCCAAGATGGACGAAGTAACATTTTCCACTTCCCGATGTGGTGAAGATGAAGGTGGCAATTATTAAAGTAAATGATGGTGTACGTTGATCTCTTAATGATTTATTCAGGCAACAGAATAGATATATCCTCCTCGGCTTTGCTTCAGAAGGATCCAGCACAGAATACTGCAAGATATAAATGAATATTTAAAGCAATTGTTCCTTCACCCTCGCTATCGCTAAATCAAAATCAGAATAAGTGACAACTATATATATAATAAATATATGAATGGACAAGTCTACAGTTCACAAACCTAAGATTTAGATGCGTCTCAGTGATAATTACTAGCTTTTAGGAAGGTGGCAAATTTGAGTTTAGATAAATCAGTGGAAGGTAGGTACTCTAGACGGGAAATATAGTTAGTACAGTAGGAGATTTGACTTTTGAAAGGAAGAAAAAGCTTATATAGCAGCGGACTACACATACGGATGCCTGCTCCGCATGAACTTTAGATGCCTCGCTATATAAATTAATTGATAAATTGATTGAATGGTTGATAAAGTTGATTGATAATTGAAATTGTAAAATTGATAAGATGATAATTTTGATCGATAAGTTGGCAGGATCGGATTAATTTGATTGACTAGAGTACCGTAGTAAACAAGCTTAATAACAGAACGAAAGTAAAAATAAAGAATAAACAGCAACATTCATACAAACGAAAAGATAGATAAATAGAGCACAGGATGAAATTGAAACTTATTGTGGACTGATTGGCGGTCGTGGCTGCACTGATGCTGATGTTGACGTGGTACTAGTCAGCGTACGCAAGACAATGCAACCCGGAGCGAATATACATAGCTAGTCCGATAGATAGTATGGTTATGAACGTACTGCCACGTACTGGCCCTACCTACAAGCTTTACCTCTATTACTTAGCGAAAAAAATTACCCTTAAATGGGGCCCAACAAGTGAAACAACAACAGCAAACCAGAACAAATTACCAATAGACAAAAACAAATGATCAATGGTGGGAAAATTTTCCCACGCAGCATTATTCTAGTGACATTGCTAAAATTATTATAAAATTGTATCTTACATACGACTCACCACACCTTGAGCAATTTTACAATATATGCGACAACGATGCCTCGACGTGGAAAACGTGATACCATAGCAGGTTCAAGTTGAATGGAATTTTCTTACACATATTATTAATTTCAAGCAAAAAATTCTCATAAATTCTTGCTGCAACCATCAGTGTCAGTGTTCCGTATCCGTCATACATGCTTGCCGGCAGTACTGGATATATAGGCATTCATTGAAAATTCGTAAAAAAAATATATTTACGGAATTTGCCTGCAAAATGTGTCTCATTGATCTTTTCCTGGGCTGTGGACGACAGAATTCAGATGAAAGCTTACAAATTTACAGACCTGCAAAGAATACCTGTTCGAGTAACCCTCTGCATGATGCTGAAGGACTGCAACGGAAAAATGAGCCACGCTTGCGTCGTATGAGGCATGGAGCCTCCAGCAACTCCGCACCACGCAACGACGACGCCATGTCTACCAGATTCTACTTCGAGATCAATCATGAGTACGATGTTTCTTACGAAGAGCCAGCAACCAATAACGTTTCCACCAAAGCGGACCTCAGAGTAAACGATGAACTGAAAAATCAATGGGACACCACAATACAAGACCCCAACCTGATCGGTGCAACAACTCAACCGGAAGCAAACGCTTCGGCTGTAACCTTGTGCTCTGTTGAAAACTTACGAACTCCTGAAACAGTGACGTCTACTGGAACTGCTCGGTCACTTGAAACAACAATGCTAATAGAAACTGCAATAATGAATCGACATTGCCTACTAGAATTACAACTGTCGCCGAAATTAGAACCTTCAGTGGCAGCTGAAGCGCCAGGGTTCACTGACACTGAAGCGTGTGCTGTAACTACCGCGAGAACTACAGACACAGAGTCGACCTTAGTCAAATTTTCCGCTGAAAAACAATCGTCTACTGAACCATTGTTCGATGAAACTGCACCGTTTTCTGAAACGCTATTGTTCGCTAAAACTGCAACGCCTACTGGAGCGCCATTGTTTGCTGAAACTGTAGCGTATGCTGAAATGCCATTGTTCGCTGAAACTGCAGAGTTTGCTGAAACGACATTGTTCGCTAAAACTGCAACGCCTACTGAAGCGCCATTGTTTGCTGAAACTGTAGCGTATGCTGAAATGCCATTGTTCGCTGAAACTGCAGAGTTTTCTGAAACGCCATTGTTCGCTAAAACTGCAACGTCTACTGGAGCGCCCTTGTTTGCTGAAACTATAGCGTATGCTGAAACGCCATTGTTCGCTAAAACTGCAACGTCTACTGAAGCGCCATTGTTTGCTGAAACTGAAGCGTATGCTGAAACGCCATTGTTCGCTGAAATTGCAGCGTCTGCTAAAGCGCCATTGTTCGCTGAAACTGCAGCTGCTGAAGCGCCATTGTCAATTGAAACTGGCGGCTCTGCTGAAGCGCCATTGTTCGCTGAAACTGCAGCGTATGCTGAAACGCCATTCTTCGCTGAAACTTCAGCGCCTGCTGAAGCGCCATTGTCAGCTGAAACTGCCGCGTCTGCTGAAACGCCATTGTTCGCTGAAACTGCAGCTGCTGAAGCGCGATTGCCTGCTGAAGCTGCAGCGCCTTCTGAAGAGTGGTTGTCCGCATTGTTAAAAAGCTAACTGCCATGATTTCCTCAAGACTCAACCAACATCTTCCGTTTTTGGCACACAAGTTCTCGATACTTTTGCGCTACTAAATCATGAGTATGTAATATAAGAATGTAATATCTATTTATTCATTGAAATGTGACGTATTGAAAATGGTTTGATTATAAGTTTTTTATATTTTTCTTTTTTTTTTACCATCACATATATCGGTAATGAAAATTGCCCCACCACTCACATGTTCGTAAGGGTGATCTGTCTAAGCCCAATAGAAGTTGACAAATGAGCTTAATAAATCGCTTTCAATTTATTCCAGTAGGTCTGTACGTCCTGGAATTGTTCATTTTTTAATAGTTCTTCATTATTTTAATAATAAAAGTTTACCATTGATATTGCAAAAAATTGTCTCATTTCATTTGAAGCAACTATTGTTGTATCATATATTTTTGCACTGAAAGAAATCAGTGCCGATGAATTTTCTACTAATTTGGTAATAAAATACTTTCAGATTCCCTGGATTAATTATTGTATTCTCACATCAGTCATTCTCCTCATGCTTTCACTTAATGGAATTCAATGACTTTGTATATAGCGTCCACAGCTCTCATGTGCATCTGTATTATTTGGATTGGCTTAAATTTCATTTTAGCAGTGAAAGTGAAGGCTCCAAAGAAAAACGTGAGGTAATGAGTCATACATGAAGATCACTTATTGTGAAGCATCATTGAATTGTAACGTGTGTGGTAAGAAATAATATAGAGTTATGTTGTTGCACCAAAGAGCTCTATTTTACTGTGAATTTCATTTATGGTTAGTTGCAAATCAATAAGTGCAATTGTCTTTAATGAAGAATAATTCAATGTTTGAATGACGTTAAAAAAACATTAAAACCTCAAATAAGTCAGCATAAATGTGAGGCAAGCAATAAGGTTAACGTAGAATTTTTATCGCCAGCGGAGATTTAAATTAAAACTAATATAATTCCTTTCTCATTCTTAGTCTCTTTGACAAATAATGAAGCTGTTTTTATAACGAACCAGACAGAAGCTGCAGGGCTTAATTGAATTGTTGGCTCTACCGCTTGACATGTTATACGCCCATCGTCACGTTGGTCCGATGCCTTCTGTAGGATTTCTGGTGTTAAATTGGAATAAAAACGGTGAAACGGTGTATCTTTTCACGTGCCGACCGGCCACTGAAATGCCGGTAATACCGTTAACGGTAATTTTTCTAACAGTGTGCTGAATGTGACGTGCCGAGCTTTCAAGGACGTGAATTTGTAGGGAATAGCCAGGCATAATTAATACCATGGCAACGCATGACAGACCACGTTACGGCAACCAACAACTATCCGTACAAATTGAAAAGTTCGTCCAAAAATTCACGAATTCTTTCCTCATTCCGTAAGCTGGGGAAAATTGAATGAAGTTCTTGTGCTGGGAGCACCAAACCGGATTACTTCCAACCAGATTTTCGAAGCTGCAGAGTGACTCAGTGAGCAGCGACTGTTCAGGAAGAACTTAGTCTCAAAGTCTCAATTTTCTAAGCTTATTTGATATTACATTCAGTGGTGGGCACAGTCCGCTAATCGCTAATTAGCGAAGCTGACGTTTTCCTTGGCCGGTGTGCGATACTTCTGGCTGACTACGTCAACCAATCACGTCTTTTGTTATACAAGACGTGATTGGTGGATGTACATATGTTAAGGTAGTCAGCCATCAGTGTGGCACACCGGCTACGGAAACCGTCAGCTTCGCTAATAAGCGGTTAGCGGATTGTGCCCACCACTGACTACATTACAGCTTGTATTAATTTAAAATGAAATGAATTCATACATAGCATGAACAACTAAATGTAGAGAACATAAACGAACGTTGAATATGGAGTAATGTGCCATTTGGTTAGCGAATGGATGCGAGTGACATTTTCTCTCCTGTGTCTGCGTTTCCCAATTTGTAAATTTTCATCCAAAATTTTCTGTTCCCAACTATGATTTTGGGTTTAAGTAGAATTGTATTTTTACTTAATAAATTAAACTGTTTTGTACTTCAAGGTACATGGCAACAGCACTGCTTGAACTTTCTATATTTTCGCCAAATTAATAAATTCGTTAATAAGTCAGTACAGTCTAGACTCTAGTCGAACACTGTTCTTTTCAAATGAGCATTGAATTGTATCAGGCAAATGCGATTTCCGATATTAAACTATATGCCACACTTGATAAATCCTTCCAGTAGAGAGGAAACTTCAAAACTTTCCATGACCCAAAAAAAAGTTTATTACATCAACAATGCGTCAAGTTAGAGAAAATTCATTCCCAAACTAAACGACCAGGAGAAAAGATTTATCCGGAGAAGAGTTGACCTTACCGAGTACTCATAAATAAATTGAAAAATGCCTCTTTCTTTACAATGATGAATCAATCGAATATTTTCAATCCTTCTCGCAGACAACGATAATTTTTTTCTCTATATTGAGATCAAACAATCTGAATTACGAATGGTCGTACCTATACCACATAACTCGTGACTCAAAAGGAACCGGATAAAACTGGAATGCGATTATGTTTTCAAATACTAGTTAAATATTTTCTATTTGAGAATGACAACGAAACGACGACTTCTCTTAGTAAAACCAACTAATTATTGAAGAGGACCCCATCTTTTGTTGGTAAAGCTAAATGGCATACAATTGAGAAAAACTTTTCATATTAAATTAGCACGATTTAACGTAAAACTGAAAGGGGTTTAATTTTCAAACTTATTTTTTTTCCCGCACAAAAGTCTTTAAATAACTTTTCTTTGACTCTTTATTGCAACAAAATATTGCTAAAATAACAATCACAACCATACAGACAAAGGAAAATTCAGTTAACATTCTGGTGTGCGAGTGATTTGGCCTTCGAGAATATAGTTTTTTTTTTATGTTCAACGATCGTTGTGGCTTTAGTTATGTATTCTCTTTCAAGAATACCCACAAGATTTGAGAACAAGAACCAATACAAATTTTCTACGGAAGCTATGATTGACTTCACAGAACAAAGGAAAAATCAAAAGGACCGTAACAACATTCATCACTAAATAATGTGCTTAATAATGAAGTATAACCTGAGGGACAACGTAGTTAGGCAAGAGCTTGTGTCTAAATGGCATCTCAATATTAAATAAAACAACAGATCACTAATTTAAATACTTAACGAACACCGATCAATAAAATTGTACACGCTCACTGTTGATCAAAAAAGTAAAAAACATATCAAACAATATTTACAATATCATCACAGACATAAATGGTCAATATAATACACGTTTCCGGTATATTATTAAAAATATTATACTACTGCAACATTTGAAGAAACTTGTTTTCCTGCTGTAACGAATTAAGAGACGACGTGAGATTGTTAAGTACCATATTTGGTGTGTCTACTATAGACGCAGGCAAAGGCGTTAGAAAATTATCAGTGTCATAAACAGGAGCAACAACTGTTGAGGATGAGAACGTCGCAGAAGCATCAGGAGCCATCGTCACAGAGGCCGTTGGCAGAACATAACCTGAGGGCGCGTCGTTCGTGGTCACGCTAGGTTTCTGGTCCGTGGTGCTGCTCACCTCCTCTTTGATTACAGTCGTGTTCCAGCTCTGGCACTGCTGTACGTATTCCAAAGTTCTTTGATAAGTGTCTTGTTTCATGTAGTTGTTTTTACTATCACTAGCACTATCTGTGCCATTCGGTAATATAACCTCGGCTTGTGTTTTTGCTATTTGATCAACTTGTACTGGACATTCTAGCTTACGGTCGTCAGGAGATGAAGTTGCGACGTTATTTGTACAGTTGGATAATCTTTCGTTGCTGTGGTCTTTTTGGGATTTAGGTTTGCCACTTGGAACACAGGGTTTAGCGGCACCCGACGTTACGTTTGCAACATTGTTAGGAGATTTAGGTTTGGATTTCGGTTGGGACGATTGACTCACATCCCCACATTGAATATCGCGAGGAGGCTGGCCACAATTAGTCAGATTTTGTCCCATGTTATGAACACCGTTGTAATTCATGTAATTATAGTTATGGTTGTAAACCCCATTCATATGATTATACGTATGTTGATAGTTAGAATTTACGCTCATTCCATTATTCTGCCAATTGCCATTGTTTTGGGTATAAGAAAGATCGTTGACGCCTCGTCCTTGGCAAGAGGGGCACGGCATTTGTAGAGCAGCAGGAGGCGAATGCATAGACCCAAAATGTCCACATACATGTTGAGGGTATCCACTGACGCCCATATTATAGGAGCTAGTCGAATATCTTTGCTGATGATGATGCATCATCTGCTGTTGATGAGAGATCATTTGATTGAACATTTGTTGATGAACCATGGCCTGCTGATGGTTAAACGCTGTGAAGCTTTGCTGATTAGGATGCATAGGATGAGGTGGCATGAAATTCTGCGCTTGCGTTCCGTTTTGGCCCTGGGCGTACGCTGGAGGAGCGGGAGTGTAGGTCGCAGCAGAAGGAGCTGGGGAAGGCATTGGGGTGTTATAATGAGCCTGAGCTCCTGCAGCAGGTGACCCAAGGTTCTGTCCTGGGAAATTGGGGTGCTGTGGTAAGGCAGGTGATGGGGCAGCTGAGTAGCCCAAGTTGTGAGTGGCACCGTACTGGTACGGAGTGGTAGGGGATGCTATACTAGGATACGCTTGAGGAGTACTTGGAGTTTGTGAGTAGGCAGGACTATTTACAGGCTGGTTGGTATATGCTGGACTATTGATTGCAGTGCCGTTATACGCTGGACTGTTCATATTTTGATTGGAATAAGCGGGGCTATTGACAGGTTGATTGGAATAAGCAGGGCTTGGCATTGCGGTGCATCCAACAGCTACTGAACCAGTCACTCCATTTGCATCGCATTCCTCAGTTTTAAGACTCAGTTTGCTGTCTTTCTCCTTCTGTAAGAGAAAAAAAATTATCAGTTAATTTCGATGGGCTAGACGCTGTGAATTTATCGCAACAAAGGTTGAAGATTATAAATGTAAAAATATGTGTAATTAACAATTAATTCAAACCTAGTTGAGGTAGTTGACCATGTCGACAAGAAGGATAAGTTTGTTTTCAATAGGTTAGTCAAATTAAAAATATATGTAATTAACAATTTATTCAAACCTGGTTGAGGTAGTTGACCATGTCGTCAGGAAGGATAAGTTTGTTTTCAATCGGTTCGTCATCTCCCACTTGATCGAGCTGGAGCCCTTGGTTAGGATGGCTGTGATTTATAGGGCGCATAACGGAGGCGTGGGAGAAATTGGTGTAGCTGTTGGTTCTTTGCAGACGCCCGTTGCCTCTGGCTGGTCGATCAACAGGCTTCACGGGATCTGAGGCCCTGCGTGTGCTCATGTCTCTACTGATGTTGCCGTAGCAAACTGGCCCCATGGGTCCTGGATAACCAAACTGACTGCCGTCAGGTACGTTTGATGCCGCCATGCCAGCAGACATGCTGTTGCCCATTGTTGGGCCCATCGTGGTATTCCAGTTCTGTGAGTCTGACAAGTTGTCTTGACTCAGCGACATGTTCTGGGTCTGGAAAAAAGTTTAGGTTTAGTTACATTATGTGTTATAAAGAGTCCCATGATTCATTAAAATAAAATTTTGATGAACATTTATGAGTGAGAGAAGTGTCGATATTCTAACTCTAAGTTTATGATTAAGCAACAATATTTTAAATGAGGCAATAAATAACTAAAACGAACCTGTACAACCAAATTAGAAGTGTTGTAGATCTCATTTCCACACATTCCTCGTTGGTTAGGTCTGAACATTTGCGGTCCCATACTAGAGAAATTATAATTTGAATTTTCAGACGATCTTCTCGAAGACCCGATAGATATGTGATCATAGGGCGACGACATAACACCCTGTCTGCCGGACAAACATGATGTTTGTGACAGCTCGCTTGCTCTTCGACTGTTAGGGCTCTGCATGCTGAAATATCCTGTGCTTACAGTGGACGAAGAGTCACGTCTATTATTAACAACAGTTTGTCCTGATCTAAAATCTACGGTGTTTTTTCTGTTCTGTTGCATATTCGCGACGGATGCCATCTTGGGATCAGGTAAACGCTGCCCGAAGTCAACGTCAGCGTTCATTCCATTGAGTCGACGCGGGATGCCTGGCATGTTTGGTAGCATATTAACGAATCCTTTTGCCTGCATTCTTCCTTTCATAGGGCGATATCTCGTGGCTCTGTCGTGTACGGCTACACCAACAGATAGTCCATTACCACCATTCATTGAGCCACCCAAGCCCACAGGAATATCGATACTAGAGTCCAAATCGTCTTCAGGAACGTCCCACCCATCAATACCGAGGCGTGATTCGTATCTGCCTCCCGATGACAGAGTTCCATCTCCAAGAGGAATATCGAGTCTGCTTTGATCCATCGGAGTGACACCCCCGACTATGTTTTCGGGGCTGTGTTGGTCTCCCGGCGACGTAGCCTCCTGCCACGGGTAATATAATGATAAGAAACACAATTGTGTATGAGCAATATCGTGCACCCGAAACTCGCATGAAACCATGCCAGGGTTTTATAGGGCGAAAATAAGAATAAAAGAAAATATAATAAAAAGCGTTTCGGTTACATCATGGAACAGCCCGTATGAGGTAAAACATCTATGTACCCGTTGACTGACGTTGAGTATATCATGTTTCAATTGACAGGTACAGGTACCGTATTTCTTAATTGGTATGAAATAGCGCGAGATATTCATCACAGATGAGACAAGCGCCCTTTTCATGATCTCATTGAATTAACGATCACAGTTGAATAAATTTGAATAATTGAATAGGCCAAACTAAAAATGGTGCTGATTTACCTCGGACTTGACGGACGGACTAGACATGGACCCAGCCTTGCCGTTGTCGGAGTGAGGCGAGCCGTCCGGCTGCCCGACGTCTTTCCCTCCTCCGCTTCCGCCGCCCGGTCCGCCCGCGCTGCCGTTCGGATGATCGTTGCCTTTGTGTTTTTTCGAGGCGTAAAATTCAGCGCCGTGCACCGTCTTCACGTGCTTCCGTAGCGACGAAGGATCCGTGTAGCGTTTAGTGCAGCCGGGAGCTTTACACACGTACGGTTTCTGCAACAATATTAATGTCATTGTTAATACTGAATTCATTGACCTACATGAAATTCTGATTATCATTCGTCTCCTAAAAGAGATTAATGGTTTTCAACCACCAAAGTAATTAATCAATCGAGCTGATTTCCTGCGCCATTCAATGCGAAGAATTCTCCAGTGATTGTCATTCGCGCCGACACCTGTGAGCGCACGGCTTTGATAAGAATATTTCATTAGCCAGCCGTTCAAAAATGAATGTACCGTAAAATTTCAAGTCCTGAAATGAATGAATTTATTGGTGAATTATTTCATGAATTGAATATTTCTAAAACGAATTTATTTCATGAAGACAAAAATTATAGACATGCTAATAGAGCAATTTCAAAAATTTAAATTAAATACGAAACTTTGAATGTAATTCTCAGATATTTACCGTCGCGTGTTCAATAAGCCAATACTTGCGTTATCAATACCAAGAAAATAGAGGCACAGCTTAATTTAAAACTTCAGCGCCGTAGAATAGAGCGGCAAGACGAGCTTGGGCTAGCAGCGCACCATACCTCAGGCGAGCGGGAATGACTCTATAGAGCAGCAGACCGGTTTACGAAGGCTGGAACGCCAATATTGCCTTCCTGCTCTCTTTCTCTACCAGCATTTTCTGCTCAACTAGTTTTTTGCCGTTGATTCGTAAATACGGAATTATGAGTTCAATTGTAAATAGGCTTCAATTTATTTTCGCGTACCAATATACCAGGTTTAAAAAAATCATTTGGATCCCGAATATTAAATATTGATAATGTAGATGTTAAAATCTTTTAATTTTTAAATAAAATTTCCACATTGAATCCGGTTTAGAATTGAATTTATACAAAGGTGCAATCGATTTTTAGCTTTGATATCAGAATGAATAATGGTGTTATCTACTGAACGTATTACCTTTGAATTAGACGACGACACATTTCATTTATCTGCATGTGATTAATATAATGGACTTGAATCTCTATGCATACTTCATTTTAATTACTCAGCGGCACACTATCCCGCTAGCAAGTGTTTCGTGGCTCCGTGGTACACAAAAATTGTGGTAAATCTTAGAGTCAATTCAAAAGTCTTCTGCTTGATCCATGTGATAATAATAATAACAATGTATAACAATAATAATAATAATAATAATAATAGTGGGGCCAGGAGAATATAAAATCGAAATAAAAAATCGTCGTATACTCACTTCATTAGAATGGGTGCGGTTTTGATGCTTGGCGCGGTCCGAAGCGTTGGAGAAGGCTTTGGTGCAGCCTGGGAACTCGCACATGTACGGCTTTTCTCCCGTGTGTGAACGTAGGTGCGTCTTGAGGTTCTCCAGCCTCGAGTATGCCTTGAAACAGCCTTCGAACTGAAAGTTGATAATCAGTTTAGAGAATTGTACACATTTTTGGAACTGTATTAAATTAAAAAGCCTTCGAACTGTAAGTAGAAAATTAGTTACGAAAATTTGACAAATTTCTCGATATACGTTAAATTGAAGCAGACTTCGAACAGCAAGTAGAAAATCAGTTACGAAAATTACAAATTTTTCGAGATTCATTCAATTGAATCAGCCTTCGAACTGTTATTGGAAAATCAGTTACGAATCTTGTATAACTTATCACAACTTCATAGAGTAGAGACATTGTAAAAAATCTAACAAGTTTTCAGTAAGAAAATTCATTTTTGAAACATGAATTAATAAACAGTCGCCTCAGAGCAGGAAAATGCAATAAGTTTTGATACACAATACAATAAGTTTATAAATTTTAGAAATTGTAATAGGGGAAAGAAGCAATATTTTAAGATAATGTCCGAATAAACATTCCCAAGATTGTCAACGAATTACTCCAATGAGGATTCCGAATTCATTCACACTCTTCTTAGTTATTTTCATTTATCATCTTCGTTTATGTGTTTTGCTACTAACAAATCCCGTGTTTGCATGTCATTTATTCTTTCAACGCGTAATGTGCGAGTTTTCAAGCGGAATTAAGAATAGATTTCAGGAAGGAAGATTAATTGAAAAGCGTTCCGATTTAAATGACCAAACCATTTCTATGGGTAATAACCCAGCAAAGTTCAATCAATGTTATGCTCTTACAAAAACGGAAATTAGATGCCAAGCAAGCGTGAAATTAAACCTGGAAAAACGCAAGTGGCATTCAGTTGCATAATTAATCTAATCAGCGTAAATCAACACAGCTCTAGAAACTTCTTGAACTTTAATAATAAAAATAGAAAGCTATTAGGTTTCTCAAATCACTTTCCTAGCGGAAGTCATGATCAGGTCAACGGGACAAAAAGTTAAAGATCTAATTTCTTCCTTAAGGCTTTTTGAGAGACGCTCCGGGAGTTAATCTGTGAAATTGGAAGCTTCATGGTGATCCCAAATGTCCAGAACACCGCGACACGAAACTGAATCACGTTCTAAACCGTCAAAGTTTTTACTCGAAAATCAAGTCGGGAATCTTAACGAGAACTCTAGCAACACGAGATCAATCTCTCATGGCAGAATTGAAAATTTTCGTTTAGGTATAACACGTCACAATATCAAATGAATAACTTCATGCAATGTACATATAACTACTATCAATAATCTAAGAGAAAGTTCGGTACGTAAGGAAGATAGAAAAACAACCTACCTAGATCATCCACAAACATATAATGATGAACAACTTACTGAGCTAATATTTGAGCCTATCAATTATTCGGAGGAAAATTGTCTGATGTTACAGAATCACAATTTCCATTAAATACAAGTCTGGTTGAGCGTTCACTTTCACCTAATGTATGATTTAATGGATCTATAGATGGGAAATATACTGAGCAGTCCACAACTCAATTACAACAGAATAATTCGCTGATGAGAGGAATTCAAATTGCACTGATCTGGCAAGATCTCTTCGATTATGCACGTTCACATTTTCTAAACGTGTACGGACACGTACAGACCGCCACAAGAAAATTCGTTGTTTTGCTTTGGCATTTTCTATGGATGTTTCCGTACACATCCTTCTGTTCCGCTTTGTTCTGTCTACCAGCTCTGGTCTAGGTTTAAGGGGTGAACCGGCCAAGAATTGTAAAATGAAACAAATAATTTCCGCTTGAATTTATAGAGGTTAGAATTCTGACGCAAAGTCTTATTCTGTAATTTTGAAGCCTTTAATGTATTATTTTTCCTAGGGTGCAAATATTTCACACGATGACAACGAGAAAACTTCAATCGGTTAAGTTTCGTCTTCAAAAATGTTTCAAGCTCTTCTTTTCCAGCGAGAAAAAATCACCTTCTGTTCCTAATCCAGAAATATAAAATCGCAAGTTGAGTCTTTTTTTCCTGAATTGCGTGTTGTGGCCAAGTCTAGAAACTGTCCACAAGAAAGAGAACAAAGCACATTGCTCACAAAAATAGCCAAGCGGAGAGAATCGCTTCAGTTCAATGTCTCTATTACCGCGCCGCCGAGACTCTCCGGCCAACAGTTTTCTTCTTGGCTATTTTTAAGGCGATGAATCGCAAGCTTTTTTGGCCAATGACTGTCGAACGCCACGCACGTTTCCATTCGCCCAAATTCAAAGTGAAGGTTTTTCTTTTAAAAAGTTAAAACAATCGTTGGCCTTTGATATATAGATAGATAAACGTACTAAATAAAAAAAAGTGTTGTATTTAACTATGTGAAAGAGTATACGGCAACGTGTGCTGTGACTCATAAATATATACATATATTCAATGTAAGAAGCTCACAAGTGAATAGTTAAGTCCTAAATCGACGAAAAAAAAATCTTTACTACACAAGTCGTAAACTATTTAAAATGAGTTCTTTAAGTTGCGGCAACATGAAGTTCATTCACATGTATCTAGAGAGTTTTTCTGGTCAATTTATGATCGGATTACTTCTTCCATAAAAAAAATTTGAATTTTGTAGACATTTTTTCATCTCATTAAATTTTCTGGCTTTCATTTTTCATCTGCACATTTCAATTTTTTTTCATCTGCACAAAAGACTTGGGTGCTGAGTTTTGTCTCGCGAACAATGGCATCTAAGATGAGATGCTTTAAAGGTCAGTTTCGAACTAAGACATATTTGCACTTACGATACATAGCGAACTCATCCCATGAGTTGAACATAAAATGTGAAGTTTTATCGAGGTTCGCTTATGAAAGAATAGAGGCAATGAAGGTGTTGATTTAGCTTGCAGCAACATGATTATAGTAATACACGAATGCAAGCAGCCGGACAGCAGGTAAAAAAAAGGTTATGAAAGATCGTAGCCGCTTACCTGCTCGATCATCTGACGGCTCTATTGAAGACAACAGAGCATATAAGCCGACTGTCTTCGGCTGAAATCTTACTGACATTTTTCCATTTAATGTTAAGCGTTCACACATCTAAAAAATATAACTCAGTACTCACTGCGGTGAGTGACAGAGAGCGCATTTTCTCGTCGACGAAAACTTGAGGTCACGGACGGACAGACGAACAGACAGACGGACATGGCGAGCACAATAGTGCTTTTTTTCCATAAATGAGAAAATGCGCTAAAAATATGCATCGTACTATATTTGCATGTGTAGCAAATATTTTTTCTTGTTTCTGTACCAGGAAATATTCTGGCATTTTTTATTCACCAAAAGAATGCAACCCTAATCGAACATAGCTATATTAATCTCTTGAAAATAGAGGAAATAATAAATTCATTAAACACTACGTAGTTTTTATTGATTATCAAGCAGCGAGCACTACGAGTGGAGGGTGGAATATCTAAACACTATATTTCACAGTCGTCTTTTACAATTTATTACTCATTATTAACACCGCATTTCAGTGTCCATGCTAAGCGGTATAATAAAACGATCTTGGAGTACTCTTTTGAAAACTTGCTGTTAAACTTTGATGATGAACATGGCGTCACGATTTTTTCTGGTCCATGATCATACAATTTCAGGAGCTTACAAAATATGTGCATGAAAAAACTTGTACTCACGGTACATTTGTGTGGTTTTTCGCCAGTGTGTCGCCTCATGTGCACCACAAGCATGTACTGCGCCTTGAACGGCTTCTCGGTGCGAGAACATTCCTTCCAGCGGCACACGAAAGATTTCTTGTTCGCATGGATGTGGTCACTGTTGATATGCTGCACGAATAAGAACAAAGATGTTATGAGATAATATGTGACTTTATGTGTTGGATCTAGATACTGGGCATGACAATCATCCAATGTTAAAAATTACCCGCTGGTTTCTCCGGTTTTATATATAAAACCTAAATTATATATTTGTGTTCATCCTCTGTAACCAAAACAAGATTTGGACTTTGACACTGCAAAGAAATTCGGCCAGTACTTTCATTGATCCTTCATTTCACGTGCGGAACCTCAAGAAGATTCACTAACTCGTAAGTTAGTGCAACACAAACATGCGGTCATATTCACCAACTACTTTCTCTTTGTGGTTAGTATTAAAGTGCGCCGGAGATTTTGCGTCATCAATTCAAATGAAGCACCTAGTCAACGATGGGTACGAATTTGATTTGTTTCTTCAGTGTTGCTGAGGTCAGTAATGAGAGCATTACCATTCAAGACAGCACCTTCATCTGAGACGAGCGGCTTGTGCTACTCAGGGTACATGTTGCTTCACATTTTACTCAATACGACGCAACTGAAGAAATTCAATAGTAATATTTACTTGCGACAATTAAGAAAGATTAAATTTGTAAAGAATTCTTAAATTGTCATTTTCATTATTACTGCAGGTGATAATGAAATATAAGTAACTATTACTGAAAGTAATAATGAAAGCTGTTCATACGTCCGAAATTCTGCCAATGGATCTTGTTTCTAAAGTATAACTGAATAAACGGAAAAAGCTGTAAAATTTATTAGTTATTCTGAATTAATATCAAACAGAGTTGAGGAAATTATCTGTCTAACTATTATTTAGCTGGACCTGCTAAATATAATTTATCTGGTTAAATCGCACTATATTTGCGACGGTATATATTATTATGGCGAAACAATTATAATGAATAACTTCAGCAAATATCTACCATTCACTCTAATCGCATTCAGATTAGAATTTGAGAGTTTCCTTCTTATATTATTGAGATATTTTTGCTGTTAGAGCGACAACACCTGTCACTGGCAGCAGATGTTCTCCGTGCGCAATTCTATCAACTCTTTTTACGAATTCGTTGAAGAGAGAAGCTGACGGACTGTATAAAGCAGCATTGCTTCTCCTTCTTAAATACTTGCAACCTACTTATAAACCTTCAACATTGCAATATCAAATGCAAGCCTATTTAACGAGAGAACTAAATTTCATCAGTAATATTAATTCTCACGGTCCAAAATGCGTTAAATAAAGACGTGTATGGCTCTATGTTGGCTATGAGTGTCTCTCGTCACACTTCACCACCGAATGAAGAAGCAAATCTCACCGCAGAGTCGAGAAACATTTGCATAAGAAATGAGCCCTCATGACTTAGTGTTTTAGCGTATCCAACAATATGGCATTGTGAATATGCTTGCCTAGAGTGAAGCTTATGCTTCCGGCGATATAAAGCGCACACCTGTTTATGACAGACTACACAGAGCGGCACAAGCTTTTTGCGGATAAATAATCTCGAGCGACGAGTAATGCTTCTCAATGAGTCCATTTGGCTCCTAGATCAAAGTCTGGCTTGAGATTCAATTCATTTAGAATCGGTGACTGTGTCATTAGAAACTATTAACAACGATCTGAAAAATTGTTTTATTATAAAAAAATGGAACCAAAATAACAAACTGCATTTTTATGTACAGAGCCTTCTTTATTCTTAATCTCAAGTCCATAGTTGATACCTAGCCCTATATTTGCTAAACCAGCTGAAACTCAAGTTTACCGTGCAGTTAAATGTATATTGAGAGTATAATGCAAAGATCGGAGGCATTAGACACCTAAGATAGAATCATAAAAAAATTTTTCGAGCAGGTTCAGAAATATCAAATAGGCGATTTGAACACTTTACTGCCGTCCTGTACTCACTTTGACGAGCTCATCAGGCGTGTTGAACTCTTTATTGCAGTCCTTCCAGTGACAGTGCGTCTCAATGAAGTCTGGAGGTTCTTCCTTCAGTCCGTCATCGTCGGCCGCTGCTGCGGCCATCGCAGCCGCGGACTGACCACCGTTGATGGCCTGTCCACCAGCTCTGCTCACAGGAGGACCGTTGCTGCCACCGTTGCTCATCAGGCCGTTCGTGTCCTTCGAATTGTTCTTAGAGATGCCGTTCTTTTCTTCGTCGCCATGGCGGGAGCTGGAGTCTTTCTTCTCACTCTATCATTACACAGGAAAATTATGAATGCTGAAATATGTTTCTACAAACTTTCAGCCCAAATTAATTTCAATTTAATTATGAAAAAATTGACTAAGAAAGTTATTTTAGGCAAATTTAAAAGAGTGCCGTTTTTTTGGGATTCATGTGGCTAATACTATAATCTGTTCAGTACTTACAAAAAATATGTTTCAAAATAATAAACTAATCATGAAAACGGAAATAAGTAACAGTGGTCATTTTTTCTACATCAATATTGACTACAAAGTGGTAGGTATTACTTAATACTGTTCCAGTTGCGAAGAACAAAAACTTAAGTGTTATTTCAAATTAAGTAATTTTTAAATAAAATAAATCAAGATAGAATTAATGCTTGTTATTTCTCTTCTTGAAGACCCGAATCATCTAAACAAATTAATTTAACAGAAACAACAGCTCCCAACGGGGTTGAAACTGCTCAATGGTGCGATGCATAATTATCAAGAATAGCCATTGTTTTCTTACTAAAAAAAAGCAATTAATCAAGTATATCTCACGCATGAAATCTCTATAGTCATGAATTTTCTGAAGTGCTGATACAGGAAGCCGTTGTGGTTACCTCTGTTTTGCTCTGCGCCACGGTGGATGCAAGAGAAGAAGGCTGCAGTTGTTGGTGGGGTAAGAACAGAGACTGATGAGGCGTGAGGGATGATGGGGAATGTTGCAGGAGAGGAGAAGGGGCGAGGAAAGGGGAGCTGGGGAGAGAAGCTCCCCTCATGAGATGGGCTTGCAACTGCTGCAGGTGAGTCGTAGCTGCCCCAACAGACGGGTGAACTCCCAGGCTCGGGGATATTGCGCCTGGTGTGGAAAAAATAAATATAATAGTACACAATATTATTAAAGTGCATGAGGGAATCCAAAGTACAATAAATGAGTAATACACAAGCTTGCCAGTTATGAATGTATGACTCCGCATAAATCGTCTCATCTGAAAGACAAGGCCAAACTTTCCGCAAGACAATTTCCTACTCAGTTTGCGGTAATTGGCTAGCCTGCAGAAAATATTTAAAAACATATACTTTACCGGTACTCACTATTGTTAAATATGATGCGTATAGAGCATCTAAACTAATAAATGGATATGAAAATTCTAAAAATAAGCATAATGTTCACAACGAAATAGTTCCTATGAAAAAATCAAGAAACTAACCAGCAGATAAATGTCCATACGACCCGCTAGCAGAGGAGGTTCTGGAGGCGTTCATTATAGAAACGAGCGAGTTTGGGCTGAAGCGAATCATCGAATTGAGATCGAAGGAGTCGCTGTAGGGGCTCGACGACAGCGCCCTCTTGCGACTCTGCCGCAAGCTGGGCCGCGGAGACGCCAGCCGAGATCCTGAGACAAAGGAAATGAACAATCTTTTTTTTTATCGCAAGTGCAACACAATCAGGACCTGAAGTCGATTGATCCGGTGCTTAAAGCTTGAATCAATAAGTCGATTGAAATCCAATTATGATGTAGGTAAGCCATAGAAAATAATCGAATCCGCGTCACTGTAAATTAGGCTCGCCCGTTTTAATTTTAGCCCGTTTCATTTTCTTTTTACATTTGCGAGAGGCATTTTTTTGTGTAATCAATGAACTGCATTAACACCAAATTAATATTTCCAACAAGCTTCATGCTCTACTACTACTTGAATCATCGTTGTATTATTAGTTCAAGGAAAGAAAAAATTTTAACAAAGGATTCATCAAGCCATCAACACTCAAATGGTATCTAACCACGACAAATCTATCATCGAATTTCCTTTTTCCGGAAGGATTCTTCAATCTTCAAAAGAAAGATTCCGACTCCGAGGAATACACACGCCGCGACTAGTTCGAAGTTCGTGAGTAATCGCTCACGCAGCTCACTATTTTCACGTGTATAGTCCTGCTTTATCCATGCCACCAAAGAAGGAGCACGCAATGGCTCCGGACAGGTGAGGATTCAAGTACCAGGCAAGTTGGTGGTCAGTCACGACCTCACAGGCTAATGTCTCTATCGCAGGCACGCTCGACCAAGTCTCCTATACCCACACTATATAACCTGGGTCGCATCTTTAGGTTATTTTTTTTCATTACCAGTGGATGAGTTTTAGTGCTAGTTTTTATTGCTTGCACTATAGATCGCGTTTCGCTTATGTATTCAAGTTCATTGTATAAAATCAGTTTCAACTTTACCCACACGTAGAAACGTGACAGTTTGCTGGTTTTAGGTTCATGAGCACATGTTCGGTTTGACTGTAAAAGACTTTCCATTTGTCTTTTATTTGAATTTTATCAATATTGTTTATTTAAACAGTTCTCCTACGTACTCTTACATTGTAGCATTTTCAACATGAACTAACGAGCTTCTCGTCAATCATTTTCTTCAGATAACGCTGTAGGTATTGAGAATATAGATGCAAGATTTTTTTTTTTTCTACCTTGTATCTGTCTTACAATCAGAATTAAATAGAATTTAGATTCATTTTTTTGCTTATTTCAGTTACAATTCATTCTATTTTATTCGATATTTTATTCACAGCAAATTTGGCTAGCTGGGAAGCTTAGACATGGTGAATGCATGAGCCTAGCAACGCTAGTTCAAATGTTCGCCCATTAGTGAGTCAAAAAACAAGAAATACTACGAGACAAATTTCTACAAAAAAAACTGATGATGTAATATATTTTACAAAAAAAATATGACACATAGAATGATGGCATGCAATTGAGCCTACCAGAAACTACGCCCCGACTCTTATAGAGCGCCTCTGCCACAGATAAAATTGTTGCAGTAGAAATGCTTGCGAGTTAATTTTTTAAAAGAAATAATACTTGATGGTACTTGAAGTCGAGGAGTTGGAATTAATAGTCATAGAGATGCTTTAATAATCATTTAAAATTCTCCTGAAAATTTTCATGAAGAAAAATAATTATCTATTACCTGTACAGTCATCGGAAATGTTGTCACTATGATGAGGCGCAGATCATTAATCATTCACTTCTTTATAAAATATCAACACATACGCAAGTATTTGTTCGGGAAATTCCAAGGGGATTCTTCACATAGCAAGTGCGACCGAGGCCTTGCTTAAAATCAGATATGTTAATTAGGTGAGCACACACTGCTAAAAGAACGGCGACGTAGTATTTCCTATTAGAGCTCCGTTCAACTAATGACCGAAATACAGCTAGCATCCAAATGAGAGAACGTGTAAAACTCGAGAAGCATTCGTTTAAGAGAAACGCCCAACTGGTGAATCTCGGAGCACAACGAAGCTCTATTCTCGCAGAACAGCGCCCGGTATGGGGCTTCTACACAGCGATGTTGCACCATTGAATTGCAATTTAAACTACCCATGCACGCTCGTGAACTTGCATCAATGAAGTTTGACGCATATAGCTACTGAATCCTCTTTCGTACTGAATATCGGTTAATAAAACTAAAATTTGGGAAACTCATAAGCACAAATGAAATAAATTGCGTTGAATATTTGTTTTGAAACCGGAAATGAAGTAATGTTCTCTACAAGTGGAGTACTATTTGAGGGCCAGTTTCCTGTGCTCCTCTGTTAAAAAATATTGCTTTAATCCGAAAAAAGTATAAGCGCATTTTTAATTATTCGCACATATGAGAAATTATTTCCAGATCATTTCTATCCCCTTGTGAAATTAGCCAAGTCTTCAGTAAAAGATTACGAATATAATAAAAGATTTGACATAGAAAACATTATTTGAGCGGGAGATTCCATTTGAGGGAGATTCCTTCCATTGCACTGGTTGTTCATCTGTCTGACAAGCTAAACCATTAATTTATTAATGCTTGACTAAATAAACACCTACAGCAATGTTGAGACAAAAATTCCAAGCTTGGAAGTGAATATTCATAAATACACATTATTTATTGAAAGCATAGGTGATGATCACCCCAGATAATTTTTTCGGAAGCCGATATTTATGCATCACTGCTGACTGAGAATACATACATAAACTAAAGTAAAAGTAACTTGAAATAAATGATTAATGGAAACATACCTAATAGAAAAACCTTTTTCACGTCTTATAACAAGCTAAAGATGACGGAGACGGTACAAAATACCATGTATCCTGAATCATAAAAGTCTCTCTGTGATATGAACTAAATAGGTACCAGCTTCAGAAGGAGCATTGATATACTGTAATATTCCGCGCAAATACTGTTCACATACAAATAAAAATCAGGCGAGAATAGCAACTAGTAATCGTTATTAGAAACATGGGGCCATAATTTCAAAATTCGCTTATTGAACGTAGGTATGTACGCTCTATTTTCTTGTCTATGATTGGCGGATTTGCTTGAAAGGCCGTCAATGATTGGCTGATGAACTTACGATCTCTTAACTTTTTTGAAAGTATGGGCCCGGGGCGCTTACCATCGATGGAGAAGGAGAGGTCGGCGGAGGTGAGGGTGGACGGTACGAGGTGGGAGTCGCTGAGACGTGTCGCTGCAAGGCCGCTCATCCCGAGGTAGTCGCTGCCTACTGCCCACGACAACCCAATATAATTAATTAAATGAGAACGAAATTTACATGGTTAAAATAATTCAATCATCTGTCTTTTAGATTATTTCCAAAAATCATTATTACGAGAGAATTCATCGTAATTTTACCCCATCCACTGCCTATGTAATGTAAATTCAATTATGTAATTCAATGCGGCACATTTTTAGAACATATAATCTACGTTGTCATAATTCGCAATTAATTTGTCCGCAATTTCGCAATTTTTTGTGACAGCTTATCAGAACAAAAATTAGCCAAATTAAACACAATAGCTAAACGCAAACATAAATAATTCCGATTAGTTCTTTCTCAACAGAATTGTGACGTTAACGGAAGAATTTTTATCAACATAAATTAGCGGATGTTATTTTACAACAACAAATATATAAAAAAATAACTGATTTTTTCCTCGTATTTATTCTTAGCCTGTTTTTAGAAGATAATTGAAATGTATGGGAGCGAAGCGACTAGCTAAGGCTTGCAACGGCTAATCACGCGGTGACGTACACATCTAATTCTCCAGGTGATGATTGAGATAGCGTCACAATAGAGCGCGTCTACGAGCTCATAATCCTACAAAGACAGAATATTAAGCTTCGCCTTAGATTAGGTGATAGCTTGGGTTATTGATAACACATTCGCTGGCACCTCGCGACGTATTGAGGTAGTCTGAGTGAATCGTTCTGTAGACGGAAATGCTTGGAATTTTTTCAACGTAGGAAAAATGCTTGGATTTTTTTAAACATAAGCAAGAAATGATGATAATTAGGGGGAATGTTCATGAAATATTTGGAATGAGTGTGGAATAATAATAAACCATAAAAAAAGAGATGAACTTCACAAAATTATTAAATTGTCTTGCTTGCCTAATTTTAAGGTATAATGGCAGAAGAATGATAGACCACATCTAAGTAGCGCACATGCAGCTTTCACTGGGGGCATGGAAGAAGATGTCATAGGATGAGTTGCATGCAGCTAATAAGGACAATAATTAACATCATTAGAAGGTCTGGGCCGGACACTGTCATCCATGCAGATCATCAGCTCGTCATCTGATATGTACAGGACGCGGCTTACGAACACTGAGACGCTTTCATTAATCCTCCTCTATATATGAGGGCTGGGGTAGCCGAGCTGTACAGCTGCTACGTCGCGACGCTCGTGATCACCGCAGATAAAATGAAATGATTCCACAGCTACGATCTTTTAATAGAAGAAACGTAATGATTTTTCTTGCAACCATCGTTTTAATATGATCAAATATTTCATTTATCGTGCTGTGATAACATGTAGTAACGTGATTCAAGTCGGAAAGTGTGAGAAGCACAGAAAATACGATCGTTTTATGATAAATACAAAAATACGGTATTAATTAGCATTAAAAAATCCTTATCGTTATGTATGCCAGGCACATGATACATCTTGTCAACATCCGGATTGGATGTGATTTTTAGGATATTTTGATGGAGTCACATCCGTTGCAGGATAGATTAACTCGGCATTAAGTGGGAAAATGAGGTTCCGCAGGAGAGATAGCAGGCAATTTTAATTCATTTTCTCAGCAAAAAATATCATGATAATGATTAATCGTTAAACGCATGCAATGAAAATCAATACCAAAATCACATACATAATATTAATGGTTTACAAGCGCAAGTATTTAATTACATTAAATTTACCTCCCAAAAAGTTACATTAAAAAGAAGCAGTAACAATAATTAGGAATAATTAAGATCTGTCGTTGGATTCCCGTCGACGATTTTTACGAGCGCATTCCGTACGTGCGAGAGAGGGAGTGAAGCTCTCAGGCTGCAATCTCAAGCACCGGACAATTGCTTTACTTTCTTTACGATGTGTTTATTAGTGAACGAGGCACGTGCACTTATCTCGACATTCAACGTTTCGGTCATACGTGTTTCTCGAGACAAAAAACTAGCAACGGACGGAGAAGTAAACGAGCATTGACAATCGACAGCGAGCCGAAATGTCTATAAGGGATCTGCTTTGTGTGTGATCACTTAAAGTGGAATTTTTCGTTACATCTTCCTCAAAGCTGGAGGAAGAAAATAAAACTTTATCTAAGTGCATTGTAAACATTTTACTGAAAAACAAAAAATATTAAATTAAGATTAATAGTATCATCGTAAATATAAAATTGAAAATCAGCAAGGTTTTGGCGGTATATATTTTGACGAAAAAAATAGCCTTGCGAAAAACGACGGCATTTCATCCGATGCCACTTGAACTGCGGCATCTTATTCACGATTTCAATTAAAGTAAAATACATCTTTTCATCATCAGCAAATAAAAACGTTAAAACGCTGAGACAAGCTTCATAAAATCATGGCATATCGTGAAAGCGCAACACAAGTTGGACAAAAAATTCCCACGCACATTTGAGTCCACGATTCTTATCACATCCATTAACCCTAAAAAATTAGACATTCACGATCATTAAAATTAAGTGCAGTCCACGCCTGTCACTGAAGCAGTAAAGGCAAAATAAAGCGTTCATTTGTCGCCAAATTAGCACCGCAACCGACCAAGAGAGCGCCGCTCATCTAGCTGAGTTTAGTTGGGACGCTGTAGCTGGCAGCAAGCTGGGCACACGAAGCAATAGCAATAGCTGTAGCTATGCTACGATCGAGGTCTTCAATATCTGTGAGATGGTTGGACATAAGTGGCGAGCCATGTCTTCGAAGCGCACTCTTATCGAGGACCATCACCAAACGCTGGCTGCTGAGGTGTTGGCTCACTTAGCTTCATCTACACGACCAACAGATACCATCCAACCAATAGCGAGAAAAAATTCAACACCGATCCGGTACTTGGGCGATGATAGATCGATCAGAAATTTGTTTCGTGTGTCTCGTGTGACGCTGATAGTCAGAGATGAATTATGAGCTTGAAATTTCTCGCAATCGCGAGAAATTTCTTCTCCTGCTGAATTGTGTAAGAATAAACAGGAGCATTGCAGAAGAAAAGGATTTATAGTTTCGAGTTACGACCTGCAGTAAAGCAAAATGTTATTGTATGAATGTTTATTGGCGAATGTTTTCGAGTTATTTTTAAAGGAATTTTTGAAGAAAATTAAGACAAGTAAGTTAGCAAGAAAGTTTGGTTACCATTGGGGCACATTTGAGGTACATGTAGAATTTTTGTCTTATAGTAATTGCAATTCGGATTAGTAATTTGAAATCCATAAATCAACGCATACTATAAATTATAAGCACATGCGTGAATAATAAGAAAAGCGACGATGACTCAATAAAACAGAAAAATATTTCTGAACTCATTAATTAGCAGTGGACGTATTGCTTATGTTCAAAAACTGCCGGTACTTCTCTGTATTGTGACTTAAAACAGGAAAAACTTCATGTGTTTTTGTATTATTTATATTGGTACGATGTGAGTAAAATCTAAAAATTTTCGTAATGATTTCAACGTTACTTCATCAAAGCAACCACATCATGTCTCATAGAAACCACTTTGCTCTAAATTTAGCCAAAAAGTTTGATGGAAATTTCTAGCCTCAATTCCGGTTTTTGCGTTCAAAAGTGACGAACTGCACTGGACAGCAAAGAGTGATAATGACAGATGTGATCGTTAAATCCATCCGGTCAGAAAGAACACGTTAGTGCAATTAACGAAATTTCTAATGATCGTATACTAATGGTGAATTTTTCTCCGGCGTTTCCAGATGAGAGATTAACTAAACTTAGATAAGCGATTGTTCCTACAAAATGTAATATTGCAGGCTAAAATGTTAAATAGCATTTGCAATAGAACAAAGTATTATAATTTCACTCTCAAAAAGACAATAAAATTTGCAGTGTTCGACTTGGTATGATGTATACAACCTGAAAGGAATATTGGATGGACGTTACACTTCCACACTTCGCAGTTCACAAGAGAGGCGATGACCATCCGCCGGAACTAATGTGTTTTGGTGACAGCAAAACGATCATGCGGTCGTCAGCTTACTCTAGTGACCCTAAATGACAGGGCTGGTCAACAATTTTCAAACGAAAAAACATAAACGATTAATTTTGAATGCAGATAAATTGTCGCTTCAAGATCGTCTAAATAATAAGCCGCAAATAATCATGAATTCTCGAAAAGTAAATTTTGTATTTGGTCGAGTAGGATTTCATAGAAACCCACCACATAAACTATAGCCAGCAATGTTAGGATTCTCTAATGATAAGCAAAACAAGCTCACGAGTGGGTAATACTAAAAAACCTTACTAAAATTTATCTGTTGGGCAATAAATTCATCAAGCACTGCCAAAGATAGTTTCACTACACGGCCCAATTCGAGGAAACAGACAAATTTTACTTGAATATCTCAATACGAACAAAGATAGCTTCCTTGAAAGTGCGTAGGCGAAGAGTCGCGATCATTTTCTTATCTGCCCGGAATGCCGCAAATGAGGAGCGAGGAGACAGAACAGTGAACTCTTCATTGACCCGGCACTCGCTTATGCGACGCACTCGTTTGCGTTCACAGAAAAATTGTGCAAAGCATTAACAAGTTGAGCCCTTGGCTTCAATATTAGGATTGCTAGATTATGGTATAGAATGCATCAATAACTGCTATCAAGTAAAAAACAAGGAACAAGTTCACATTTCATAATTTAGCGCAGCAGAATCTGTAGTTACAAGTAAAGGAATATGTCCGCTTTAACGCCTTTCCTCTTTGTTACAACCGAAATTGCAGCAACTAATCCGGCGGGACTGAAAAGATTTGTCACTAATCTTCAGACACCCAAGAAACAACTGAGAGTCAAGCTTTTCAAAGCACAAGAAACGCTTGAGCTCGAAACACGCTAATCGCCTTCACCTTGTCAAATAGTTGAGGAACATCGTTTGCGACTCGCTTATTGGTCTAAAAAAGTTTGATCGCCACGATCCTTCTAATATAAAATTTTGATTGGTGTCCAGACATTGAACCGTAGTATGCATTTTTTGTGATATAACAAGAACTGCATTAGGTTTATATTATTATAATCTGAGAATTCTTAGTAAAAATACGAAGAACGACTTAAAGAACGATAATGTTGCTGCAAATAGTCGGAGATAGTCGACAGTTAAACAAAACCTGCCGCCACAAGCTTGAGTTTGGTGGCCTATCAACAAACACGGGGCGACATCAACAGTAAGCTTGTCAGGCGATCAGATTACAAAGATTGTCATCGTTGGTACACTAGAGAGACAACTGTTAGTGTATGTCAGGTACTGAAGGACGTCCTGAAACATTTCTCGAAATACACACCACCTATGCCCCTAAAATGACTGCATCGCTTAATAAAACTTCATTAGAAATATCATCGAAAACTATATTTCTGCTAACCATTTTTTATCTGACCTAACTCAGTGCATTCAACGCCAAGTTGAAGTGCATTGTATACATCGGCCAGCATTTAACCGTTTATGGCAAGGTGAGGTGTAAACAGTAAAGAGGGGAGGTAAATCATTTCGCTCACAAATTACGTCAGGAATGGCTGGTCGTCATCGCGTCGTTGCGTCGCAGCAACACCAAGAGCGTCAAAAGGGGAGTAAAGGTAAGTAGTTAGGGCCACATTTGAAGGGAAACACGTCGAGAAAGATGGAGAGTGTAGTTACCCCAACATGTGGGGCCCTCATGTTACACTTCCTCACGTCCTTAACTTCCTCGTAGCGACAGTGAAGGGAATACAGTACCCTCGCAAAACGCATGTAATAAGACTGAGCAAGAAGCTGAATGTGCGAGTTTGAATACAGCTCATAATTTGATCATTTCGTATAATTTGTGTATTAAAGCAAGTAGCACTCGTAAATTAGCACTCGTAAACATTCATAGCTTAAATTTTACCTCGATTGATTAAACAGATAAGTATAATTATTCAGCATTGCGAAAAGAAATTTCATACAAGCATAAGTCTTCTTCGTTCAGAAATAATTTTTCATTAAATTAATTTGAAACTATGCTAATCGTTCAGGCACTCATATTAAAAACCGAACTAATCAGTTTTAATCTTCACTTAAAGAATACAAATGCATTTACCATACATGTGCATACACCATATATTGATTATAGGTCACGACATATTCACCCGAATGAAACGTTAACATGGAACAAGCCCTATATCGGGAAGAAATTTAGATGTAAGATGAAACGTCTTCGATAAATGCAATACTTCTTAATAATTGAGACTAATATCTGATAAGTTCGTTCATAAGGTATAAGATCACAAGTTCGTTGGAGATTCCAAGCTCGGCCAAACCGGATCGCGTCGATACGAAAAAAAAATAATGCGAGCTCATTAAATGTCCTCGCTAATCATGTAGGGAGAGCATCGTGAATTAAAGCTTCTGCTTCCGGACATTTTCAGGTAAACTGTTGCCCATTTTTGTGCTAATAATGGAAATTTTTTCCTATTGCAAACCGACGATAATTGTCTCATGACAAAAAAAGACATCGGATAACGGAATTTTCTTACTGTTTGTTCACCGCAAAGTAATCAATAACAAGATTTGTCAGCAATCGGCAACTGCGTTTTCATTAATATTGAATTTGTATTTATAATAATTTCTAGTTTTCATTTTACTTGCGAAATTGAATGTTTGAACTTTGTTAATATTATTATTATTATTATTATTCCACGAAGAGATTGTCGTGGCGTCTCGTTCAGATCGAACTTCGAGGGCACGTTACAAGCGGCTAAAAAAACACAAGATGATAAAAACAGATGACATCTATGCTAAAACAGAGGACATATGCCAAGACTAGGCATATAATAATATGCCTAGTCTTAATAGGCATATCAAAGGAATTACGTTTCTTTAAAGCAAGCGCCACAGGAAAATCAATTATCAATCCATCTTCGAGTATTGAATTCGTTCAGAAAAATCGTAGCAGCCATAATTCCAGGCTGAATCGATATGAGGTAGAACGATACTCCGACTTGGCTCAAGATAATCGTTCGCTGTCATACATCTAATTATGTCTATAACATGCAGGTATTTATAATCATGAATACACGACCACATGAATGAAAGTTCTTTTTTAGAGGGTCATTAAATAGGATCCAGATAAATTTAAAATTAAACTGCAGTATCATGGAAATTAAAAGATTTTTTATGCCAAGCTGAGACGAACGCACGCTACGGTCTGGCGCGTCCCGTCATGAAAGACTGCTTCAATTAAGAGAGCTTCACGAGTCCACAAAGGCTCAGTTGGAGTGCGTGTACAAGTGTTGGCCTATCACAAGTGTTTCCATTGGCCGCAATAAATTAAAGGAAATAAGCAAACACGGAGAGAGCTTGCAATGGAAGCTCACACAGAGTAAGCGCTGTACAGCGCCGGTCACCCTAGAGTCCTTTTCAGATAACGGCTAAAGGGCCGGAGACACGTCTTCTGTTTGCCTTCTGCGCCTGACATAACACAACAAGAATTTCAACCAAGTCTGCTCCACCTCATTCAGATAGCAGAGTACACAAAGTTATTCTAAAAATGCTTGGTAGGATATTCATCAAAAGAAATAATTACATTAGTCGACCATCAAACGAGACGTCAATGGAAGCGATGTAATCAGATACCGAGCAAAGATGAATACATTCTTCCTCCTAAACTGCATAAAGATATAAAATAGGGTGTAGATCAAATTGCCCTGATGATTTAATGTCTCATTACTTACTCTATTAAAATCCGATAAATGATGGGCGGATTAGATATGATACTCCACACCATGTATCGCAAAATAAATATACTCGTTCGCTTCTCGGTTACATTCATAATGTTCACATTTATCTAGGTAAGGTCATTAAATTTTCAAATTTCGCAATCAACAGAATATTTAGCTGATTATATTTTCGACAGTGTAAAATTGTTCCCCCATACATGATCGGCATCGGTATTGAATGCTATGTATTATCAAGATTCAAACTTTGTGGAAAGACGATATTATTTCTTTAAAGCATTGAGTGGCTAGCAAGCTAGTCTTTGCGTACAATTAATTTGCCAACTACTCGAGTCGAGAGAATTAAGAACAAGTTTCGTTCTTATTTACACTCATCTAAAAGTAGTGCGGAAAAACTCATAGACATCACGACCAAATAATCATCAGGACATAAATTGCACTTTCATGATGAATAATTCCTTAGCATCCGCAATTAAGCATCTCAGGTGAAGGGCTAGTTCTCCGTTTCTTAAAATTTTGCTACAATACCGGATAATAGTTATAATGCTGGCATTTCCGTCACTCTCGCCTCAATTGAGCGCTTCTGAAATATGGACATCATATAATGGTCTTCGCCAAATAGGTCCTGGTCGTTTCCTTGGCCATATCCAGTTCCGCCGATGGGAGGCGGACGCGAATGAGCAACTCGATTCAAGGCCACGTAATGCATGTCAGAACCTAGTGAACTCTAACTTAGATGCAATATTGCAACGATACGCAAGTTAAATTTGACTTCAGTGTATTTCGCACTTTCGCGACAAGTGTATTGTATTAAGTGTTATTTGCCACGAATCCTTGCGCTGAGGATTCGTGACGAAGTGGATGGGGACGGACAAGCGCGATGGATCGGGGTGCATACACTGTCACAGACAACAAATTTAGAGGTTAAGGGATGAAAACAATTCCTAATAATGTTATAATACAACCATAAAAATAAATTGAAGGGATGCCATAACTTACCACGAGCTTCAAGTGGAGATAATCCTCTGAGGGAAGTTTGAGGCGATGTGTGTAGTGAGTGATAAAGATGTTCCATATACGGCGTGATGCGATATGGATGATGCGGGTCCCCGCTGAGTGCCAAGCTTGACACTCCGAGGGTGGTGGCACCGAGGGCAGAGGTTCCCAGAGGGGAAGAACCCAAAGGTGAAGCCCCCAAGGGAGAGGCACCGAGGGGAGAAGCTCCGAGCCGCCCTCCCGAGCCTCCGAGTAAGGGGAGGTCGAGGCTCGGTGCGCTGCTCACTCCTACAAGCCTGGGGGGAAAGAGTGCAAATGATTAGGACACACCGGGTAAACATAGTGCTAGACATGTACTGAGTGGAACATCAATTAAGGAAAATTATAACAAAGATGCCAATAATTTGGCAGGTGGGACATCGACTAAATCATTTCATAACCACACAATACTAGCAATTTGGCTAGGGAAACATCGATTAAATCAGATACCAACAAAGCAATACTAGGATGTTGGTTAATAAAACATCAACATCGTATCGCATCGAAGAATTCATATAAATTTGACAATTATAATATCGATTAATGCACTTCTTGTGAACGAGATAATAGGGAATTCATAGTATACGGAGTGCAAGAATAATGGATTTATCGAGAAACCTGGAATGTTGGTTTATTCACAATACGCGAACAATAGCGTAGGATGTGAAATTGAAAGTAGCACAAAATTTTATATTTCGCAATCAACAGAATATTTAGCTGATTATATTTTCGACAGTGTAAAATTGTTCCCCCATACATGATCGGCATCGGTATTGAATGCTATGTATTATCAAGATTCAAACTTTGTGGAAAGACGATATTATTTCTTTAAAGCATTGAGTGGCTAGCAAGCTAGTCTTTGCGTACAATTAATTTGCCAACTACTCGAGTCGAGAGAATTAAGAACAAGTTTCGTTCTTATTTACACTCATCTAAAAGTAGTGCGGAAAAACTCATAGACATCACGACCAAATAATCATCAGGACATAAATTGCACTTTCATGATGAATAATTCCTTAGCATCCGCAATTAAGCATCTCAGGTGAAGGGCTAGTTCTCCGTTTCTTAAAATTTTGCTACAATACCGGATAATAGTTATAATGCTGGCATTTCCGTCACTCTCGCCTCAATTGAGCGCTTCTGAAATATGGACATCATATAATGGTCTTCGGCAAATAGGTCCTGGTCGTTTCCTTGGCCATATCCAGTTCCGCCGACGGGAGGCGGACGCGAATGAGCAACTCGATTCAAGGCCACGTAATGCATGTCAGAACCTAGTGAACTCTAACTTAGATGCAATATTGCAACGATACGCAAGTTAAATTTGACTTCAGTGTATTTCGCACTTTCGCGACAAGTGTATTGTATTAAGTGTTATTTGCCACGAATCCTTGCACTGAGGATTCGTGACGAAGTGGATGGGGACGGGCAAGCGCGATGGATCGGGGTGCATACACTGTCACAGACAACAAATTTAGAGGTTAAGGGATGAAAACAATTCCTAATAATGTTATGATAAATACAACCATAAAAATAAATTGAAGGGATGCCATAACTTACCACGAGCTTCAAGTGGAGATAATCCTCTGAGGGAAGTTTGAGGCGATGTGTGTAGTGAGTGATAAAGATGTTCCATATACGGCGTGATGCGATATGGATGATGCGGGTCCCCGCTGAGTGCCAAGCTTGACACTCCGAGGGTGGTGGCACCGAGGGCAGAGGTTCCCAGAGGGGAAGAACCCAAAGGTGAAGCCCCCAAGGGAGAGGCACCGAGGGGAGAAGCTCCGAGCCGCCCTCCCGAGCCTCCGAGTAAGGGGAGGTCGAGGCTCGGTGCGCTGCTCACTCCTACAAGCCTGGGGGAAAAGAGTGCAAATGATTAGGACACGCCGGGTAAACATAGTACTAGACTAGTACTGAGTGGTAAATGATTAGGACACACCGGGTAAACATAGCACTAGACAAGTACTGAGTGGTAAATGATTAGGACACACCGGGTAAACATAGTACTAGACAAGTACTAAGTGGTAAATGATTAGGATACACCGGGTAAAGATAGTACCTACTCGACAAGTACTGAGTGGTAAATGATTAGGACACACCGGGTAAACACAGTACTAGACTAGTACTGAGTGGTAAATGATTAGGACTCACCGGGTAAACACAGTACTAGACTAGTACTGAGTGGTAAATGATTAGGACACACCGGGTAAACACAGTACTAGACTAGTACAGGGGCCGTATTATCAAAACTTCGTAAGTACGCAAAATCGACTTACGAGTGGCGTTGCTATGACAACGTAATACTAGCGGTGGTATTATCAAAACATTTGAGCGGGAAACATTTGCGCGGGAAAAACATTTACGCTTTTAGCTAAGATTTGCGTACGAAAATTTTGGTAATGCCAAAATTAGGGTGTATTTACGTACCACATAACTTTTTTGTCGAAGTACAAAAAGTTACGAAGTTTTCATAATCCGGCCCCTGAGTGGTAAATGATTAGGACACACCGGGTAAACACAGTACTAGACTAGTACTGAGTGGTAAATGATTAGGACATCACAGCCCAGTACTTATATTTTCAAGTATTCGATTTTTTTTTTTTACTTTCTAGTCGTGTTTATGATGAGCGCGGAAGTTAGAACATAGAACATGAACGCATGATATTAAATTAGCTATATAAAAGCTTTAGCATATTCATCAACGTGTCAATATGAAGGACTTGCGGACTAAGAAAAATTGAATACCTGGAAAAATTATTACTTTATTTAAATTATTATCTAGAATCAATATCATTTACCACTTCTCAGAGCGAGGAAAACAGGAGAACTACATTAATAACGTGATTCCCATCAGTAAAAACGTTTGAATTCACGCAAAATATCGTATCGCATCGAAGAATTTGCATCTGCATAAGCAGCGGGTGTACAGATCGTTGTTATCATAAACGGGCGGATGGCGAGGAACAAACAGTTTGCAATGCCACGAGGAGCTCATATGGATTAAAACATTTCAGCTCGTAAAAGTTAACTTTATATATAGAGCTTTAAACGATATAAAAAATATAACTCAGTCGGTACTCACTGCAGTGAGTGACAGAGAGCGCATTTTCTCGTCGACGAAAACCTGAGGTCACGGACGGACGGACAGACGGACGGACAGACAGACAGACGGAGCTGGCGAGCACAATAGTGCATTTTTTCCATAAATGAGAAAATGCGCTAAAAAGGCCATTTGCTAAGGTAGCTAAGGCTACCTTAGTAGAAATTACCTAATATTAAAACAACTATTGACACGGCATAACATAACAAGAGATAATTAAAAACCATGGATTATTTTTATTATAAAAATTAAGACTAATTGATATAAATCGAAATTTATTTTTTCAAGATAGAAGCTAACACACGACTCTGATAACTGGTTTTTAGTCCATCTGCCTTACCGCAAAATTTAGATAAAAACCTCATCAAGAAGCATCATTGGAGCCCCAACAGAAGACGTCAAAGAATCTAATGACATGAAAAAGCAGCACTATTGATTAGAATTAGAATACTGCACAACTCTTAATGAAATTGACTGTCATTTTTAGCTATGGGCTGACTCCTTGTAGAACAACCGTAATATTGATAAAGCACGATACTTGAAAACACTCTGGGCGGTCACTAAAGATCATATCGACAATAACACAAACATCCCATGCAATATATAAGACGTCTACTTGACAGTCATAATTCAATTATCGATTTTGAGCCGGATTTCACACTTCCTATATAATAAGGTTCTCAGGCAAAGGTTGATTTAAAAAATCCATTCATAATTAAAGAAAAGTCTCAAGATGATTATTTTGGGCCATAAAGAGTCCATTAAGCACGCATAAAGTAGTGTTTAGTACGTAGCAAAAATTCCTTTAGGAAACGAGCCGTCGTATTTCTTGCCTAGCTAAATGATGGCATCGCAACACAGCGCTGACACAATAAGAGAACTGAAGCACCATTTGAGCAGCGCGAACGCATGTAGTGCAAGACGAGATGCTTTTTCTGCGCATAAGACACGCTCGGCGATGCCTCTTTTCAGGTTTCTTGCGGCTTGCTGGGCTTCATCAGCAATTTACTTTCCCCCGGGGAATAATGCATGCAACATGCGTGAGCTCACGCCCGTAACAATAACTTGAGCCGGGGTCTGAAGTTGAGAGTGCATGTCAGCGCTCGACTCCAACTCGCTTCGTCTTGTAAATGCGCGTTTTTCAAGGGACGTTAGAAAGCTCATCAAATCGGGCATTTAAAACAGAAGGCATTATTAGAAGTTTAAAAAACTATGCGTCGATAAAAAAAGACACTATTCGCAAATAAATAAATATTACAATTACACCGGAGTTGTAATTAGCACAGAATAGTTCCTGAGGGAATGTTTAGCGGCGTTAAAATACATTGTTAGCTAATATAGAGGTTAGTAATAATTTTGTTGATCGTATATTTCTTTTGGATAACTGTACTGCACAGGCTTTAATATTTTGTCCAATAATCTTGGACAAAAATTATATTCCAAGCCCAATTAATTACAGCAAGTCACTGGCCACAGGACAAAATGGACTTCCTTTCATTTTATAACTGATAAATATCGTTAGATAATTGAGGATAATTGATATCCAAATAGATGATATCCCTGGAAGATATAATTTAACATCGCTACAAAAAGTTTAGATACGACATACTATCATCGTTTCTTGTTGACATTCCATTTTGCGAAATAAATAATAATGAAATTGCACGAAAAATATAAAGAGGAAAATTTAGGGGAAAACAGAATCTAAAGAAAGAATTGATTATATTAGGTACAATCAGTTATTTTCAGCGCATTTTCTCATTTATGGCACTATTGCGCTAAATATAAAATATTTATGGCAATATATTTATAAAAATGCACTATTGCGCTCGCCCCGCCTGTCAGTCCGTGACTTCAAGTTTTCGTCGACGAGAAAATGCGCTCTCTGTCACTAACTGCAGTGAGTACCTACTGAGTTATATTTTTTTATCATGTACCCCTGACTCAGTCGTACAACAAAATTAAAATTCAAACCTACAACATATCCTGCTCATCGTGTCAAATTTCGTGCACACCCGATAACATGAATATTCTATCATTTATCGAGATGATGCTCTAAGTCTTACTCAGATCGTGTCCGACAAGAGGCGTCATTTTGAAGAGACATTAATAACTCGGCCGTGTATGGCGCGTATAAACATTGCTCGATTATCTACCAAAATACACCGAACGAAAGAACATCAAACAAGCGCTCGCAGCGTGGAGGGAGAGCAGGCGCGTTCACGCAGCAGGCTTGGCACAAGGGCAAACATACGAGAGGGAGTGTCTACACAAACACAAAAGATCATCTTCACACATGTACACAGGAAGTAGTTCAGACAGCGGAACCAGTGCACGTGCAGGCAAGCTTGAATAACTCAAAAGTGCAGAAAATTTTGGGAATTTGCAGCAGAAGTGAACTCTAAAAACTTGCAATCCTGTTTCAAATCTATGTTTGTGCTACATTCATTTGGTACCGAAACATAATACAAAGAACAGCAACTACACAGTGAACTTTTTAAATCTCAATAATTAAGAAGCACGAATAAATTTGAACAAAATATAAAGTCGTGCATGTTGAACATAAACAAGTTTTTTAAAACAATCAAGAGCATAAACAAATATGAACATAAACATCAGGTTCTACGGTCTGAGTGACAGGCCGTAATGTTCATCGAGGCTGCCGGCACACAATGCAAGTCTGTAAAACAAACGAAATAATTTCATCGAGTAGGAATCGAGTGAGCTGTGAGTGACGTGAGGGGAGAGGTGCGCTGGCATAGAAAACAAACTAACACGCGGGCGCTGTGCGTACGACAGGCGCTCTTATAGAAATAGAAATCACTCGGCGATAGTCACAGGTAGGGAACGAAATCTCAACTCGAGTTACATTCGGCGATAAGATCTACTCGTTGTACTTCCAATTAACCTATACTGCTATATTTTCTGAATATTAATCTAGCGTCGGTTTAGATTTAACATATTCTTGTTCAATTTTATGAACTTGAATTTAAATATGCGTTTAATCGTCCGAAGAACAATCGTTCGAAAGATCAATCTTCATCGTTAGGTCCTGAGCTATTCTTTGATTTTAAAATTTCATTGGGGAAAATAGAACATATTTTTGAACAATTTTTTGTGCCAAACAACCAGATGTTCTCGTATCGAATTTTTCAAACGTAAAGTGATCTTTAATTAAAAAGATATACAAATAGAGCCTTCTTCGGGAACTTTAAAGCTTATAGTACAATAACAATATAAGTATGCCTAGAAAATATCGAAGGTTGTTTAATTATCTTGTACGATAGCGTGCTGTTTAGCACATGCTCAATAACATGATTCAACCTTATACAACCCTCCCTCCCTACAAAATCTTCATTGTCACAATTAGGATAGCAACGGTAATCCATATTCATATATAATATCTATGAAAATCAATGAAAGTAGTTCCTTCTGAGTGGAAAATAGTCTTGAAGGATTCATATTATCAAATTAGTCAACTCCATCACATCAATTTCAAATAATATAAGCAATGTGAATACAAGGATATAGAGATAGGAAATTAGTCGATGAACTGAGACACGTGAGGCATATAACAAAACTTCAATTTCCGAAATATGTTTAGAAACTTCGCAGACGTTTCGACGAAAACTCATAGAAAATGCGTTAGACGAATAAACAATAGACGTATTAAAGAGTCAAAATTTTTATTTTGGTATTCACATCGATGTTTAAGTAAAAACTCTTACTTGAAACCCTGATTTTCTATAAAAAGGTTCCGCTCAAAACTATATTTCAGCTCAATAAAAAAATATATGGAGGAAACATATGAATCAGTTAACAAATAACCATGCCCACATTCTCACATGGGACAACCTAGTAACGAAATTCCACAGCAAATTCCGTTTCCGAAATGCCAATTTAAAATGAAAATATTGTACCAAATATAACGGCTCTATGAACGAAAAGTCATAATTAGGATTACGTGAACACTAATTGAAGATTCCGACCACAAGTAAAAATACTTCTCGAAATTATACAAGGACACGCGTACGTTCTTCTCTTCCCATACAGAAAATCAAATTTTTAAACATGCTCGTGAAAACTTTTTAGGACAATCAAACTATTTCAGATGAAGAATGTACAGCCTCGGAAAAAACAGGGAAAATACATTGAACTTTTCTATCGTTGCAGTCACCAAGAGTTCAAGTGACACTGATTGGCTTACCTAGCATCAGAAGTCAACATTTGACCAGAAGAAACCGTGTTAACAACTAAATTTGCCAACGGTCAACAAGACACGTCTCTGTGTATACAGTCGCTGCAGGAGCAGACCGACGTGTGCAAGGAACAGCTAAGCCCAGACTCATTAATCAACGACTTCAAAACGAGTGAATCAACCCGAAATTCAGCCGTCAAAAACTTTCTTACCTATCATCATAAAGTACAACTCCTTTGAATAGATTGCACTTTGGAATTTTTCATGTCTTTTGGAATCACAAGACAAATAAAAATCATAAATGGAATTTTTGCCTCGCACGGAGATTTCTATTCAATTCGCAGACAAACATACGTATAGTACGGTAGCACCAAAAGGAAATCGGATCAGTTTTTACTGGCAAAATTTCATTGTCATATGCAATTTATGAAAGGCAGCCAAATATTTGTTAATACAGTATCAACTATTCCCCTCAAGAAAAAAAGTATGAATTCAACAAAATTTAGTACACATTAAGATGTGAAATTATTAAACAACGATAAATAATCTCATGAATTATAGTTTTCCAAAGATTGCAAAATAATAAAATTTAATCGTAAAAATGTAAATACATTTCCTTGATATTTTTTTTAACTTAATTTACAGAACTATTTTTAATTCTTAATAGTAAACTTTCGACTATTGGACAAGGTAAGATTTTGAAGTTTGCCGATTTTCCCAACGCTTGTTGACGAATATTTTTGGTAAGGACACTTACTCAATCAAAGTTCCTCTCTCCAATACATGGGCATAGTTGATGTTATAAATGTGCAGGGCTGCTTTAAAATCTAAATCTTGGCAGCAACAATGCAACGTGACCGTGCCGGTAATCCTTTAACTTTTTAAGTTAACTTGGACTCGCCTACCGCAAACTGGACAAGTGATATGTAAGAAAGGAATCAAGAAACGCTTGTCGAAGAACCTGTTCGAGAGCATTTGCTCCGACGCTCTGAGTGTGTTCGGAGTCAACACAGCGCGGTTATCGGGCGCGAACACAATCGTGCAGCGTGCCCCAGAGTTGGCGCTATCAGGCGGCTCGATCTCGTGTGGCCCATAATTTACCATGTCTATGGAATAATTTGGCCCAAGCTATAATTAGTTCGGCAGTAATAAACCGGTAGAACAACACAATATCAAGGAAGCCTTGCCACAATAATGGACCCTCGAACGTCATAATAAACGACTAACAGAGAAATATCGCAGTAAATTAGGAATTTGTGAACCAGACGATGGCTTAGTTTAACTGTCGAAGAAGATTGCTCTTTCCAGAGCGCACTGGCGTCGTCTGCGGCCAAGAAGCAAGGGGGACCTCTAACTGCTCAATTTGAACTTCCTATATGTCGTGATCAACAATTGCACACGAATTTCATATCATTTGATCACAGGTTGTCAATTAATAAATATCAAACTCTACTTATGAATCATAAGCTATAAGCCCATTTGATCATTGCATGGTTGGTATTAAATCATAATCAAAAGACTTCCTATGAGCAAAAGATACAGAAATCATGGGGTTCACTTAATATTTTTCTTCAAATATGAGTGGACATAGTAAATACCTACCTACCAATTATTATTAAAAAATAAAAATCCGTGTAAAGTAATCATTTTCATTAGTTTGGGTGTTAACTGATCCATTTTTAATAGAAGACAAGTCAAGGGATGTAGAAAAGAATTCGACAGAGGACGTAGTTTAGTTCGTGTGATATTGAATACTGTTTTTAATTATTTTAGTTGATTTCGAGCTTACATCAATCACGTCTCAAAAGGTACAACTCTGCAAGTAAAATGTCTGAGACATTGTCGCATAACTAAAAATATCTTCTATTAATGATATCATGATATCATTAGATTAATGATATCATTACCTTGAAATCAAAATAAAAACGCAATTGACCGGTAAATAGAACACTAAATCGACGTAAAAATTTTTAAAACAGCGCCCTAAATTCGCCGAGGTAGAATAATTTTAGGTGAAATTGTTTAGGTGTTTAAAGGTCAATATTGAAAAAATTGAATGAATTTTACAGAAAAATCGTGTGAGCGAGTTTTTAACTGAAGAAAAGAAATATTGAGTTGTTCAGCCTCTGGTCTTTTAAAACGTGTATGCAAATAGACCGTCTTCGGAGCTCTCATTAAATGCACCTCTTGAGAACGTTGCTCAAGGCTAACTTCAAGTTTCAAACTCCCCCCGCTTTAAACTACGAGCAGTTTCAATTTTACGACCTAAACTCAATTATTTAAAGGCATTCCATTTATACACAGAGCAGGTGAACGCCCTATGTACTTTCATTCCGGAACGGCTTCAGGATAACTGATAAACGGCATCATGTGTTCCATAGAAGAGAATCTATGGACACATATCCAATTGAGAATCAGCTTCAGTTCATAACAAAAAAATAAATAAATATGCCAAAATAATAAAAATAATAATAATAATGAAACAAAAGGCTTGTACAAAAGTTTATGATAGAAATTTGATTATTTATCTTCATTGTATTGCTTTCACTGCACCGATTTGAAAAGGTTTCCTTGAAATTAGCACCTCATGTTACGTTAGTTTGAACATGCGCTCAAAGTAGTTCTACGACGTATGTGTGGATATTTTTTCTTCGATAGTTAGACTTTTTTTCTCACAAGCCAATGAAATATATACAGAGGTTATCATTAATAAAGTTGCTAGAAAAATCTAAATTTCAAAGAACGATAACTCACCCTATTGTGATGTCTGCTAATCCAAGCGCAGCAGAATTTCTTTCAAGTAAGGTCCAGTGTCAATTATTATCGAAGACTGTACGGAAATTGAATATTGTCCACTCGTCATCACCTCAGGCACGATACCGACACACACTTAAAAACCACTCATGATGTTTCCTATTTAAAATAGGCAATGCATTACATTTAGCACCATTACATTATTTTACGCGAGGTTTTGAACCTGTAACCGCACATATTGGTTATTACGTGAAGAGGACAATGTAAAACACAAATGTAATGAACGAATCTAGCAAAACAAATGAACGAATCTAATCATTTTACAGAAGAGCCTCATAAGACAAGCCATGAATTCAATCAGATCCATCCACCAAAATGACAAAATGACATTGAAGACAAATCACAACCAATATTTTCCGACAATAATATTTAGAAGCTAAACCAAAAATGATTAAATTAACCAAGATCACTGTCATAGTTCGTTAAAGAATCCATTAAAATGAAGACATTAGGATAACAGAAAGCGTGGACTTTTAGTTAGATTTTCTGGAGAGAGACACCTTGTGAGTATTGCCTGCTGGAAATGTGGCGGCGCTCGAGAGCTGAGGCAGGGAAGGCCTACGGCGCGGACGGAGCCTGAGCGCGCGCTGATACCGTGTGCAATAAACTAAGCAGATAGAGTAACTACCTTGACGGGGGCGTGATGAACCCTCTGATACTGAGAACAACTCTTGTTGCCTTCACTATTTATGGTTGAAGCTTAGAACTCTAAAGTTTTATCAGTATATTGTGAAGCAAGTTTTACAAATAAATGCACTTAACTAGTGAGCATTGTTTGAAGAAGTTGGCATGAGAAAAGATATTTAAAATTTCTGACGAACAATAACTTATTTTCCTCTGGTGATGATGAAATAAGTTAAATACGTATTAATAGCGATATAACAATTATCACCAGATATCTTTGGTCGTTAATATTGTCTTAAATGCGATTCGGTCCAAGATTCTTGTGGAGGCATAAATACTGTATATACCGATCGCTTTTGGAGGTGTCAGGTTTCGCGGTTCTTTATGGGTTCAAGGCGACACATAATACTTGCACAAGCAATTAATTCTGGGCTCTGTCCGAGCATCGATAATGTCGAGGGGAAGCTCTCACGTTGCACTTCCTTGGAAACTTAATATGGAAGGATTAAAAAAAGACATTTCAGCCTGTCCTAGACAAATTGATATTTAGGCTGAATTGAAAGACTTCATCAATGACCAGCCTGAATGTCATATGACTATTCCATCTAGTTTCTATTCTTACAATGACAGTAAACAAACAAATATTTTGCGAATAGTAACCACCAATCATTATCGGACGGAACTCAATCCAATCCGAGCTAAACAGTTGAGTTAAATATGGTTTCTGAGATCAATTCGGATGTGAGATGTTCGTTCTCCCCATCACTTCTAAACCTTTAAAATTCAACGTTCAGTTTAACAATAACCACAGTAAAATATAAATAAAGTATTAAACAGAATAACTTATTTTCATTACTGTCATGTGAGCTAAAAAAAAGTTTTTAATCATTATTTGAGTAGCATTAGAAATTCATCGGTAAAAAAGGTTATAGGCCTATCTTATGGTGAATACCATATGCATATATGCAGTGTATATGATAATGCAGTTGTCTTGTACACGGGAACACTTATGGAAACCATATAGTGGGAATAGCACGACATGGAATTGAAGAAATGAAGCGAGATCTTGAGCCGCTTGCTAATTGAGCCGTCAGGAGTAAGAACTTCACTAGCGGCGCAGACCGAAGTGGACGCCGATGATTGCCTTGCCTCGGTCGAGACCTGCTAGTCAACACAGCAAGATGCTTGCACCTCCCCAGCCCTCCCCTACCGAGTTTCTTGCATATAAACACCGGAATTTCACCTCACACTTCACCATAATGGATATATCACTCAAAATTCGGTTATGGCACTGTAAACTACTAAGATAAAGGGAGAAAATCACATCAACGATGATCCCCGCCTGAAGTCTCGATGGGTACTGAATTGGTAAGGGCAGCACAAAGCCTCGTGTCTAGTCTGAAGAAGAAGGAGGAGAGAGTCGGTAGGGAGGCGGACCACACACACGCAGCCCGTTGAGTTGGAACCTCGCGTTCAGCAGCTCACAACATCTCCACTGAGTTTCGCTCATGCAATCACAATCTTACGTATGATGTTAGCTCAATTAGTGCACAGTTCGCAAGTTTTAAGAATTTTATAGACAAATGATGTGTATGAATGAGTTGCATTTTGAGGCAAGACTGAAATGCATATGATAAAATTTCGAAATAATGACACGAGGAGCAGAAAACATGGTTAATTGGAGACGATATCCAAAGAACTGGACAGGTTGAAAGGATAATTTACCTCGCATCACCTACCTTCTTCAAGTCGGAGTTGCAAGCCACCTCCAAAGACCAGGCGCTGGATCCCGAGGAATAGAGACTTAAATGCCGTTTTACAACGGCATTTCCTCTAAGGAATAAAGAGCCTTATACTGAGACGAACAGGTGCGCTGATAACAGTATATTACTTTCATATCACGCTCACCTTGGGAGTGCCAACAGTGACACTTGACACTTGATGATCGATAAACTTTAATCGAAGTGTTTGGTCAATTACCTAAGTCTCGTAGTATTATCTCATTACACGGCAGACAGAGACACCAGTTGACTTCTGCTAACGATTGAACAGCAGGAATACATTCAATGTGACGTCGTAAGCAATAAGCTGCGGAATTCGGAGGAGGTGACAGCAGTCCATCTGAGGATTATGGGGTTGCATGAACTCAAAGCGGCATGGACAGCCGTTGCGATGATTACGAATTCAAGACACGTCTAGTGGACGACTGCCAAGATTATCTTGAAACTGCAAATAAGCACGCTATCAAGCCCTAATAAATTAATCAGAAAGCAAAAATGAGTAGCTGAAAATTCAGTCTACTTGTAAAAAAAACATTTATGGGAGCTATTGATGGTATACAATTTTTCAAACGACAATGTTTCATCTGTTGCTCGAAGCAGTCCTTAAATCAAGGTGGGGAACGGCAATGTATGATTGAGCTATTAGCTCCAGCCCAGGCTACAAAGCCTCCAATTGCCACCACACTTCATAGCGGCCTTGGCTTCTCACTTGTAATATTAAACAAGTTTAGCGGCTGCAAGGAGAGATCTTGGTTCAGCGGCAGGATAAGTCATTCAGAAATTATATAATGTTGAGAAATTAAGTCATGAAATTCTACTCAAGTGAATACTTCAGATCCTAACTCAAAGAAAAATTAATTGGGTAATCTACAAAAACAACATGTTTGAACGAAGCAAATGATTATTAAACAAATTCGAGGAGAAAGTCATGAAGAAAGCCGCCAAGCATCATCCAAATTCAAGAGGCTTTAGAATTTGGAAGGTTGTGATCAAGTCGTCTTGACTGATTATCTGGTGCCTGTTAATCATCGGCAACTTCAGAATAAATGAAAGAGGCAGGTATGGAGTTCACTCCGAGCGCCCAAAGGTACGTACGTGCATCTCGTATGAGCCAATCGTAGAGTACAGAAGCCACTTCATTACGAAGAGAATCTAAGAGGCAGAAATACTGGGTATAACCAAGGCTCTCGAGAAGATGGATTGCTAAGTTCGGCTGAAGAGAACGTGTCCGACAGCTACGACTTCTTTGTCTCAACATACCTGGTCTTACAGCGCCGAGTCCCATTGTATAGAACATGCACTTTGAAACGCACGAGGAGATGAACTCTCTACCGTGTGATGGAAGTGGCAATAGACGTACGTTTTAAAAGAAAATTATCGGGCGGCAAAAGAAGTTAGAGGTAATGAATTCCAATGAAGATGGATGCTGCTGTCAAGATCTACTTAATGAGTCTGACTCGCTTTAGTTGTTCACGTTGAAACAAGAAACTCAGGCTTACAATTGGACATCTAGTGATGAACGATACTAATACGAAGCTGAAATTTTGTGAGCAGGCCGGAGAGACACAAATGAGCAAGGGGCGGAATCTGAATTAAGGTATAGGAATTTAGAGCATTAAAATTGGGCCCCAGCGCAGACTAGGCGCACATCAAAAGCGGTATAAGCTCGCTAGAACATACATTCCGAGAGAAAATTGGCAACGCATAATGGGTCAATTAGATCAAACGCGCCGGTTTTAACAGATGATGCCACGACACCTGCTAGATTGGTCAAAGAGCTTCTCCAACATCGCAGACCGCATCATGTGCTAAAGGCCACATGATCACAGATCGAAATACAAGGTCTTATAGAATTTATCCGACTGCTATTAGAGTGGATAGAACTGATTTCATTAAAATTTCATTTGTTTCCTTTCAAATGAAATAAAATCGCTTAGAATACTTAAACAGTGCCGTTTTTATTTAACTCTTCAAAATTGCACCGATTGGACCTGAAATAAAATCGGTTCAGGAGCCGAGTCATGAGCTCAAAAATTTTGAGAATTATTCTAAATTAGGTTGAACATTACAATGCTTTAAAAATTATAATTATAGACATGCATAGATGAGAATACGAGTCTAGTCGACTCAATTTGGAATTGAGTCGACTAGACTCGTATTCTCATCTATGCATGTCTATAATCGAAAACTATTCGACGAAACTTACCATTTTAATTTGTCGAGTATCACTTAATTGGATTTCGACTTCAAATTTGATTAAGATGAGATGGAAATTGTTCACAAGTTCAGGTTTGGATAATTAAATTTCCTGGATTCGCAACCACAACCGAAAATATGCGGCGAAAAAGATTGTTAAATAGGTGAATAAACTTAACATCAAAATTGAATGGTAACATATTTATTTTAATATAAAAATAGAGGTATCCTGTTGATGGACTTAGAAGGAATTGAAAAAAAAACATTAATCAGCTCCATCGCAGTAACAGTGAGAACTATATCTCCATCGTAGAGCAATATAGTCCTGATGCCTCGAGGTGGTAACAGTACCTGAAATTCTATCGCACGCTCAGCTGTAAATGTCACAACTTACATTCACCCACTTTTTATCGGAAAACGGATCAAGTCACCGACTTTTTACCATGTAGGACTTACGCATAATAAAGAAATATTTTTCAAGGCGATACTACTGATCAATGATAATCTCCACTCAATTTTGACGACATGATAAAATTCAAGATTGAATATTAATATTTATTATTATTTCACCCCCAAACATGAGATTGCTATTTAAACATTACACTCAAATAACGGAAGCTCGATGAAATATTGCACGATACAATATTGTTTAAATCTTACATAAAATTTGGCGAAGAGGACGTCAGCAAGCAGTGAAGGTTTTGAGGCGTCAGAAAACCTTGGCGTCGAGCGAGTCGACTCCTCTTATAGGGTACCAGCCAAGCGTGGGCTTTGCACTAACCCCAGAGTCCAGGAAAGGCGCTGTGAAATCGACTAGTCATCTTTGGAACATCTATAAGAATGATGTCAAGAAGCCAGGAGCGACGTTGAACAGGCGCAAGTCAGCCCAGAAGCCTATTACTACAATAGCGGCAGCCGTTCAAAACCCAAAAGGGAATAGAATCGTCGACACCTCAACTGTAGCCATGGAAATGAAGAAACATCAAACTTGCAAATTATTCCCTTTTCTTGAGCTATATTTTTCACATTTTCAGCGCGGCAAAGTCTTATTTGTCAAGCATATATACATAGTGTAATAGCGAAAAGTGTGCAACTTGACATTAGATCCTGAACATTTCGTCCCCAAAAAAAAATTCATTCGATAGTTAACAAGTCCCTAACGAAGTTTGTCAGAAGCTTTTGTTCGTATTGAAAAAAAAGCATCTTCTTTGAGAAATATAGGGATCTGAGATGTAAGAGTTGAGATTTATAACCTCGTATATCTGATGTCATAACATAATTGCACTAAATGTCACAAACAACTTTAACATGAAACCCTATGTCGAGGCTGCACTATAACGTCAGTTACAAGATGCCAACATTTTGGTCGAAGCCGCAGCGCTTCCTCCAGCTAGAGAAGCGTTTCCAGAAGACGTAACTTTTATGAGAGGCGAGACAAGTTTAATGCATGGGCCATCAACATAAGATGATCGCCATAAATGATGAACACTGCACAAAGTAAACTTTTTATAGTTGAATAAGTCGTTAAATAAGAAAATATGGAGAAATAAACTATGAGACTCTCAATGTTAAGTATAGGAATGCAGGAATTAAAGCAGAAATAACGACGAAAATTATACTCTTACCGAAGATAAGAATGCTTGGCTATTGATAAGAGGATTCGATTTCATAAATAACGCTGCGTAATTAAAATCATTTTCTAGTGACGAATTTCGATATTTTTTAAGGCCCTTGAATAGAGTTTTACGCCCTTGAATGTATCCCCGTTGCAACTGTTAACTGCTTAAATAATAAGATCGAATTGCACTCAGCCGTAAAACAAAATAAAACGAGGTGCATCATTCATTTGTTACTACCAACGAATATATCATAAGACACATTAACACGGCTTCTCGTCATAAATAAATGCATTGTCAAATATTGCAGCCAAGCAGTTACACGAAACTAATAACATAAACAACACATGTATACCATTCACGTAATAGAATGAAAAATAATAGCATTGGTAAACAGATATGGTACAATCACGTTTATTTATTACATATAATTCCTCGAAAATCGTGAACGGATTTTTTGACAGCCGCAAGAGATACACTCAGCAAACAAAGGTCATTAACAGAAAATTGAAAAATTGAGGTTGAGCTTAATTCGATTAATCTTGGCCTTCAACAATATACTTCTCCAGATAAATTCATATCAACAGAGTGTAAAATTCCTCGATTCGACGACCTCTTTTCATCTCTACAAGCTCGAAATTTATCATGAACAATGTTCACATTCCTCAGGACAACCTCCACCTACCTGCCGAAGCTGTTCATCAAGGAAGCTGTCACTGCCGACACAGGCGCCCGGAACACCTCAAGCGACACTTACACTGCATGTTCGGACTGCCAGACCATTGTTTGTGACTGATCGAATCATGTTATGGTTCGAACCCTTATCCCTATGCTAAGCGACTTCTCGAAAACTATGCGAGACGCAACCAACCAAAGTAAAACGCTACTATAAACAATAAAAACGATGAGAAACAGCTCTTATTTTAAATTGATATCTCTAGATTATTTTCAGTATAGGATTAATGAAATATAATTAAAAAGAGGAATAACATTAGGAATTTATATAAAAATGAGAATCATTCGCCCCACACGATTAGAAGAACTTAGTTTTGCTTTTAAACATTAAAAGGGATAGAAATATTTAACAAAATTTCTATAGAATGAAATGAAATTAAATTATACGTTCAAAGTTCTCACGTACGTGCAGCCCAAATTAATAATAAAATGCTTGGATGGTTTATGGCGGACTAAGAAAATACGAACCCATTATGACTGTAGTTTTAACAGTCCTAATTCCATTTTTACAAGAGCCAAACATTGATCTATTGCTTGGTAACTAGTTTAAACTTCAATTCTTTATACCTCTTCATCATAACAGGATTACCAGCAATTAAAATATGAGACAAAAATTCGTAACAAAGCAATTATTCTCAATCATGGAAATAAATTTGTGGCGCTTTAATTGGTGCTTCGTTCTGTGTGGATAGCCTTTTACATGGTATTAGTACAGCGCCGGACGTCCAGGAATGAGATCTCGCTAATGAAGGGCTCTGTTAGGTTTCGATTGTCACACGCAGATTACCTGGCCAAACCATCAATTTCAGGTGCTCTTCCACGACATCCATAGGAAAAAGAGGCCATGGTTATGGTGCAAAGCTAAGAACATGTTTCACGCTATGAAAGCGTTGTTTTCTGCACATCCAATGATAATGGATATACACATTTTCGATCACTATGTTAAGTGTAGAAAAGAGGGATTGAAAATTGACCAAGTTCTGAGTGTAATCGAACTTTGACAAACTTCGAGAATAATTTTATGCATACTAAAATCTTGTGGTTATACAATGACTGCGCCATGTTCAATCGTAGTTCTGACGACTGGTCATCCCAATTGATGGTCAGAGAAGTCATCGCTATAACTAGGATAACTACCTTCCAGCATCGATGTCACCGGACATTTTCGCTGACCGTACAAGATACAGATTTAGTATAACGACTGTACTTCAAGGTAATCCATGTAAATAAATCAAATCAGAGCTTGAATATATTAAAAGAATTCGAAGCTTACACTCACGACTCACATGCAATAAAAATATAGAGAAGTTCGTCGAGACAAATTCAAATGCTAACAAGGCTAAATTGTTGGCGAACTGGGAAAAATTAGCCAGATTTTACAAGTTGTGGCAGTAGCGTGATTTGCAATATGATTTTTAAATCATTATTGCAGAATAATTCTAACTAGAATGGTATTACTTTCAAATTTAAATCTATTAATTTAATATCTGTGTACAAATCATTAATTGATAATTTAAAAATGAAACTCAACAACACATTCTTTCAGTAAAGCGGACAAACGTCTCATTCAGTAGTCTATCCGCGGGTTCAGAAATACATAGTTCGCATGTGTGCAAAGCTCTGGCTGGCGAGGAACGATGTATACTGGGGAGAACCAGAGATCTACGCACAGATAGAAAGAGATTGACGGGATAAGTGAAAATGAACGTGGGAGGAACATCTCATGAATATCGAAGGTCGTGAGCTACGAGGATATGGATCCCATGCCAGTTTCAGCCAAATGAGTTGTCTGGATGAACGGATGGCCAACTCAAGGCGCGCATCATAAGTTCTTTGAAGCAGTCGGACTTTTCTTCTCTCACTCTCCTAACGCATTACTTATTTAGCCTCTAAAATCTAAATGCTTTGAAAATTACTTAGCGAACGTTATCCCAGTCAGAAAACTTAAATAGTACATTTTCGGAAATATAACGATGAGAATTTCCGTGATAGAAAAGCTCAAAATAAAAACTCATTTTCAAAATAGAAAATCTATTCAGCGAAACGAGCGAAAAATGCGGATTTTACAAACAATACCACGGAATGAAAGTGATGCTTACTTCTATAATTGAGTCAGGTGAATAAAAAATAAACAATTCTTATATCAATAGTGAATTCCGTTCCGAAATGTGAACAGCAAAGAATGGTCAAATTCGCCAATTGCTTTTTTTCCTTATAACAAATTCGTTACTTTGACAACATTTACCTCGAGTAAAAAACCTAGTTGTCATTTTATAATTATGCTCGTGCTGTTAAACATAACGAAGCTCGAGTCGAACGGATACAATGCGATTTCTAAAGCAGACCGCCTGCTGCTGCCAATTGATGAACAACTGCCGAGAAAGACGCTATAATTACGACCCGCCGGGACATTCTCTCACCGATAAAAAAAAAACCTAAGACGAGCCCAATATCATTCCCATCGATACGATGAAAAAGCACACTAAACTTGCCCTTTAGTTCTAGACCCCAACATTGTTATTTTGCGTTAGAAATTGATATTAAAACAAATAAATATAAAGATGTACGTATGTTTGAAGAGGCGTCGTTGAAGCATAAAAATTTGTTCGGATCTTTCATATAGATGCCGATAAATCGGTTAATTTCATTATTAAGTACCAACAGTATGTCATTATATTGTCTTTAAGGAGTTATGTTATCATAATAAATGCCATTATTGAATGACATTTTCTTGGAATCACTTTCGTGCGCCACACGCTGTCACTTTATTATGCTTTTTGAACAATTGTTCTATGAAATTTGAATACTTTATTCTTCTAAACAATAAATTCAACGTAGAAGCTGGCTATTCCGTAATTGTCAATCGAATTCATGATCGATAGAATTCAAAAACCTATGAATGAATGAGAAATGTTATAATTATTGTAATAATTGTTGATTGATATTTTCACTACAGCACTACCTTATCGTGATAATAAATTCCATTTGATTTGAAATGGAGCCATACTTCAGACAGTAATATTCACGTGGAGCTTAATTATGTAAAAGATCATTCCTCATTGACGGAGTATCCGGAGTACCAAGATTAAACATGAACGTCTCGGAGCGAAAGTGAATAGCGTGGCAGCGGCTGGAATATGCGAGGCAGCGTAGCCCGAGCCTCCACAGTTACTGTAATGTAGCCAATTGATTGCATGGCGCAGGCGGTAAACTGTCTTCCAGAGCCCTGTCTGCTGGTTTACAGCAGCGAGGCATGAAACGCCACAGAGAATGCAATTTCAAGGCTGCTGCTACAGTGCATTAATTGAATTGTCATAAGCAGGTGCGCTAAATGGAATAACTACGCATATTTTCAGTCATAATTGAGCGTGGAAGCCGATTTATCAATAAATGTAGTATCTCTAACGAAGCGTATTTGATAATGACTTTAATTCGAAAATAAACCGAAAATAAAACAAACAATTCAAATAGATGAAGTTAATGGAAAGCATAAATTTCTTTACAAACACATGGCAATATGTGAAGCACTGAATAATTTCACGATATATATATAACAACACTCTACCTTCGCTGTTGAACCATATATGTTGAACCATATTGTTTGGCGCGAAATAAATCACATTTTTCGGTTGCTACAGCGGCTGTCTGGAGTAGCCAGGGCTCTATTATGCTGGGATGCTGCCGACTTGAGTTCCCTCTGCCCTCATCAGTTGCCTGTCATGTGGCATTGTTTCGATGATGGTGCAACAGGCTAGCATTGTTGATTTTGAGATCGGCTACCGCTCGAGAAGTTCTATTTGTTGCGGACAGCAGAAGTTTTACGCATACATATCGCCTCAGCTCCTGGGCTTCCTCCTGGACCTTGTCTCACACGTGTGTGCAAAAATGAGTGCCTTGCTAGAATGTAATTCGACCACAGCATAATTCAGCACTTCCATCCTACTCCGCAAAACTTGTCGTACAAGATTTTTAGGTGGACCACCTTGATCTTTATGCAGTGAATCTACGAACTCTGCCAAAAGGAAATTCTTGAAACTTGAGGTACATTGAGGCGAATTCCTCACTTACAATAATTTTTCATTGAGTCATTTTCAAGGACACACAGCATTGATATTCTAATCCAAGACGAAAATGACTAGGCGTTGGATATGAATTATTTTGAACAACTTTATAGCTTCATGGTGAGGTCAGACAAGAACAAGCAAGCCATAAGACGACCCAATTACAGGTCATAACTCGTCAACGAGAGACCGACCAGCAGTTCAAGTGAAAGGTCTCGCTCGATGTTTGTCCAGTACAAGTGCACCATCTTGCGCAGTATGACAGCAATATGATCGGAAAGTATTTGACTATCTAAACCTTTCACATTGGAACAGGTTTGGGGAAGATTACGTTATTTTCAACAATGATTTAATTAATATCCATACCCCGCGCGATATCGTAAAAAGCGGCTATTTCTTTGAACTAAAGGTTGAACACAGAGCGTTAAATACAAACCTTTCTAGAGGAATAAATAGATATTGCTTTTCATGTCGCTAAAATTTCAAATTAGAAATTAGAAAATTTTGCCTCACGACATTTTCAAGAGCGTATACCGCCAAAACACACATGCAGATTTCAAACGGGCAAATCTATCTATATTAAATATATATTTTTAAACAAACTACTCATCGACGGAGATCAAATATTCATATAATGAGATATCGAGTTTCTATCAACTAGAACCTACTACTGATGATATGATAAAATTAAGGCACACTTAAAACTGCAATAAAATAAAATTTAGGTTTTTCATTTTCATTATTGCACGACCATAATTTTAGCCAGTTCATTGAAATCCAGTCCTGAACTTTCCTTGACTATGAACATTGAAGAATCCAATAGGCAATAAACGAAAAAACTTTTGGGGCTGGGAAGCTTTTCTTTTTGCCAGCTAGAATGTAAATTTTAAACAAGTTAGAGCCACCCAAGAGCTGCATCGAACGTCATGCAGCGCAGGTTTACACTTAAAATTCATCTTAAAATGTTCTCCCTCACTTTGCTCACCGGCTGTGCCTCATAGCATCTTTGTTCTCGCTAAATAATCGAGTTAGTGTAAACTAGAAAACTAGACTTAAAATAATGTAAATATCGGCAAAAAAGTCAGCCAATAGTGATAAAATAATAATTTAACAATAATAATAATAATAATAACAAATAATTTTAAATCTAATATAACTTATCTGCTTGGTATAAGTAACAGAGTTTCTGCGTAGAACGATGAACAAATAAAGATGAACAATATGTACCCTAATCAATGTAATACCGAAGACAACATTTCAAAGATTATTTACTCACGAACACGCAAATATATCTTTCCAATTTAGCAAAAAAAACCATTAGAGCATATATGAAATCACACCTTTGTGAATAAACGAATTAAAAAATGAACTCTAGGAGCTCTAGCATATTATGAAATTTTTGCATGCTTGTACAATGGAAATACAAGTTCAGCCGTAGTGCTTGCAGGTATAAGCTTTAAGTCAGCTTGACAAGCAAAAGCATGGCCGCAGCAAGTCAAGTATGTTGCGCATTGAGACATTAAAAGCCTGCATCTCAATTTTCTCGGCGATAATCATGTTGCAGAGGTAATTTGTTGCGGCGGTTGCGATCCAGAGAACCGAACAGAAGCTGCCGAGAGCGAGCAAAAGATGGCCTTGAACGCGACGCCGACGGCAGCAAAAAGAGGTGAGCATTCTTACGAGAATTTCTCTCGTATTTATAACCTCAATGGCATGAGTAGCTTTGTTAATGAGTCATTCTAATGAGGCAGCTAGACACGACGCAAATTCAATTCAGCAATTCGATATTAGTTTAATGGTCGCTGAACTTATTGATATTATTGAATAAACGTCATGCCTGCGCTTGGCAACATGCACTCCAAGTTGATTGTACTGCCGAGAATGTTGTAATATGCTGTCCTGTGCGAAGTTTATGATAATATCCCAGTAGCTAATCTTACTTCGGTTTAATCACATTCAGGCCATGCAAAAACGGTCCAGCATCATAAAAAGTAATCATGTCAACCTTATAATATCGTCTTGAAAACAAAACGAAACATGTTCCGTAGCTTAACATGCATCAGACATGAAAACTCATCAGTACCCTCATCGCTCATCGCATGAGGATCAACCTAAGAATTAATCCATCAATCTGGAATCACCAATGGACCTTCATTACGTCCTTCATTCTACTCCGCATTTCTAAAGGGCTATTTAAATTGGCAAGCATCATTTATCAAAGGTTTCATAGTCGGCATTTATTCCGTCAGGGCTTTTATCACTTGGGTCGTTGGCCACTCACGCGTCGACGTGTCTGACGAGTTCCCCACAAGAATCAAAGACGTAACCCACCTGTGCGCGGCCGACATGCAAAATGCTGCTCTGTGGCTCGGTTCCAATAAGAGTCAATAATCGCGCAAGCTTCGGAGGGGTTTCTGCTCGACTGCCGTGCCGTTTCTTGAGCTTGGACACGTTAATTTTCAAAGCTTGAACGTTCACTGGTGATTGCTAAGTTTCAAAAATCAAACTGGGTAGCTATGTATTCCGGAAAATGAAGCAATTCAATATAAAATACGAATAATTGAGCGAGTCATCCTCTACCTGGCCAGATTACGATGGAAGAAAAGCTTAGAAAATATTACCTTGATTTCATGAGTTGATACGTTGTATAAGGATGAAATCCAATATAAAAATACACTCGTTATTACGGGGTTTCCCGCAATTTATTCATCACGTTTTCTTTCTTACACAACTTTTCCACTATATAGCGTCATGTATCGCTTTTGAATTTAACATTCGTTAAAGAAATTAATTGTAGGTAAAAATTTAGTACTCGAGAAAATAAGTACGCATAAACGCGACAATATTCAATTTGAATTTACTCTGTAACTCTAATATTATGAGCGTAATGAATGAACTCCTCATGTTTCAACTGCTTGAGACGAACCAAGGAACAGGTTATGTAAATAAACAGCAGGAAGAAGACCGAAGCTCTCCCACTGAATCTAGCTACAACAAATTAATGTTCAACGTTCTCTACAATTTATGTAGGACGGCTAATTAGAAACCAACGAATGCGTAACTTTTAAATGGGGGAAAACAATTCATTAGTAGGTCCCCATATAAAACTCAGTTAACTTGACTTATGAGCAAGCAAGGCACTGGCTAATTATGAAAAGTTTGTTCTACTTTAGACTTTGCGTAGACTACGTGCATCATATATAATAATATTCTTCTGAGGAACATGCAACCTTATTCCTATTGAGTACACGTATTGGGTGCTGCTAACTACTACGTGTCAAATAATCTCGAAGCCTATGATTATACCGTTGGAGTATAAGAACCTACATACCGACCACGCAAAAGACTCGGGTGAAGCAAAAGGGGCACCATGCACGAGCAACAAGCACAATGACCGTGGTCAGTGATCGAAGGATCGTGTCGAGGCAGGGGGTGGAGAGCTCAAGATGCTAAGGTATTTGGTATCCAGGTTAGTGCTTAATTTGCATTCGGTTAGCATCCTCAGCATGCCTGGTCTCTCTCGTCCCTCTGTATAGCTTATCTCAAGTTTAGGTGACTACGAGACGACCGCGACTCCACTTGCTTCTCGCACGCTGGTCGCTCTATGGCTCTGATCGTGGGAAGAACGAGCACATCCAATGGATATTCGTGATGGCTCAATGTCTCCGTTGACTTTACGGGGCTAAATGTGCGAGATGTTTTAGTTAGTTGCCATTTAGATATGTCCGGTGTTTTTTTTCTGCATTCCACTTTTAAAATGAGATGAATAGAGCGTGTGTGTTAAGACACCTAAAAAGTGTAACTAATCCTAATTTAGAGTAATAACATTAACGTACAAATGTGTTTTTTTTTGCGAACAGAAATAGTAAATATTCTAACGAGTCAACAAGTACGGACGAGCCCGTACTTGTTCGTTCTCGTTGTTGTTTCGTTCTCCACGTTGTGGAGAACGAAACAGCGTCTATAGCAGCTCCATTTATTATTTATGATTGGGCAAGTTGATCTGGTCTGGGTGCACCAACAACCTTAGGCGCGACTATGTGATTATATTCAAATTGCCTATGATATCTTCGGGTGGCGATCGGCCGATCAGGGGTGTAATTTAGCGATATCATCTAGAACGATGACGGACACACAGACGGCTGCACAATCAGGGCAAGGCATGAGCACGAAAAAACATTGATAAAGAGATTCAATTTTTCTTGGAGATCAAGTCTTAAATTACAATGGGAGCAGATAAAGGAACAGGCCGCTCAAGCCGCTGAAAGTCTGAAAAATGTGAAGAGATTATCACCATATGAACGAAAAGTACTACCAAAGTTCCAGATGGTTTGAAGTTTGAAGAAAAATATACTGTTCTATGAACTCGAACAGATCGGAATTATCCGAAAAAAAAAACAGTGATACTGTATATAGTGAATAGCTTTGTCATGCAACTTTCAATCTAGTCCTTAAGAAAAATTCTTCTAAATAATACCAAAACATGAACTTCTATGAAGAATTTCTTAGGGTGTAAATGACATGAAACTAGGTAGCCTATATAGTGGATGCAGTCCACCGTGCAAAATCAGCATAACTCATTTTATTTGGCCTCATCAAGAATAGCGGCGCTTCTTGTCAGGTTAAAGTTAGATGCCTTAGAAGTTCATTTATTCACTTTGTGCGATCAAAAATACAGTAACTTATATAGAAAGCGGTGGAAGAGGCAAACCGCGCGAAATTGAGTCGTGGCATCGATGGACGCGCCCTAGGGTCGGGCTGGGGGAGGAAGCTTAATAGCTTCATTGCTCTGATACAGACATCGGCGACGAGCCTGGCTAGGCTGGGTCTCTTACACGTGTGAACACAATACTCTCCTACATGTTACAAGCGTGTACACCTCTGCTCTCCTACACGTTACACGCGTGTACACCTCTGCTCCTACACGTTACACGCGTGTACACCTCTGCTCTCCTACACGTTACACGCGTGTATACCTCTGCTCTCCTACACGTTACACGCGTGTACACCTCTGCTCTCCTAAACGTTACACGCGTGTGAACATTTTCTCTCTTACACGTTACACGCAATTACACCTCGATCCTCTCCTATACCGCTGCACGAGAACACCTCAATCCTGACCTCTCAGTTCTCTTCTATTCCTTATATTATACGCGTATACGCCACCGGTCTCATCTCTTTCCTATATCTAATCAATAATTATTATTGATTAGATATAGGAGATATACCTTCACGCCTGAAATAACTTTGCTAATATCAATATTTTGACTGGAGCCTACTATTATATACTTTACTATTATATTATATACCATACAATATTTTTTTATTTATATTATGACTGAAGCCTACTTACTCATTAATTAATTAATGAGGATAATTAAATAAATACAGGTCTCAGTGCTAATCTAATCGAAATTTTCAAAGCAACTTACATGATAATTTCATTGTCTTTCAAACATTGAAAATATTTGCATATATTGAAACTAATATAAGTTGAAAGTAGACAGAATTCTTCAATCGTCGAAAAAAGGCCAGGACGAAATGTTGATTGCATGAAGGTAAGAACGCATCGCGCCAGAGTGAAGAAGCGTTCAAATATTTGTATGCACCCCAAGAATAGCAAAAACTATGCACGCTAATAAAATGTGACCTGACTGCCGACTGCAGAGACGCTTAGTCTAACCCTTGAGCGGATAATTACCAATGAAATATATCGCCATCCATCGTCTGAAACACAACCCACCTCTTCCTGTCACCTTACGTCATAATATGTGATGCCTGCTCGAAACTCAAGTCACGACTCATCTCCTCGAACATGTTCGGAACTGTCGGCCGGCCAGCGAGGAAGTTGCGTGGGGCTCACGATTTTCGTCGAGGCTTTTGTGGCGATGCCGGCGATCGTAGATAAGGATTGTGAGCGCACGAGCCTTCCAACCGCACACGGATACAGCAGGGCCTAACCCACGGCCACCCACTCCCAGCCCAATGCCACCTCTGTAATCGCAAAATCCCCCAAAAACATGCACATTTCCACAATATTCCCGAATATTTTCCAGCATAATATGACGGTAAATCATGGAGCCAAGAATTTAAAGCAATTTTTGAGGGGTTATGGGGGTGTAGGCGTTTCCAATAGAGGAAATTCATGCCGCTAGATGTGATGAGGGTTGCCACCTTTGTGCAGGGATCAAGAAATAGAGATATCTTGGCGCTACAAAAGACCGCAATGGTAAGGGCCTCAACGTGAATATTATTTTCGTTCCCGATACCTCATATGAATTCTTCATTTATTTAACCTCCTCATTAAACGCACAATCTAAACCTTCCATCCGCAACCTTCCAAAATACCGCAATATATATATATATGTTTAAAACGGCGTATTTTTGGTTACTTATTCTAGCAAAAAACAGGAAAACATTGTCTATTAAATTGAGGAAGAGAATGAAAAGAATTTGGTAATCGGCAAAAATATGCTCCGCACGCACATTCCCGATCATGAATAAAGCAATCAAGCTCGCGCAGTAATTGATTCAGAGAACATCCGCTCGAGACTCGAAGTGCTCAATAGTCAGTCCATCCTGGTCAGATTTTTGCGCAACGCATCAGGGTTGGAGAAAAACATCTCAGGAGACGTGAGGATGTTTTTCACACGAGGACAGGCGAGCATTTCGAGCGTGTTTCGTTTTTTTCACAGAAAGGTCGGTGGGACGGTTTTCCAGGTCTCTACACGACGTCATGGCGCAGTCCACCGTAATTACTAACTATAAAGCAATGTCAAATAATGTCTGTATCACCCGACGACCAGCGCAGTTGAAATGAAGCCGCGCAGTAGGAAATATCTTAGATACAACCGGCAAAAATATAATTTAGAACAGTGCAACGTTAAGCATAAAATACTTTAATTTACCAATCAGATAATTACAGCAAATTTAACAGTGAATTTGATGTTCAACTCGATTCACTCATTATACAGAATAAGACAAAATAAAAAAATCCAGCTTGAGTAAATCAAATTCTACAAATTATTCACCAATCAATGGCTGACGATACTGCGCAACAAGCAAGCATATTTCAGCGCTATAAAAATTGTAAGCAAGTAATCTGAAAAAAATCGGCTTGTGAAGTCGTATTTCCTTCCATATTTGCAGCATGAACGAAGAAAAGATAGGCGTGTGGGCAGAAGAGAGCTGTTCACAGGGTGCTATCGCCTAAATTAATCTCACATGATTGAGACGGAACGCGAAAGAAATTGGACGTGGCAAAATTTTATCTCCGATATGATCTGGACTGGCAGGATGCTGGGCCGTAGAAGCTAAGGCAGGGTTCATGGAACACCCACCTCAAGCAGGCTTCAGCTTAAAATACTGCCGTGGTCAGGTATACTTGAAAGAACTTGCAGCGAGGGTCCGGTAAAAAACTTGAAAGCAACAAAGAACGAACGAATGCAATCGGGGTATTGGCTTATTTTAAACAGAACTAATTACTGGCTTGTCTTTTGGCTAGCGAAATCTTAGCAATTGAAGGAGTTTGGTACAAAGGCAACAAAAATGTTGTAATGAAATAAATATGACAAAAACGAATTTCTTCTGAAATCATCTTTACAATTATTTCAGAACTCTAGGTCCGTAACTCGGTCAGTTTTAAAAACAATATAAGAGTAAAACGTCGATAAAAAAAATACGCAAAATAAATCAGTTAATTATGCTTCAGCATTTCAAACGTATATGAAGTGAGCTCCAACGATTCTTCTGTACTATGGGATAATTAATATATATACGTAGGCTACTTATGAGCAAAAAAATGGATGCCTGAGTTTATAGACGTAAAATGATGAGTTGTGTGATCGAGAAAACCATTCATAAATTTTATTTCTCGGATACAGTTAAATATTCCTCTCATAACTTGAGATGTAGAGAGGGCCTCACGGCGCTGGCTTCTATTTATTCAGTTGATTCTATAGTCTTTAGAGGTAAAATGGAAAGAAGGGCTGAATTTTACCAAGACAAACACTCGGGCTTCGTGTTAAATGGCAAGTCACACTTGAAAATGTCTTTATTTGCTCCATTTAGGCATCAAGGACAAAATCAACAACTGCAATGGAAACGGCAGTTTGCACAAGGGCTCCAAAGTCCTCAAGTCAATCAAAGCTGACACGGTCAAGATATTTTCGAGGGTTAATGCCAATCACTTGACTTAAAACGTTTCATTTTTTTTCAGTTGCGGATCAAAACTGTCTGTATGGCCATCCAGGGCTGATATGCTAATTGTTAAATAATAGAAACTAAGTTATCAACACAGATTTGAAACACAAAATCGAACGATTTGCACCTAATACTTGATATCATGCAGGCATGGTTCCCATTGCATCTTTTTAGTTGTCACAGCAAAGAAATAAGATATTCCTATGATTATAATAATGGTAGTTCAACTCAGACAATAAGCTACTATTTATACTGCGCACGAGTTTTCCTGAATGTAATATGTACAATATATCCCTGAGATCAGCATTTTTAGCTCCAGACAAAATAATTCAAATTCGTTCGGGGTCGTTGAGGGCGGCGTTCGAACACCGCAGACTTGTTGCCTTGGTTCCAAGCAAATATTCGTTCACTTCAAACCCAAGCTGAGCTCAATCAATGAACACTGTCAAATAATTTAGCCCAATGCTCGTAAAATATCTTACAACAAATAAATGTATTACCAACAGGACGATAAAGGTAAAAATATCAAACAATTTAAGAGTGTGCGACAGAGCATGAATACTTGCTGTCAGTACCCGTTTTTTTAAAACAAAGTTTGTGATTTTACTGAAAAATTCGACTGAATATAGACGATTTACTTCAATAATTTATCAATTAACTTCCATATTATGCATTATTAGCATGAGCGTCCATCAATTAATCTATTACGGCAAATGAGCTGTCAGGAATTCGTTTGTAAACATTATGCTTCAATAAAGTCATTGACAACGACAAGCAGCGACAGGAAATTACTCAAGCTATATGGCTAATTAAGTCATTTCAACGCGCCCACATCTCCAACACTCTACGGGTATAAACATCGCATTTTCAATACCACCTGAATTAACTGTTCACACAGAAGCAAGCTGCGGATGAGCTTGCGAGAGATGTGACAAGTAGTGACAATTACAGCTAAAACTATGTGTGTTTCTCACATGAACCAAGAGAAACTTATGAATAACTCTGGATCAATGGAATTTTTAGATGCGTTCATAATTTGCTCCGTCAACACTGTGGCAACCTCAAAAATACAAGGCCAGTAGTAGAAGGCCGCTGCCAAAATAGTATTAAATTACAAATAATTACCAAGTACCATCAATAGAATGCTGGAAAAACAGCGAGGTGCAACAAAACACACTCGGCTGCAGTTATCTTTCGTTGCTAACAAGGGCTTCCTTCCTCGCTACGTAAACCTGGTGTCGACAGCCGTGCGTTAGCAGCGTTTCCTGTCCATAAACTCGCTTTATAAATTATTCAGGCATAATGGCATAATTTTCTCGCAACTCCCGCTACAGATACCACATCGTTTTCACCACGACCGCCCTCTTATATCCTGACGAGGCGATAGAGATAGAGTTGATCGATTTGATTTTTTTTTCAACGAATATTTCAGAATGTTCATTCAGAAATTGTTCAAATGTTTCAACAGAGCTACGATAACCAAAATGATAATGTGTGCATTTACCTATTGAGTTTATTGATTTACAAAGTGCATTTATATATTTGGTCGAAAATGGAAGCAGCGCAAATCGAGAAAATAGCACGATACCTGCATATTATGTCCCTTAAACAGATTATTTTTATCCGACGCGTGTTGGGAAACAGTATGGAATGAAACCTTCACTCATTTGGATGATTTGTGGCTGCCGCTAGCAAACAAAACAAATACATTTAAAACCACAATCAATTTTATAAAATGTAATTTGCAAAAGCAACTATGCCAGCAAGAATCTCAGTAAGAATCTCTTTTTCAGTGAAGTCTGTTTTCCAATTCGGCATACATCAACTTTACCACGAAGGTAGAACGTAAAGCCTTTACGAGGCGGCCTTCGATAAATCGAAGACGGTCTGGAGCTTTACCACGTTCAACAATTACATAATCCTGATTACCGGCTTTACTGGCTCAGTGTGAAGCCATGTTCTACAAATCCTACGAGTTAGACGGAGACATCAAGTCGAAAAGCAAAGGGACAAGAAATAAGTAGACAATTAATCTATTGCTTACCACTGGCCGAGTTGTGATCATTCCAAATCGTGCTGGCGATTTTATTTTTCTAAACATAACCAATGTTTTTATCAATTAAATTAGTCACGTATATAGACATTTAGGATGCACAATACAAAATATGCAAGTGGATGGAAACTGCTATGTTCTAATATGCATTCAATGTCAGGATATATCCAAGCCCAAATCGAGATAAATGCAAAGCTCAATTTAGATGATCGAGCTTGGAATAAGATTTCATTCTGCAGGTATTGGCTGGTCTGTAATGCATGTTGAATATCCGATATGAACCTTAAATTCTAACTTGTAATACATTGATTTTTCGTAGTGGCATTTTAATGTTCAACTTGGGTTCAATCAGGTCATATTCTGCTATATTACTTCAAATAACATGGCGTTTGACAAATTAAAGCTTGGGCTACGACATGGCTTCTCATAGCTGCAGCAAACTCTGCATAAGGTTGCTGCAGAATATTATTACATTACCAATCACTTCTAATATGAAGCCGCAGTCACACTCATAAGTGCCCTAGAATGTTGTGATAGGTTCGTTTGATGTTACGAATTTCAGTGCAATCAAGCTGACGGTATTCAGATTCCGCCGCCATGTAAGAAATGTCGTTTAAGTTTGGTGTTTGTTCGCACGAATGAGGCCACTATATCTGTACATGCACAGCGAAACTGACGTATTAAGTTAGAACGCTATATTAGTAAAAGTATAAATACTGAAGCTTTTATGATTTTGCTCGTTATAACAGAGCCTAGGTACTTACAATATTTATGGATTGTGATATACTGAATGTAAGTTTCTTAATAAAAAGTAATAATCGTAAATTAAGAAGTTTCAAAACCAATGAAGTAATACGAGTTTGAAAAAAGTTTGTTCCCTGAAGGAAACACAACAGTATAAACAACCAGAGCTGAACAATGTAGACAACCGACAGAAATATAATTTTTAAGTTGTTCACAATTAAATGATAAGTCTTAGAAATTGGAAATCAAGACCTGAATGTTATTGACAGGGTTATCCATAGTGTAACTTTATGGTCAAAAATTATAAATGAAGAGTTTTGATAGGAAAAACCTTGAAAAGTTCAGTCTACTTGTTGTTCAGCGAGCAAGATTATTGGGAGAAAGAAGAAGAAGTTCATTAAGAGTATTCAGTCTTCTTATTTCTTTATTATCCTATTGGGAGCTAGAGGAGCGCGATTAAGAAATGCTCAAGCTTTCTTAAAGAGCGACTCTAAGCCAGATTTCCCCGACCTAAGCTCCCAAATGCGGCCACCCTTGGCTTACAGGCAAACACAAGCCCTGGATTATTCCCCGAAAATTTGGAGAATGAACGGACGTTCAAAGCAAAGACCCAACAGCAAAATCATGTATAAAAAGACGTACATAGTTTAAGGAATTGTATATCAAGTCCTAACGGATGCGCCATATAGGCATCAATGGCCAATATATCTTAACCGTGCTTGAGCGATATTTTTTTCATTCAAGTTTTCAAGGGAAAAAATTCTGCGTATTAGCGTAATACAATCATTTATAAGCATTCCAACGAATAGATATATGAACAACCGTACATTTCAGATCACGTTATTGTGCCTATATAGCGACGGTGACTACTTAATCCTTATAAAATCATACCAAAAATCAGGATAACACGAATTATAACATATGAAAAATCTATACTAAACTATGATGCGGATCTTTTCAAACGATATAATTGGGAGAATTCGACCAGTACATCCGCATGCCTCGCAATTATTACTAATTAGGAACAATTTTTATCAGAAATACAAGTAAACTCGATTTAAATTGACGAATTTAGATCTATAAAGGCAGGTACTAAAACTCCTCTTCTAAACCGACTTCCGGGAGTCAGGCACATTTTCAAAACATTTTCAGATTAGATTTGCATTGTTTTTAAAAATCAATAGTATGCAAAAAAAAAAGAAAGCTTTTGTAATAGTGAATCTACATTGAATACGTCTACTAATAATAGCAGAATTTTGAACTAACTCTTATTGAATGCATGGCGATTCCATTGTTAGTAGTGACAACGTGTGCAGTGCTAAAAACACAATGAAATTACTAAGAAAATTTCTAAGCCTTGCAGCAATAACGTTTCCGCGGTGATAGAGAGGAAGCTATCAATCAAAACAACAGATACGTCGCGTCACTTAGCGGCAGATATATGGAGCTCTATCATGCACGGAATATTTTGATGAGAAAACCGCGGGATACACAACGCTATTATCTTGTGAGAAAAAACATATTCTCGTACATCTGTGCCACGAACACCATGCAGAGTGATTCTTTTGGTAGGTTTATGCCATCACTAAGGATGCTACATGCATATGTCTATCATCACCCGATGTTCTAATACTTTAGGCAGTAACTACAGTAATACGGCTGCTAAAACACAGAAGTTCTGGCATGGTATTTCAGGCGAGTTATAAGCAGAGATGGCTATTCATTCAAAGACGTTGTCAGAGATGTCATCTCATAAATACCAATCTTAAAAAACTTCCACTCTGCTTCAATGTCGGAATTTTTTTTTATTTAATGACGCAACGGCGAATTTTAATTATAAACCAGATTAAGATTTATGGAGAGATCAATGCACTGTAAAGGGTTTTCAATACAATCAAAGCGCAATGATGTTCTCAACATGCGCTTGAGGCGTTCACGCGCGTGTCAAATGCGCTGAGAATGTTTCCTCTGATGGCAGCCGTGCCCTGCGACCGCCACAGCGCGCGCCGTTGTTGGGCTTCAACGGAAGTCAAAATCGGATCCGCCTGCAGCTCAGCCTTTGTTATGGACACGAGTGTGGCATAAAAGCGAGAAATTCGATCCACGTTTCTTTGTCTGCAGGATGGTTGTCCCAATCGCTGACTCTTGCTTTTGATTCATGCATGCAATCATGACTGAATCAAGCATCTTTGAGATAGCTGAGATTCATGCCGCAGTATCGGAAAGGATCTTACTGTGAAAAAATCTTTCCTTCATTTTCAAATTGTAAATTAGAGAACAAGCTAGAAGTTAAAGAAAAAATCAAAGTGTGAATGTTACAATTTATATATAACGTGACATCTCTTATCGCCTACTCTAAAATATATTGACAGGTTTTAACTTAAAAGGAACCTTCTTTTCCAGTATTTAGCCCATTGGAAATACGTACGCAAAATAAGTTAGGCTGCCCCAGACTCATTAGGGTCACTTTTTTCGGAAGGCAGCTCTAGATTGAGAGAGCATTAGAAAAGAGGGAAAGAGTACCGCTCAACTCCCTCGCATGCAAGAGCCTCTTTATTCTTTATCGCGCGCGCCGGCTTATCCGCCATTACGACTCGTCAATATTGACATGAATTCTGCGTTCATTGAGGGAAGCTCTCAGATAAAAGCATGCACGCACGTTCGGCAACATGGCCGCCGACAATGAGCTCATCAGAGATCGTATAACAAATCATGCTCTATGAATCAAATAAAATTAATTGTCAAGTACGGAATCGTCAAGTAAGAAATAATTTTGCAATGTGTTCGTTAGTTAATTGATATTGCCTGGCAATAGCATGCTCGTCTTCTATATATGCCCAAATCGGCCTGAACTATAAGATATGCCATTCGTATTGAGGAAGGAAGGAAAATTACGGGAAACCAGAACACACTCAACAACAAATTGAATCACCTTATACTGTTATCTTTTACGTGAATGAAGAAGGACCAATATTCAGACTTCGATCGACAGCAAGCGAAATTCACAAGATCGTCGTCAATGCGTTCTTTGGAATGAAACATTTATTCATATTGTGAATAACACCATTCAACAACAACAAAGACTTTCAGGAAAATAGAAATCAAAACCTTGTGTCACTAAATGTGATGATAAGTTGTCGACGTTTGTCATTTCTTCGGCCCGGTAATATCTGAGTTTCGACGCTTTATAGTCGTATTGTTAATTATAAAATGTAAATAGTTCGACCTGTACACAACCAGTCGTTTCATTGACGTATATAACTAACAATTTGTATTTGCTTTATAGGAAATAAATGTGGGTCACTGCATAAATTCAAACGAATCAAATTAAAAAAAATTATATGCTGCCATTTCTCAAACAAATCAAATTAAAAAAAATTATATGCTGCCATTTCTTATACAGGTGAACGACTAAATCACCTTTCACAAACCATTGCGGTTATTGACAAAAAATAATATCAGATGGCAAGCGCTGAACAAATAACGATTATAATTAACATACGTTGATCCAATGTAAACGAACTAGTATCAGTAAATATCGATCTCTTTGAATACTCGTATGATGCAGCTGTTATTAACAGTATAACCAGCTACGATTCAGAATGAGGCAGACACTGCCAAATATAAACCAACCTAATGAGATGTGTTCTTGAAAGTGAACTTCGTAGTCATGAAACACTAGAAAATAATGAGCAAAACTTAACATACGGGTATAATCGTCGGTAAATTGGAGCTCACCAATGTTGTGTGTATTGATATACTTTCAAAATAGACATCGTAACTGCGTTCAGTCTGCTGATGACACGTCTTAAATATTTTATTAATTTGGTATATGAACAAAAATATGTTCACACATTAGATTTGGTATATGAACATAGAAAATAAAATTCATTTTGAACATAAATAAAATTCAGAACTTAATAAGAAATTTGCACAGAGTAATCCACGTTTTTCGGGTCATATATTTTAAAAATTGCTGGCTGAATTTAGAATAAATACGAATTTAAAAAATTAGCTTAATTTACGAATGTGTTATTGTGCAAGCTTTTGCACGGACCAAATGCGTTCGTATAAGAAATAAACTCTCTTAGAGAGACCGCCAGTAAGTTATAAACCAATTTGTAAGTCTTTTATATGAAGTTGGGCACTTTGCAACTACTCCCACAAAAGGCGCTGGGTGCGTTTATTGCCGTTTGGCTGGCGTCAGTTGCTGTCAGAAGCTCGGGCAAGTGTCAGGATCGCTGTCTCTTTATTTATAGCCTGACAAACTCACTCACAGGACGGACTACATCCGCACCTATAGACTCAGCTGTGTGGATTATTCTGCCAAAACACAGACATCGGGGAATGAAATTAAGCGCCAATTAAGACTTCATTATTTGTGGACTGCAAATTTACTAACATTTGTGTGAGCTCAAACTGGGTATCAGTTAAATTTATGAGCCAAATATCTGTTGCATTATATTTTGGTCCTTCAAGTAATGAGTGACAGGATTGGAGAGACAATCATCGCATCTTCATCAATAATGTGTTATAATTATTGATGATAACATTGTTATTAAATTACCAGTCGTTAAATTCTGTCAGAAAATGCACCTTTTCGGGAAAGATTTCATTGGCAGAGGGTTAATTAATGGCACTGGTATTCAAATCGATACCCACGTGTCCAAATTAGGTTTAATTATTTTATTTAGATAGAATAATGAATATAAACAAGTTTTACATCTGCCCGACGAAGAGTCAGATCCCAACTTTTGCCCGTACGAATACAAGACAAGCGGGACAGCTGCAGCTTGTTTTGCATCTCCCTATGTTAATAAAAAAACCGTGAATATCTCGTCTTTCCTGGAGAGTATATAGTTTGCATCTCAATAGCCCACAGCAAAAATAAAACCAATATTTCCTGTATAATTAGAGAAAACGCTAAGTCTATAGAATGGAAGACAGCCGGTGAGAGATAAATGGTGATCACCTTAATTTGAAGCGTAAATACGATCATGAAATTTACCATTTAAAATAAATATGTAGGAAAGTTATCCGTTATATAGGCAGTCACTCAAGTCTTAGCCAAGCATGAAAACCTCCATTATTGAGAGAGCACAGTACATAAATAAGTTGAATAAAGTAATTAATCGAATTAAAGGCGCTGAAAGCGAGTTGTCTACTTGTTGGCAGATGTTTCAACCGAAGTTGATAATTGTCTTGCAGAGGATAGAAGTATTTAAGCGTTCATACGAGTTAACAATTTGTCAAGTTTTTGTCGAGAAGAAAACTTGCGAACGACGATTACTTCAGGAACACTCATGCACATTTCGTGCATATTGAGTTCACTTCTCATTTATCTCGCACCTAAAAGAAACAACAGTGCATTACAGAACCATTTTTTCAAGGTCAAAATTGTTCTACGTACGTTTACTGGTGCGAGACAAAAACTAAAGCTTAAGATAAAATAAAAATAAAAAACTATTAGTTTAAAAATACAGTAGGACTAGATAAGATTACAAGTTGCCATACGTAAAAATGCAGCATGCATGTAACGAGTTCACCAGTCATGAATGACTCATGAATCGAGGAAACCGCTCTAGGAAAACAAACTCGTGCGATATGCATGTACTGAATGTTTGGTATCTCAGCAATTTTTGACCGTGCAGCATAAGCTTTTGTTTGAAATTGTGGACGAACATTAGGGTATGCTTTAGATTTTCACACACGCTGCCGCCGGTTTAGATGATGCATGCATCACTGTCAGCTTCAATGTATATCCTATTACAAAAGTAAACAGACACTGGTTGGTGCACGGAGATCGCAGACTGAAAAGATAGAGGCCCTTGTACTGAAGACAAACCAACCTTAAAGCGGAGAGCAATGCAGCAGCAGAATACAACTATGGGACATCTTATTATGAATCACTCACCAACTACCATTCTCCGCTAATTTGTTAGAGCTTCTTTCAATGAAGAATGTTTAGCCCGAAGCTGATAGCGATATAGTAATCAAATCACCGCAGGTATATGAAAATGTGAACTTTAACACTCACATTTGAAGCGTAAAATTTTCAGCACATTTACATTAGAGGCACAATACAGACTAAAAAAGGACAGAGTCATAGTTGACTATCTCGATATTTTTTTCGGCATCGCACTCAAGAATTTGATTTTCTTACTCATAAACTTCATCACGGACAATTGAAGCCTCTTTGCAGATAATGCATCAAGATGTATCGTTATAGTATAGAGATGCCCCAATGACGCATCGTACGTAAAGATGGAGAGATGCATCGAACATAAAAATGCACAGATGCATCGCATACTAGTTAAATGTCGGGCATATACTCATATGCTTATTATACTATGTGCACAACACGTGCGCAACCATCTTACATCTACGGCCCCATGCAGTCTGGGATCATTCAATTTAGATTTTGATTTAAAAATAACTGTTATTTTAAGACCATACCACTTCGTGGACCTTGTTCGCATATTTAAAACTCGTTTCACAGATGAAAAAAAAATTAGTTTTACGTCTGTTTCCATTTTGTCCTAAGAAGTTTTTAGTGGAGAACTTTACTTTCCTTTTCCGTAAAAGAAATAAACTAGATTTTCTAAATGTCCAAGCCTCAAAATTCTCAGCAGGTAACAAAAATCATATACGTATATGTAACCTAACAATAAATAGACAAATTTGTCTTATCCTACAATTGATTTATTATATAGCCCATAACTCGCTGATGCGGTTCTCAATAATGTATATTCTTTGGAACTTATTTAGAACATAAAAGTTTTTTTCGCTTCTAGACTTGTGAGAACTCACAAAAATCTTGACATGACACTCATTTTCGAAATAACGGCAACGCATAAATATGATTTACACTTAAAATGTCACATTAATCAACCGGAACAATGAAAAAAGGTCATTCAAAAATATTCGATCAATCAAATTAAAATTGACAATGATTGTCTATTTCTGGCGACAAAATGGAATTAATAAATAAAAAATTCGAAGATAAAATCACTATCATAGAGACAAAAACAGGTTTTTTAAACCACCGCAGCTGTCTACGTCCCGTCATTTTGCATCGTTTTGCATCGATTCGGTAGGTAATCAAGGACAAAATTGCCGAACGTATAATACTTGGACGTTCCTGCAATCAAATGTACATCTGCTTTCGACTATTCCACATTAATGTTTAGGGCGGAAGTTCTTCAGTCTAACATTGTAAGGGATGCGAAAATCCACACATTCGTGTCATGCTATACAGTAGTTTTTAGGTTCACAATCATCAGTATAAATATGATAGAGATATTCATGCCAGCGTTGAAGTTCTCCGGATAAAAATCTCATACCTCACAACAGTTCTCATACCTCACAACAGTTCTCATACCTCACACCAGTTCTCATACCTCACACCAGTTCTCATACCTCACACCAGTTCTCACACCTCACAACAGTACTCACCCGGCAGCGGGATGTGGATGGTGCGGCAGTAGGCGGGGAGCGTCCCAGAGGTAGCGCGAAGTGTCGTGGTGGTGAAGTCGCAGTTCAGGCAGAGGTGGCGGCGGCGGTAGCGTTGCAAAAGCCGATCCTAAGCCAAGGGGCATTGCTGACGGCACCGCGGAAACTACAGGTAGAAAATAGTTCAGTCAAGTTCAGTAAACCTCAAAACAATAAATCTTGGCGTAAAAAAAAATTACTTGGGTCGAATAATATTCTAGGGGAAGTATACCTATGTAGCTAGTCAGAGAAGACATGAAAAACTAATCGATTAAATTGTGCTCAAATTCAGTCCTACGACTCACGTTTTTTAATTAAAGAAATAGAAAGCGTATGAAACTGCCAAAGTGCAATAGTAATTATTATATTAATAATCAATTCCATTAATCTTATCCAATATCTTACGAACTCAATCGAGTAAACTTGGAAGACGACATCTCCGAAGCGTTAAATTCTAAAAGAGAATAAAGAGAGTGCGCAGCAAGAGCATATACAGTATGTAAGTAGAGGCAGAAGACTAAGAAGAGGCGCGCTTGTTTACTTCAACCCAAACAACTGATCCGCGCTAACTTCAGACTTGACTTGTATACAGATTCACTGCACCTCCGAGATGTTCATTATAACTATGGTGGCACCTATTTACCGTGTCTGCAGTAACGCGTGATCATGATCATTATGGAAGCATAGGTGCATCCTATCAACGACAAGCAGATTTATACTTGATTAATCTATAATTTAGTTATACTGTCATTATGGAAACGTGATTATCATCATCATGGTAGCATCTACCCATAAAGGCTGAGAATAAATGTAATGAACTAATTGAAAATATCAGCTAGTTTTATTGGTATCGCTCAAACGTGATAGTCATGGCTCTCATCTCATCCGTTTTGTGTGCTTGCGTGAAATAGGATGTACATAACAACGATACCACATATTTAACATGGTTGCACAAGACCTGATTTTCACATCAACAACCGCTTAAATTCATCATCGCTGAATGGAATCAGATGTTCATATTCACAGTAGCAAATGTTCATTGTGATAGCAGTAGATATAATATTAGTGTGTGCGCGCGGTAGCTCATATATGCATTATGGCTGCAAAAGGTGCATTTTAATATTAGTTATACAACTTGATATTTTCATAGAATAAATTTGGTTTCAATTTTAGACGTTTCTTCAATATGCAAGCAGATATGCTTTTTACGATTTTACTGACACATAAATTATAATATTTAAAAACCAAGAGGCTCAGGAAACTGCCCACCTCTGCCGTGAATTGACCGCATGTAGCAGATCCTGTGATTCGCTCGGATTACTTTCAGGCAAACCTAATCTAATAAACCTAATTCCATACTAATCAAAAAACAGATAACAAGAAATAGGGATTTCCTCTTCTAATAACTGAGCATAAGATCCTATTATAGAGAAGTATTTGCGTCCCACAGGATTTAATTCTGAGACTTGAGCAAAACAAAATCTTTGGACAGAATTTTAAACACAACAGTAATTAGAAGAATTTTAACAACTTTTCAATACGACTGCATTAATAAGTTCATTATTCTGGTGCAGATGTCCTGCAGTGTAGTTGTAATTCACAATTAAAATAATTCATCACTTACGTTAAACGCTAATTTTACAATTTGGTGTGTATAGTATGAGGAGAATGATGATCGATAAAATCATTTGTTGAGTTTTAACACGGAAATTAAAACATTGCAGGAATTTTATTTCTACATGCAAGCGTTGATTTTTCAACTTTCAAAATATTTTTACATGAGAATTGGAATTTGTGTCAGAAGCAGCAGTAACATTGCTTAATTTCAAGAAATAAGTTACAAACGTCACCTTGACTCAATATGCAATAGATGATATCGAAAAACTCTTGAATATCCACACTGTAAATATTTATTCACACAAAATTATACTTTACATTTCATTCTATACTGAAATAAGAGTTTATATTTAGAAATTGAACCTTTACAACATCATTACCACCACGAAATTTTAGTCACTAAACGTCACATTTAGCAAGCTGGACAATTTGTTAGGACACAGCAGAATAACAGGAATCTCTGCGAGAATTATCACCGATGTTTGTACGCTGCTACGCGCCATATTAAATCATGCAAATACCTAGTCAGGAAGTCAGCTAGTGGAAAATTTGTCAATTGTTTGAAGTTGTTATCGGATAAACGTTAAGTTTAGATACTGGATAAAACTTTTGATATTTTCTAAAGATTTTCATATAGACATCAAATCTCAGCTCAAAATTTTCATGCAAGTCAGAAAGCGATAAAATAATGTCGAATGTACAGAGAGGTTTTACGATCTCACCCGATTTACAATTTAGGTACACAGCGAGCATGAAACGCTGTTGGACGAGTTGAGTGAAATTGAGTATACATCAGTGCATGAACCTTTAAAAAACCGAATATATGCAAAAGATGCGCAAAAATATCTTGAATGCAGAATCGTGGGAAATCCGAATTTCAGACGAAAATGTAGATAATCAGGAAGAGAAACAGAAAGCACAACCTTATTTTATACCCATAATTTGGTGCTATTTCATGAGAAAAGAATATTTCGAACCCGTACGATACCTTTTCTATCCTGTAGGGAAGAGGTTAGCGTTGGTTCTTCGCACAACCACGGTCTATGACCGACATATAATTCCATAATTATCTTTAAAATCACTTTTAATTAGTTTTTTCAGTTTTTGACAAGTTTCCATGGTACCACAATCTAAACTGGTAGAAATTGTCCCGTAATGAGCCACAGGCAAAAAGTACTAAGGCTTTGAAACACTTCCGTCACCAAGCTCACAAGTTGAAAACCTCGAATTATAAATTTGTCTCCCTAAATGACATATTGTTTTTTTTTTACACTGTTCACAAATAATAATTAACAGTTTACTTCACCGCGAAAGTGGACAAATTTTCGAACTTCTACACAGAGCACTTCGATATCTCATCCACGATCTGTAATTTCACACCGACGACAAGAGTGTGGAGAGGACACGGCAGACGCTTCACAGGACGAGTGTGACAGTTCTCTACAACGACCGTCTCAAGACAACTCAATTAGTTCCTGTGAGGCGGCACGTTAGCACCACCAGTCTCGGTCCACACACTCGTGAGTTTTGCTACCCACAACACTATGACCGCGGCGGGCTACCTCTTAGAAAGATGAAAATTAGACACAGGCAATGTTCTATCGTTTATGCTTGCTTGTCTATATTTCCTGCTTGTCGAACAGAGAGAAGAAGATACCATGTGTAGTTTAGAGGCAACAGTAAGCTGCCTACACTACTAACACTACCAGAGCACTTCCCCCAGATCGAGGTTTGTCGCTACCCTACCCCCTATGCCGCTCACTACACCGCTCGATGAGTTGCCGAATTCATCGGACGCGCCAATTAAAAGGTTATTTGCTTACATTTCACTTTAAATATCTTTTATATTATAACATTAGGCAACAAAAATTTATTTTGAAACTATTGAGTGTCTTTTTGATTATCTTATCTTTCTAGGAACTCTTCATTTACTGATAATTGTTCACCAACAGGCGTATTGAAGGCCAGCCCACACGTACGAGTAACCCCCTGAGTTGCCAGCGCTCACTATATCTCTTACATGACGTGGGTAGCTTGGCACCTCGACGAGCGAACATCAACACGGTGATGTGATGAAAAAATGCACTCTTAAATCGAGTTCCGGAGGAATACTTCAGCTACCATGACATGAACTGCAAGCCGATGCAATGATGTAAAGCTGTCAGATAGATTCCGGGCTTGGAAATTCTGTCCCTGAAGACGAAGATAATTTCTTGTTAAGCGTCAATGATTCATCCCGAGGTTTTTGTGGCGCGCGCAGCTACCTGTGCCCAAGCCGCCCAGAAGACCGACAACCTACCGGCTCGACAAGCTAATTTCTTAATCTAGCTGTGAAGGGACGGTAAACCCACAGCAATTTCCATGGTCCTATCGCTCAAATGGACCTACGGGCAATTCAGGTGTTAACAACTTCATTTACGGCTGAATCGCCTAGAAGACTAGCTGTTTATAGGAATCTCAAAAAGATATGAGTTAATATTTTTGCGTGATTTGGCGTTACGTTGCAGTACAAAAAAAATTCTGTAACTTCATTATATTGATAAAATAAAGTTTATGATGACATAATGAGGAGACTTGATGGAACCTTTAGAATAAATATTTCAGAGTCAAATTCCCTGACGGGAGTACTCCCTGATGTAAGTAAAGATTTTCATCGAACGGGAAATACATACTACGTGATACGTTTTCTAATGTGTTTATTGCCATTTTAATTTTTTTTTATTCAGTAAGCTATGATCGCAGTAGAACCGGAACATAAATCATTCATAGCATAACGAAACATAAATCGAACTCGCTCATTTTACGTGCTTTCATGAACTTTTAGGAGGAATTCTCTTTCCAATTAATAAAAAAAAACTAAGGTTGATATTCTAAGGAGTAAAACCAAAGGAGAATACCCTTAATGCGTCATCAAGATATATTTTCTAGCTCTATATCAAATATCTGTAAAGAACGGTTCAAGCATTCAATGCCGTCCTTAAATTTATTAACGAGCTTTTCAGAAATTTTGACGGAAACATACACCGCGTGCTTTCAATCAAGACGATAAAGATTGAAAACAAATCTCAAAAGAAAACCCAAATCTGGCCTCACACCGTGTGACAGTATGTCCGGAAATGCCATACGTGTGTATGACGTTGCTTGCAGCCGACAGCGCTATCCATGTGTTCAAAATCGCACACTGGCATTTGCATCTCCTCTTATGCGTCGCACTCAAAATACTGAAAGCGGTTACAAATAAATAGAAAATTTCTTATCTTCTTGTTAATATATGTGTGCAGTGGAAATTTAATTATTATGAATTGATTTCCAGCTAATATATCGTGAATGAATTATTCCACCTAGTTGCACTTTCTCATTGATTCACTGGTTGGGTCCAATATACAAATAACTTTAGTGAAATCTTAGAACTCTCCCATATCGTTATTAAATTCGTGACCACAGGCACTCTGTTGGAATGTTCCTGTAATCATTGTCTGTTCTCAAATATTATGACGCTCAGAGTGAGCTGGGATTTTACAGATGTTCAGTTCCTCTATATTGAAGTATGGACACGAAATCAAGTCCACAAACAGAGCTCCATGAAACTATTCCTTGTCAGCTTGCTTGTCCAATATCAATGATCTAGCTGTATGAAGCTCATAACTATTCCATTTTGAGATCCTAAAACTAAGAATTTGTTTCAGAGACCTTGAAATTTTATTTGACTCTGACTTCCATATCATTTTTAATTGGCTTTGAAATCAAAGGGCGGAACCTGTCCCTTGATGACAATTAATACAAGCGTTTGTTGGCATGTATACCGTTATATCTTCATGATGCCTTTCACAAAATCGTGATCATAAAACCATTATGAGTTCATCGACCTGTTGGCTGTAGAACAATGAAATTTTGAACGCAGTGGCAAATTTTGAATAAGTTAATTTGGAATAATTTAATGTATTTCATTGTCATGCGCTTCTACAATTTACCGCTAATTTTGGGAGTACAGAGGTAATGTTTTAATAAGAAAGTGTAGCTTACGAACAAAATCCTTAGTCGCTTTTTTAAAAAGTTATGAATGAAAAATACTCTGGGCACATTTGTTTTACACTAGCTTTACAAGTGTAAACTTTACGACCGTGAATTACACCTCAGATGTGCTAATGGACTGAAATTTTCTTCATCACTCGCACCTGATCGTTCGTTTCAAGGATTTTGGCCAAGTCTGAAAAATCTGACTACAATAGGGCAGTGCAAAGAAGAAACGAGTGACAGAGCCTATTGTATTCTCGTGCCGGACTCTGCCTCTGGCTAATTAACTAGCATTCCAGAGACCATGAGTCTCTCTGGCCCCAACAAACTTTGAACATATATCTTTTCATGATGCCGTCTCTACGTACAACGTCTTCTGTTTTGCTGCTTCTTCTTTAACGCCACAAACATAAATAAAGCACCGGCCTTTCTATGGCTGTTAAAGAAGGGAATGCCTTTGAAATTCTTCATTAGTCCAGTTGCCGCTGGTCACATTATGTATGTAGCAAAATAAAAAAAAAACAGGTCCAATCTCGTGCTACTAAATATTTTATTCGGCTCCTAAGCTTTATCCGTGATTCTCAACAAACGTAAATATTTATATATCTATATTTTTACCAATTGTGTTTTTAAGTGAATTAGTGCTCTCGCGTGGCAACGGAAAAGCACTTTTCGGCTTACGAACTAAAAAAAACGTGCAAAGACCTACTTGATTAATTATGATTGCTGATCATATTTTAGATTAATGATGCCAACGACAAACGTTGTGACCTTACTATTCGCTTCTGTTGCATATTTGTTATTCGATGATTTATTTCAATTTTATTTTGAAGCCTTTTTACAATATCCTTTAATGTTTGAATTGACGTAGAAATAATTAAATTTGAAGGAAGTGAATGTTAATGTGTTATTGATATGATTTGCGAGGACCTGGTTTTACTTACAATGCAAGGCAAACCAATAAAATCCTTTTTAATTGAACCCATTAGAGGTATTTAATATATTTACTTATTTTGTGACTACTACTAATGAATATAGTCTTCTAATTAAAAAGTAACTAAGTTGCCCACTTTCTAGTAGTAACAGCAGCAAATAAATTATTATCATGATAAATGTGACAAATTATGTTCTTGCACAACAGTTTCAAACTATCAATCATTCAGGTGCAACACCTGGTCCAAAGAACCTTCTCTTTAAAACCATTCCATCACAATCTTGTAACAAACTTGCCACTTCCTTAAATTTATCCCACATTAAACGGGTCGGAACCAGGGCACAATTTGTGTTTAGTTCGCATATTATTATCCACATTACCACATTAGACGATTTGTTCCAGCTGTGGTGCTTAGGTTGTTCTTTAACAACCACGACTAATAGTTTGAGAAGCAACTCGGGATGATCGAGCCTCAAACACACGTTACGAATCTCTTTAGTCGAGCTCGGCAAGTCGCGAGGCTCGGCCGGTCGCAGTCAGCACGCGAACACTCCATGCAGTCCCGGCAGCTCCCACACGAGGCGGCAACGGGAACGTATACGGAATAAAGAGCCTATACTACATCGCAGCAATTACATTTCCTTTCGTTTACTTGTAATGAATTAAAACGCTACTACTTCTGTACAATTCCTTTTTGCATAATTAACCTTTTAAGGTAGAATGTCTAAAATTAGTTTGCAATGAAATGCTTCGGGATTGTCAGCAATATTTGCAAAAAACTCATAAATTTGGGACAAGCGTGAGATTTCACACTGACTTAATCGAATGCATTACAATCATGAGAATGTAAACGATAGTAAAAAATTAATGTGAAATTTTTTTATACAACAAAAATCATTCTTTCTGCGCAAAGCAGACCTCCTTTAACCATGAAGAGACGATAACTACGTAGATCATTTCTTAATAACTTCTGTTATTAAAGTTTTAGATTTGATACAGTTTCATGCCTACGTACTTTCACATAAATATCAATGAATTTTACAGCAACATGAATTATTACGATCACTCATCGAAGTAATGATTTCTTTAATTAGCAAAAATAGTCAAGTCTCTGTGTGTACGTAGGTTTTTAACTAATGTGATCAACTAATCAAGTTTTGTTTTAAAATGTTTATTGAAAACTTCACTCCAATGTTCAAAGTAATTCAGTCTAATAACTGAAAGTAATATAAATTTAGTATATGTTACTGTTAATTTTAAGTGAAAAGAAAGTTAAGCTATTGAAAATTTACTGTACATATTACTCGATTATCAATGTGTGCATTATCACTATATACATAATTTCTTAAAATGAAGAATGCATTGACCTGTTCTAAAAAAAATACGAATTCTCCGTAGTTGTCAGTGTAGTTTTAAGTACCTTGTAAGGTTTCTTCTATAAAAAAATCACACGAGTTACAAGATCATTATAGATTACTAAATAACAGAAAGTGTAGGAGCGCAGAATTAAAGTTATGATGAGCCAATACGAAATGTCCCGCTGAAGGGAAATTGACTTCTGGAGAATAATAATAATATCAATCCTTCTATAATCTGTACGATTACCCTGTGCCAAAATGACGGTATTATAACAAAATGACGGTATTATGATAAAAATGACGGTATTGTTAGACTGATACGACGAGTCAAAGAATACGTTTGAAACATTTATATTGATGTCTCTAGAGATCAAGAAATGTGGAACTATATACAACCGATGACCAAGGCGTGCATGCTTGTACGGGCATCAAAAGATTCCTGTAATCCTTTGCCTGTAAATAGTTGAGAGGTAAAGTGAAAGTAAAATCAAATCTGAGGTTTGAGTTCTGGCGTGTCGAGATTGAGGCGTCAGGTGTAGGTATAAGCGAGCGTGTAGAGCAGGTGGCGTCGAGACTACATAATTAAGCAGTTCCTTCTCTGGCGTACACGACCTTCTCTGTCTCATACGCTACCCAATGCTAACTCATGCGCCGCCAGCTTTTTCTGATGTTTCCGAAAACCTCTCACACCTAAGTCGTTGGTATAAGCATTCCGAGAGTCGTGTAATGTACGAAGCAATTCCTACGTCATGATTCAAGCTCAAATAATGTGTTTTTGACTGCAGAGTTGGTGATGCTGCACTGAGGCCCAGCCAAATGACTGAAGGGGAACTCATATGTAATGGTAGGTCTGGAGTGGCCGGCGACGAGTGATGAAGCCCCAAAACTGGACCCTCCGTCTTGCTGGAATTGTCGGATCTCAAGCTTTGGTCTAAAAATGAATTAACTAATCAACACAAAATACGTATACGTTTGCGTATAAGCAGGCTGAGGGAACAAGCTCCAACTGACATTTCATATTTTGCGAATTCACTAATGAGTCGTGACGATCTAAATTTTCACTTTCAAATTAAACTGTCTTGAGATTCATTAAAATTTTTTTCCGATGTATGGAGGAAATGTGTTGCATTCCTATGTTGACATGGTGGCTGCAAGATGCAAGTCAACGTCATTAATAGTTTGAGTGCTATCTAATGAAAAGCAACAACAGACTTCATTGCATTTGCATATATGGCTTATAATAAGCAAAATTTACCCAGTTAAGAAAAACGCGTTGGAGAATTTCCAGAAAATCCCATCTTCCATGTCGTTTAATTAATGATTGCGTTTAGGTCTGAATGATCTATTTGCTTTTACATTTATACTGTCGGGTTTCTTATTAGTAGGCAGCGCACAGTGGCAACAGTGACTGCAGATGTCTACTAAATTGTATCAATATTCTGAGACTTGCTAGTGATTATATTTTAGGACTCAGGCGCCGCAAAAGGCTGTTATTATTACTTCAAGATTCGTCTGATGTTCTTACCTCGATTATGTGATACGAAAGTTAAACAGACCGTCTAGCAAGGAAGTCTGGGTTCAGCTCATCCTCAAGTTCAATACCGGTATATTGTGATACTGTTCTTATTTAACTTATTTACAGAATTTAATTAACATCACTGTCTCATATTTACAATGTAATAAAGTGTCTAAAAACGAACCTGAACCTGTGAACAGTGCCCAACAATGACAGGATAATTACAGGCAATGCGGATGTTGTGGGTGTCTGGATTACCATGGCTCTCTGGAATTAGATATTTCTTCAATCGCTTGGTTGGTGTAGGGCTTGGCAGCTTTGACGGTTCATCACACGCCACCGACGCGGCAAAGTTCGCCTGAAATGAAAAACAGAAATTAATGTTCGCATCTATGAACGACATTAAGTGATTCGAGTTAGTTGCTATGATAAGCACCACTTGAAAAAAAATTATTAGCTGGTATTCCTATTTGTGTTTTTTTAGTGAAAAGTCGTTCTATGTCTTCTCATACTCGGTATATTTTAAATAAGTAGTATCTTAACTACTGTCGCTCCGCAAATTTCAAGCGATTGTATCCTACCATCCGAAAAATATAGAGCTCAAAAATTAAGGATTCACAGTGAGTGTGGCATGATTTTCGATTTTAATATGGATCTGATGAAGCGCTAACTGCATTTAAACTTGGGTAAAACTTATATATTGTCTCAAAAATTATTCAAGTACAATAATTTTAAATTTGCTGAGATTGAGCGTGAGAGAGGCGTGCTTGTTGAATCGTTCCCTCCAATTTTGCTATGGAGCCACTTGAGTCTATTTTGATCTTTCGAGATGAGTATCTAGCCATAAAACCAAAAGGAATTATCACTACACGCCATTAAAAATGTAATTAAATTAAATTGGGCCACCTAAGCAATTCGTTAAGTGATATGTATCTTGCTGGAAAAAGCCGTCTAGTGGCGCTATCACTACAGCATCTCAGCGTTGCCGTGTCACCAATAAATTTGTCAGGGATCCTTGTAGACTGCGACCACTAACACAGTACTGGTAGGGGGTAAAAAAGATTAAGCAACTACCCACGTCGAGCACAGATAAAGTGGCTGGATGCCTGGCAGGAGCTGGAACTTGAGGCGTAAAGCTTGCTGATCTAAGATTGCTCGAGACTCTCTGAATGCTCAGAAAATTTTTAAGCGAATTTTTTGCAAGGTGGTCTCAAGTATATCTTCCTCTTGGTGCATAATTTATGCAGTTGCCCAATAATAGGCTACTGTATACGGGTTAAAGTCTGCATAGTCAGAATATAGTTCACCACTTTTGTTAATGGAAACATCTGACCACGCTAAATATTAACTGGGATTCAAACAATTTTCCCGCGAAGCACGGTGTGTGGTGCGACTGGGCCGCTGCTGATAACCATCAGCAACTCTGCTCTTTGTTAGGAGACGCTCAGAATGTAAATAAAAGGGTAATAAAGTTATAATCCCCCAATTACAGCGCCGTCTCTCGTGCTGAGAGGATACTGGTACACCTCACAATGAGAGCGTCGATAAGCGTTCTATCGGTCTCTCCTCGGTCCGAACATTCATCGATTCTCGGCAGCAGAATATTTGTCTGACAAGAGGAGCCGCAGTTGGCAAACATAGCAGGTCTGAAGAATGCAACTAATTAAGCTGCCCTAGCGTGTGTGGCATGTACGCGCTGTTGCCAGAATTTGCTGGCTCCTTAATTACTGGACGCTCATGCAAAAACTTGCCACCTTCTAAATGATGCATAGGTGTACTAACAGCACTGCTGCTGTATAACTCACTGCTGGCCAGTGATCTACTTGGTGATGATGACGTGCTAGACAATTCATTAGTGGCAACAACATTCGTTCTAGATTGCACGCTCGTTTGTGTAAATCAAAAAATTGATAGAGAAATCTTCTTCCTTGTTTGAATACTGTCGGATTTTGAAAGATTTGTTGTGTGGAAGACATTAGAATTGATACACACATGCATGAATGATATTTTCATCCAGATTCTTCAATTGACAGGAATTAACTTATGGTTAGAATGAAGTACGGTTGAATGACGAACAAAATGAAATATATAAGCAGCGAACAAATTTTTAGATTAATTTTAATGTGCTCTTATCAAATGTAAGAAGCTAGTTCTTTCAGTCATAAGTTAAACATTAGTCAAAAACTACAAGGCTACAAGGCTCAACTCCCTAGGAGAAAATTTCTGTAGTCAGCCGGATCTGAACTATATGAAAACTATTTCTAACACAAATTCATCGTTCTCAAACGACAATAAATTTAATTGATGATAAAGCAATTCTCTTATCAATAGATTTAGAAACCAGTTTGTTTTCTAATACCGAAGCAAATTCCTTGTTGCCGCAGAATTTGCGAGTCGGAGCGAGTGTCCAGCTATGTCATGATAAGGCCACGCTCATTAGTGGAGGCTTGGTGCCCCAAAATCGGTGAAGCCTCCACGATAAAGCGCAGCAGCGGCGAAGCTCACTGAACATCAAAATAAAGAACGTTCATGAAGGTGTGAAGAGTCAGGTGTATAGATAAATGGTTCTTCTTCTAGCTTGGCAAAGTTTTGAGTTCAGATGATAAGGGTGAGATACCAAGGCAACATGCACAGATCAGGCTAAAGAACCGTTCTCATTAATTTCCGACAGGACAACTTACCATTGTACCAATATAAATTTGTTTTTATATTGAAAATTAATATCAATAAAGTTATTTTCTAGGGTGTTGAGATGATGCTAGGCTTTTATTCGAGGTACTGCGACCATTTTATGCTCTTGCATGGGGTACCTTTGAGGGGCTTCTGCAAACGATTTTTATCTATGTATATGCACAACGCACTAATTGCTGTCAAGGTGCGACATCAAGAAATGACGCTAACACATCAAATACGAAATATTTAATTAATAGTAGGAACGTGTTGATACACAAATTATAATTAACCAGACAATAAATTCATTGACGGAAGACCAGCGAACCGATGGGCGTTTTTCCTGTTAGTGAGCATCTACAGTGTCAGTTGATGCGAGGGAGTATACTTGTCTTGTGCCATGCGATGAATTGGCTATTTAGGCTTCGAGAAATTGTTTGCTGATCGTAGATAACAAGTCCAATGCTGGTGGACATCAAGACAGATCAACACGAAGCCTCCTTGGGCGATTATAGGGTGGGGCTTATAAGTGGCTTCCTGTGTCTATATACCAACCGATTCTCCTTCGTGGACAAGACAAGACTTATTTGTCGCGCTATTTACGTCTCTCATTTGATGTTGCCACAAATGAACTCGTCCGTCATGGTTTTGTTCTATATAGCGATACACGACATCTGTTATATACGAATATTAGGCCGCTCATGCTGCACAGTTTTCTCAGCCGATTCTAATGTTCTTATGGAAGAGTATGGACTTATGGAAGAGTATAAAGTGAGATTCTGAGAAATTACAGCACAATACAAATTAAATGCCAACAGTTTGCCAGTTGTTGACAATTATCTCTTTCGAATAAAATGCAGTTTTAATTTACAGAGTTTAATAATTGAAATGTTAATGCTAGGTTAAATATTCCAAAGCTGCAGATATTAAATTATCATTTTTAAACCATTTGATTAGGAGTTTATGAATTATCCAAATGTTGCTATATAAAAGACCAGTAATGCGATCATTCACGTTTGTGTTTTATGAATTCTGAATATTTGACAGACGTTTTGCACAATTTCGATCAGTGCGTATGGCAAATTTACACATTCTTTAACAATGGTAGAATGGAAGAAATTTCACCAGAAGTCGCACCTAGGCCAACAGCTCCAAAGGTAATGACTCTGTCGCTGGAAATAAATGGGCAATGAATGTTTCGAACCTGCAATTAAGTGATAGAAGTGCAGAACAAATGGAAATGCTGTCAGAATTTAATGAGTTTCTAGGCGAAGTTATGGTTTGCAATTACCGATAGTGAATTTCCGGTTGTCATGACACGCGAGAGACAGCGAGTTCAGCGTTGTTTGTCATTGGGTACACATTCATATACAGGAGGTGCCTGGCCGCGGCAGGCTAGGAAAAGGTTGAAGGATACATTTTTAATAATGGGTAAAAATAAAGATCGAGTGTATACTGGAGATTACATTGATTAAAAATGCATTTTGAAATTCGAATACCTACATTACCTACATGAAATAACAATTTTTTCAATTTTCACGAAGCTATTCAGTTTACAAATGGTACAATATCATTAATTATCTGTGGGATTTGGTTATAGATGATCATAATTCTAAAATACTATACATTTTTTTTTAATTTTCAATTAGTTATCTGTGTGTCATTTCCTTCTTGTTTGGGGTTTGCTTGACAAGTTGCTGAAATCTACTCATCCTCTCGCGTTGCAATTTAGCTAAACAGAATAAGGTCCTCTTAAGTTTCATCAAAGAAATGAATGCAAAAAGATGACATAATTATTATTTCATATCTCTTTCTGTCTATTTATATCAACTGATGAAGTTCTCGTTTGCAGCGGCTTCTCTTCCCTTCGTACTGGACGATGTTAAGTTATCAGTGTAGCTATCAACGGGGAAATTATTGCTGATAGAAGAGACCTTCATGGGAAGTCGTTCTTCGTTCTGTTATCGATAAAGCGAAGGAACACTTGGCACGCCGTGGCTGTCCAGAAGGCGTTATACCCTAAACATGACAACGATTTACGGCTGCCTCAACAGACGAGACCTACACCCGCCTGCCGTAAGAGTCTTCCATGCTAATCATCAGCTATAGGGATTAGCCCATCTGCTTGACCACTGCGCTGTTAATTTAGAACTTTTATTGTACTCATAGCAGTTGAAAATGAGAGCACGACCTTGAAGCTGGAATTACACCCCTTAAAAATGGTCATATCCTGTGAGGTAAAATACTTCTAATTACTTCCAATAAACTATGTTGTTAAAAATAACTTTATTGCCATCAGATAACACTGAATTAAATAAGTGCAATAGTTCTTTTTTCAAAGAATAGTTAATGATAAGTTAATGTCTTTAATGTATGTTAATGTTAATGACAAGACTCATCAAACGAACTGTAGGATTCAATGTTTAGCATTTCAATTTCATAAGGGAAACAACAAAATATTGATTTATGCTATTGAAGCCAAAATAACGCCAGGTAGAAATCCAAATGACACCCATCCACTATGGAGAAGATTAGTCTTGTTTCAGTGCTACAAGTGCAATTTAGGTGCCCAATACGTGCACTCTCGTGCGCGCTATTAATCTCTGCGGTCGCTGGCGTGGCCGATAGTTGTAGTCTCTCCACTCCGACGTCACACCAGGACAGCAATCCATCAGCCCGCGTGCTGGTCGCTTATCGCCGCGACTGTTGTCACCGCATCGCACTCGCAAAACCATTAGACAATTATCGCAAACACACCAAAAAGCGACAAAATGATGGGTTAAGATGGCGCTTTATCGCAACCTTTCTCAACTGAATTAAATTGGATACGTTCACTGAAATATATTACCGCAAAGTTGATAAAGTTGAAAATTATACAACTCTATACAACGTAAATTACCAAATTCAAAATGTAATATATTGGTCTTGAGGACCAAATAATCATTAACATGAAGATGTGATGGCTTAACTTTCTAAACTTTAACTTTAGATCACTTGTACTTTTTTAACTTTCAATCATTTTCAAGTTAAAAATTAAATTGAAAATTAATAAATCCTGTTTTAATTGGCCTTCCTGTACATTTCATAAATGAAGTTTTTTTTATTATTTTGAAAACATACCGAGCTAAAATACTCTCTAATATATAATTTGAATTCAGTGAATAAGATTAAAAATATCCATTTATACAAATTCTTGGAAACCTCGACGTGTCGGTGGTAGTGATCCTACATGACGAAGACTTTGAGCGGATGCCATGTAAATATTATTTTAATAACACTATTCGCATCAAATCTTTTCGTGTTCATCACTAGTAGCATATCAAAGTAAGTTTTTGCCAGTTTAAATTAGAACCCCCACCGAGCCTTTCATCGTTCCGATTGGTTCAGTCCGCAAAATTCGCGTCGTATATGGATGCATGTCAAATATTTCAAACGCCGACGATAAGTCCTCGGTGTACAAATTTACGATGAATTATTATTTGATTAACAAGCTCAATGCAATGCGTCTTGAATTTTGTTGACTCTTTATTGAAGTTTTGTAAGCAATCTCCGAAATCGGCAGTGGTATGAAATGATTGTGGTGCAAAATAGTCTGAAATCAATTACTGCAAAGATTGAAAGCTCATATGCATAAATTGAGTCAACCCTATGTATTTTTTCTAAATATGTTGTTTTCTGGACAAGCTGATCTTGAAGGAGATCGAAGTTATCCGAACATTCGTCATCATCAAGCTCGACTGTTACATTCACATATATAACTAATGGTAAAGTTTCTCCGTCATTCACCGTTAATTAGTACGATGCAAATTTAAAAGTTCAACACACTATTGATGTGAAGTCAAAAGAGTGCGGAAGGTTATCGAAACATTGAGTGCATCCAAGTTTGTATTTTTCTAGTCCACGTAGCAGGAGACTACATCCACAGTCCTACCAATTACAAGGCCTACGTCCGCCCTGGAAAAGTCATTAAAGGAAAATGGATTGATCTTTAGGGCTTTAATTAGGTGATGTTTCTCTACGGTGAGCAGCGAACGATCCATAGGAACACGAAACATTGCGCGCCGCTCTGTCGAACGCTCTATCTCACTGTCAGGTTCAGGATTATATAAGACCTAACCTAACCTAACCTGACCCTAATTCATTTTATGACTCTGATTGTAGATTGTCATATTTCTGAATCGTAATAAATCTACCTGAGAAATTTTCATGACTTCCTACTAATATAGCTTGTCTATAGTGTATTTCTTAGCACATTTTGATTTCGACTCGTAGTCCTGCACCTACTACAATTTGCAATAACTATAGTTTCTACACTGAAGAAAATAGCCTGCTTTGTAGGTGTCCAAAAGTAAATTTAATATATACCTCATAAAATTATTAAATTTTTAGACTCATTCTTGGACGTCTGGTCAAAGACTATGGTTGTAATGATAATTTGTAGCTTAAGAAAAAATATTACCAGAATAATTGTTTTTCATGTTTGATAGGCTCTCATAATAAATGTAGATTATGTTATTTGAACATTCGATTACTTACGACGAATTATTTGAACTGAAGTTTTATTTTTAAAGTTGTGTGTCATATTCTCAATTACATGAAAATTTCGAAGCAAATTTTTATCAATGTGAAAAATTTTCCATCTGCCACTCATCAGCAGATGACTCGGCTCTCGTTTCTCACAGAATCCTCAGAATTTTGTCAAGATTTCTTGGACTGTCTTTTGAAGATGGCGTCATCAATCAGAGTTGTCGAAGCACACGTATCATAATGACCTCTAGTGAGATGATATGGACGCTTCTGCTGCAAGAGAATCTGCAATATTCATCTTGATGGACATTTCCTCCTCTCCATCTGCTGTGAGACTTATGCCCGCATCTGCTTTATTCACACTTGGTAGTTTCAAGTGAAAGAAAACTAGTCGGCTGAGTCATGATTGTACCTCACATTTCCCCTGGCGTGGGGATCTTGAAATGCGTTTTGTTGGCAATTCTCTTATCGTGGACGACAGTTCACGTTCTCTATTGTAGATTCCCAATGCTATGTTCGGCCAAATTGTTACCAAACACTTAGTTGGATTCGTAGGAAAGGATTAAAATCAGCGCAAAATTGGGACAATCTTTACTATGCATGACTCCAATTTAGATAACTTACTTTCAGTTCTCAGATTCGTGCTCGTCAGAAATTCAATATTCTTTTCTGAACAGGTCTAAAATTTCCGTTATCAGAGCAATTAATTTTCTCAAATCTTTATGGATGGTTGTTTTCACGATATAGATATCGCTCATCGTAATGGTTTACCGGACGTGTTGCTACTTCTCCGCGTCCAATTAGAGAGCTTGGACTCTCTAGCACAGCATCGATCCATCATAATTCCAAGGACATTGTTTGAGAGTTCGAAATCTTGAAGACCTTTTGTTGAGATGAAGTTGATGTCACATATAAGTGGAGGATCAATAAAAAGTAGAGATGAAAAAGAAACGTTCCGTATGTAACATCAACGAAAAAATGAAATTTTGCAATATTTTTGATAAATTCTTACGTCTCTTTCCAGCATTACATTCATTTGGTGCGTACTAGAGAATTAATCATTGCGTTACGAACAACGGAGCATTATTATTTATCGCTAATATAACAAACATGTTTCGAAGAGTGTTTAGTTAATATGATAAATTTTTGATCATTTTACGATGAGATGATGAGGTCCATACGATCCATCAAGTTTCAATTTCAGAAATGGTCACTCGCCAGGTGATCTCGCTGTGAAGGTCTGGCAGCAAACACACGCATCCCTCAAGTTTACATTGGTCGCTAATGAAGGTTTCCCTGTTAAAGGTGCCACTCAAATGTCACGCAAGGTACAAAGACTTTAAACCTCATGACTTGCGGTCAATTTTTTGAGTTTGAATCCATTCAAGCAGACTTTTGTACAAAGCTGTGAACTGAAGAAACGGCAGTTGAAAGCTGAATGAACTCAAGTGTAGACAAGATTTTGTTTGAAAAAAAGCCTGGTTCGTTTGCTTAGTCACCAAGACGATGTAACTATTGTCGATTCATTTTTTAACCGGAATTTCGAAAGTACGAAAAAGTGACCGGATAACGATTGCCATTGATTAACGAACACCAAAACTGACCTTATATATTTTCTAGGTGAACACAACGATATCAGAAAGCATTCGAGCTGAACAACTCGAATGCTTTCTGATTTAACACTACTTTTATAATTCGTTCGTCCCAATTATCATTCGAGCGTCTTTAGTAAACATCTCCATATACATTTCCTTTACTTAACGAATAAAAAATGAGGTTTAATAATGAAAAAATTTGAAATTTCCCGGGTAATAAGTTAATGTATTGTTGTAGACCAGTGTTTATTAATTATATTTTTCATAAAATTTCAGTTAAATGTCGGATCATTTAACATTTTGGAGCCGTATTTCGTTAGGCATTCCGGTATCCAAATAATTTCATAGTGGAAACAAGAAATCAAAAAAACAAGTATTTTATTGAACGTAAGTAAAAGATATCATTAACTACGTACTGGTACCCTTGGCATTTACTTCTACTAGGTCCATTCAATTTCTAATGAGTTTTCATCGTCAAGATAAACTAATTGTGCAAGTTATATAAATAATATTGTTCAATTCTCGTTATTAGGAAAATTGAGCTAGATGTTTATAAAATGTTCATAGTAAATCAAATGCTATTTGATCGATGCATATTTCTTAACTATAATAGCTAAAATTCCTTGAAATTAAGCATAACTTCTTACGAAATTTGATTAAACTCGCATTTTTTTTGTATTTGCGATAAATTGTTGCTTCCACGTGAATACTCAAAAGATATTGTCCACGAAGAGAAAAGTTTCTATGATGAAATTTCGTCAATATCTCCAGTGGAGCGATGACAGCAGTCACAAGGCGAGCGCTATTGAAGGTTCACCGCTGGCATACATGGGCCGGAATTCCCAAGTGGCCGCTATTGGGATTACAAACGCCCCTGCTCAGTGCTATACTGTCGAGAACTCATTGATTGGCGCTAATTCCTCTCATAGGGGCTTAATCTCTCTTAAATATCCATTGAAGGACCCTTGATACCTGCCACTTATTTCCAGAATATTATTCATGGTTGAGTCGTAATCTGGGGGCGCTGGCGTGATTGGGTAAGCGCGGGCGCCTGTTGTGTGCCCTGGCGCTGCCCTTGTGCCTGGGCGCAACTCGCGGGGACTTCGAGTCTATGTTCAAAAAATTTTGATTTTGAACATAGGATGAAACATATGTAAAGCTATGTGAAAGCCTATGTTTCAGGCTTTCACTTCTGCGAATGAGTGCTAACACGCAAAAAAAAGAGCGGATTTACTACATTGCTTTTAATTTAGATTATATGAGGTATATTACCAGTTTTCAACAATGTAGTAGAGAGTCATGCATTAGCTCTCTTCTAGTTGACATCGTTCTTCGTGTACCATCGTTTTCTTATAGGCTTAATATCTATAAGATTTCCAGATGTCCTAAACATTTCAGTTCCTTGAACTTCTATTCGGTAACGAAATAAAGTACATAATCTTGAATATTCATTTGCAAATATTGATTATTGGTATGAAATTGGAATAGAGCTTTGGAGACAATGGTTTAATTTATTTACAATTTACATATCCTGAGCTTAAACCCAATTTAATTGATCAATTATTCACTTATTATCTTTAAAATGGGCTTACATGCATCAGCAGCTCGACGCCTAACGAAATGCTCTTATACGTTCCATGAAACAATGTATATAGACTCAAATTTCGGTCGGCGGCGACCAGCCAACCTATTGGGATTTTAGTGATACGATTAGGGAAGAATTTTCATCCCATTATAAGGAATCTATGGTACAATAAAGAGGCCATTGCTCATAGAAAGCACACATGCTGACATCAGATACTCCTATTGTAACGGAAAGTCTGCCCTCACATTACAATGAGGATCTCAGGTGTGCGCAAGAGCGCACAATGCGCTTGCCATCCTTAACAATGATGGGCTCAAGTGCGCAACAATCCCCTGTAACAATAGCATTAAAGTGTCAAACGTCTTTATCTGATTTGCGGATCAATTTTCTATGCCGAAAGTAACGCTTTTTTACTGAAGGAAACCAGGAAAATAAAAATGCGTATTGTTACGGGAATAGCGGCTTGAATTTCAATGGATTCCCATTCAATGGATTTCAAATTAAATAACGTCAACTTCACTATATACTCGTTAACTTCAATGTCTGACTTAGGCAATATTTGTCCAGGAATACGGCAAATGATTCTATAAGCTGGCGAATGGCCCGCACGGGAAGAATTTTAGAAAAATAAATACCCATTCATCATTTAACAAACAAAAGCGTAAATGGTTTGAAAATGAACGCTTTAGCTTAAAACTATGCGAATAAAGAGGTGTTGCTTATAAAATTTTAATTATTTATGAATTGCATAGATCGCAGCATAGATTGAAGATTGAGTTGATTAGGTTTGATTTTTTTCATATCATGTACCTAAGATGCTGTGGCGCACCCAAGACGAAACATTTCGAAGATTGTTGCACTGTATAATCACATCCATGGTTGAAATCACATCAACATTTTCTACTAGCTCGAAAAAATCCTTTTGGTGTGAAGTTCTACTCGCTCATTGAAATTACTTTAAACTCCTGTTGTAATACTTTCAAATATACGTACGTAGCTCTAAAATAGCTGTCTTATAATTCATACATCAACTGACAATAAAAGGAAACCACTTTTTATCCAGCCCTCTTTTGAACGGTTTTGATTGAACATACGTGCCATGGCATGCGCAATAACCGCCGGCAAGCGCTCTGAAGTTCTCGCCGGGATGTCATTATTTGCGTCCAAGAAGCGTCATGGAACTCGAGGCTCGCGCCGCCTCCATTATCCATACTCTGGATAATGAAGACACCTCTACCCAGATCCATCAAGGGAGAGATTTTTCTCGACCTCCTTGCAAATCTTTCTTGTCCGTCGAGTCGCCACTTCTCCCTCCCGCTCTCACCACTCGGCCGAGAAGGTGCACCAAATAAGGACGTCAACACCATATGCCCTGACTCGCCTGCGGCCGTTGCTGCTCGCTAGAGTACTAGCTTCAGTTATGACTTATTCGCCTGCCCAGCGCGTCAGCGGCGGCGAGTGTGAGCAGCAGAGGAGGAAGCCAGCGTTCACGAAGTTAATTTTATCTCAAAGTGACCAGCATGTAATCTACCTTAACCTTGGTTAGAAATTTCTGGTGAAGCGCTGGTTTTCCGAAGTTGATGTCGATAACTTTAGTAATTGCCTCTAAATATAGCCATTTAAGTTAGAAAAAATCGAAAATTTTAATATTTTTCGGCAGCACAATAATTTTACGTCAGGAACGATGAGTTTAGCGCATAATTTTTTAACGTACTTCAGCTGCAATTAGTTTCTATTTTCCATCCTTGGATTCCAATGGAACCTTCAAAAATTTCGAACCCAAAAGAATGAAAAGCAACTCAAACAAGCAGCTTCGAAGCGGAGGTTTCGAAGATTGCCACACTCATGCTTCCCATATGAGCCACGCAGCCGTCCTCACTAATGTCTGTAAAATGACAAAACTACAGCCCTCGCGCACCTAACCTGTGTGTTTTTGCTCTTCAAATCACTGGGTGCTGTGAACGTACAAGACGCTCATGGAAATTCACTTCTCTGCTCTTTATCTAAATAAATCTGAATTTCATGCACAAGTGCGGTGGATTCGGCAAGAGGAATAAATTTGGGTCGTACTTTTACGGCAGAAAAATACAAGCAAATCAAAGAAGAAGCCTAAAAACATGGGGTCAAATTTGATTACACGCTTTAATATCTTACATTAATGGACGCATTAACATTAATTACACGAAAAAAACTCATGCTTATGATAAAATGACTTAACATAAGTTCTCCAGTTCTACATTCATATGTGCGCAGCCATTCATTGTGTTCTTAAATATGTTGCCGCGAATATTGTCCTCTAGGATACAGAGTTAAACAAGGGTATCAAGATTTTTCCAATAGATGAAAGGTATTAAACAGACGAAGTAAATATGACTGACCAAACAGACTCTAATAAGTACTATAAGTCTTACTAATTCCTGTTTAAATTTTTTTTTATGCATTCGGAAATTATTTCTGTGCTTACTCCACAGAACTCGAAAATTTGGCCATCCCCCACTCCTATCTCCAGCGTGAAGTTGATGTCTTTGAGGCGGTCCAGCAGCGAGACCAGCAGTTTCGATAATTAGAGTGGTAATGCCCGTAGTGTTAGCTTTAGCAAGACGTATGATGTTCATATTTTACAGCGAAGCCTAATTTACTCTGGGACCGCAGAAGAGCGTTCCACCCTAAAGCCACACATGGCTTTCGTCTACCAGAACAGGGGGTCGTCCATCGAACGAGTCACGACTATCGACCCCCTGCTGGCCTGTGCTTCACCAATGAGTTAGTATTTATTACGCTAACTTGTGTAGGTTGTTGGACACTCACTGAGACTGTGCGTGTCCACCTCCATAATATGCCAGCTAGGTAATAAATTGAGGGCTCATACTCAACTCGTAAAACCAAGTTGTTGCCGGAGGTATTCTTGTGGCGGGGTTCGAGTCAGCTTCGCGTAGGTAAGTTATGATTGGCTAAAAGTCTCCTGGTGCATTAGTATTTAACTGAAAGTTCAATTTGGTAAGTTCGAGGGTTATTTCAAATGATTAGCAGTCAGTAGGATAGATTATTAACTTAAATAGTACTTTTCTCAGATAAATTAAAAAAAACAATAGAAAATTAAAGCAATTATTTGAATAAGCAGCTGAGGCGAAACACTACAGTTAATGAATTCGTTTGTAGAGAGGAAAATTTACACGAATCAAAAGGATTGAGATCCATTAAACTGGGAAAATTGTTCAACCTAACATAATAGAGTAAGATAAACTACAGGCAGCTTTAGAATAAGGCTCTCGTTTATATGGAGCTCACAACTCACCGGGATGGAACCCAAGGACCAAGTTGAACACAAAAGCCGAGAAGAACAATTGCGTCTGTTAAGTCGGGCCATTCCGAGTCTGATTCTTATAACAATGAGGCACGAAGTCGCTGCCGCCACACACACCTGTATTGTTAATTAGGAAGTCTGGCAGTCATTAGGCCATAGCTGCCCTTTTGAATGTGCTAAAAATGTTTCCTCTGGGGATTTGACAGCCAATTAAAGTGAGTCTCCTTTGTTTTCAAATCGTTAAAACTCAGTGATTGGGCCAACGAGATATCACTTGGACTCTTGTTAGATTAATACTTTGAGATCGAAACTGATGGTCGCGTAGTATTGGGATATCATAGTTCAAATGAATATGTTTTGAGCTACACGAGGGCATTGTTTATATTGCGGTGTTGCAATATTCACACAACACAAGTCATGGGTACTTTTCAAGCCAAAATTGGCATGATTAAACCGTATCAATAGGTCATTTATGTGCCTTAAATTCTATTTGAGGTTCATAAATTGTTAAGTTATTTGTATTTACAATCACATCATAATGCAATAGCATATTTATCATCGAATGAAGTTAGGATTTAAATGTTCATAAGAAGTGAAAATTTACAATGAATTTTTTTTAAACTTGCCACTGTTTGATGCAATTGAGTTGGTTATGACGCGAACGAATCTTTTCATGAATAACTGCATACCTGATGGATACAATAAATGGTATTCATTTAGGCCTAATTTTTTAAGAGAATACAAAGTCAAAATTCAGAATGCTTCAGGCATTTCTTAGTCGAACGAATAATACTAGGAGCTTTTTAAATAGCATTTGCAAGACCGGCCTTTGTGGAGCCCATGTTCAGACGGCGGCGCTTCAGAAGCTCTGGTAACAACATTCCCAACTGACCGCGCTCAATATTTCACTGGCGGCCGGCAGTTGTCCGGGCGCATGCAGTCCATTGATCGTATTTGCAATGCGTGTACAGCCATTGTTTTCTTCACCTGTCCTCGCTTTGTTCTCTAAGAAATGTCGTATAAATGAACCTTGATTCGCCAATAATTGGGACGAAGTAACTCCGTTGCTCTGGCGCCGTGCGAGTGGACATTTGTAGTTAGAAGACAGCTTTGTTGTCGGCTGGGCTCCTATATGAAATAACAGCAAAAAGCGTCACTTGAATGTAATATTATTTCAAAAATATATATATACAACATAACCCGAATTGCATTTAAATATACTGATTTACAGCAAATAGGTCAATATTTAATAGCAAAGGCCGAAGGCAAATCGTTATCAATAATTGTACCTGCGCTCACAGAGCATTGACGTAGTCAAAACAAAGATTTTAAAGTACGTAGACGTTTCCAAGCAGGGACTTGGCCATACAGATACTTCTGCATAACTTAAAATACAATAAGATTACCTATATTTAATACTAAGATTCCAACCCACCCAAGAAGCTTAGCCGCAATCTCTTCCTGCTGCCACTTGTTGACTGGAGAAAAGAGTACCGCGCTAAAAGCTTTTGATTACGGCCGTAATATGATAGCAATAGAAGGAAGCGCCGCCACGAGGCTTAGCTACTCCAATGTGGCTCAATCTTCAAGCTTCTGAGTTCATTAGCGTGCTTTCACAAAAGCCAATGCCAATAGTCATTACATCAAACGTGTTCCGCGCAGCACCGTCTTGGTTTTTGCGGCGTTAATCGCGTCATCCGAGCCAGCAAATTGCAACCGCAGGGCCGCAGCTCTGGTGAACCTCGCCACTTGTAATTCAGACGCGGTGGCTCAATCAAGAGCGAGGAGCCGGCCAATGCTCACAGCCGATGACGGGCGACACGTTCCTTGAAAACTGTCAACTCCAAGCCGAATTCTCAAGTTTTTTTTTGTTGTAAAAATACAATAAGTTTAGAAGAATGTTCAAAGAAGTTAGTTAACGTCCGATCAAATTTGAGCTTGATGATGAATATAGGAGAGAATATACATTCTTTTTATTATGTGCTTAATATGCGAACATAAACGAATGCCATTGATTAAAAAAGAATGTGAGTTATTCTAATTTGAATCGCCAAAATGTCTAATCAACGATATTGCTAATCAGGGGCCGGATTATCAAAACTTCGTAACTTTTTTGTACTTACGACAAAAAAATTCTGTGGTACGTAAATACACCCTAATTTTGGCATTATCAAAATTTTCGTACGCAAGTCTTTGCTAAAAGCCTAAATTTTTTTTTCGCGCAAATTTTTCCCGCGTAAATGTTCTTATAATACCACCGCTAGTATTACGTTGTCATAGCAACGCCTCTCGTAAGTCGATTGTGCGTACTTACGAAGTTTTGATAATACGGCCCAGCTGAAATGTAAAAAGTTAGGAAGTAATAGACATGAAACTTTTTTTGCCAAATTTTCAAACATTTCCAGTCGCTGTTTATAAAAAGTTGACCATATTCTCACTGTGATATGCGAACATAAACGAATGCCATTGATTAAAAAAGAATTTGACTTATTCTAATTTGAATCGCCAAAAAGTCTAATCAACGATATTGCTACTCTGAAATGTAAAAAGTTAGAAAGTAATAGACATGAAACTTTTTTTGCCAAATTTTCAAACATTTCCAGTCGCTGTTTATAAAAAGTTGACCATATTCTCACTGTGTACAATTATTAGTTTATTTTCAAATTAAAATTAATACTGGAATTAAATTCCAACCTAATACTGGGCGCCTGTACATGTTGGGGCAGCTCTGTGTAAGTGGGTTCAGGATTGTCGCCTGGAAGTTTCAGCGAGTAAAAAGAACGTTGTCAGGACACTACATTCAACCGCTGGCTTTTCAAAGCAATTACGGACACATAACTTGCGGTTCTCTTTAAAGAATTGACCGCTGGACAGAAGCCATTTGGTGAAGAGAAAGACGTGTCATTATGCGAACAAAAAGCGTTAGCCGAAGGTAAAAAATGCAAGAGTTTATCGGATTTTTGTCTACCTGTTACAATGAGTGCAACAAGTTCTTTCGACCTCTCATTTCCGATAAATTTAAAAGGAAAAACTGCGCCACCATCGCCGAAAGTGTGGAATCAAATCAACTGGGCTGAATAAGATCCAAAACTTATCATACACTAAATAAATTTTTTACGCCCTCAAACGGGATTAAAGATATCACTAAACTTAACAGTAAAAGATAACACCTAAAAACTTCTTAAATTATCTTATAATATTTTTCAACTATTCTTTGCGCAATTCTTAAATTGCAATTCACTTGTTAAGAACTCCCATGCATGAGAGTTGAGCATTTTAATTGTCTTACTTCGGAATCTTCTGCATTCATCTTCATACAGTGCTAACTTACTACATGAAACATACTGGAAACTAACCAAATAATCAGGTATTTCGAATTTTTTAAAGACAGGTCGATCAGTCCGAGAAGCAACGCCTTCTATATTAATTTTTATAATCTAAATTTGAACAATAATTACGAATCCTCAGAAACAGTGAAAGTGTGATTAATATGTTTACAGAATATCCAATCTACTTGTGAATTATAACAACCATATCAACTATTATCTCACACGTACATCGATGTTAATATAATGAGGAAATATTTACTTGCTATAGAACATTGGTAAGTTCAAGCTCCCAATGAATCGTAAATTATTAGACAAATGATTCTAAAAAACAATACAGCAATGGATGCTAGCTGTGTCTTACATTCTGATAGTGTTACATGTGCTCATATGTTGACGATAAAAGCTGCCCGAGAACTGCAATTTTTCTCGGAAAACAAAAGAACATCCAATGCTGATTGTTATCATGTTTGTTCTATTAAAATGTTTCTGTAATGCAGAAACTTGGGAAAAGCCCTATTGAAATCTTTTATACCAGTGCACACTGTCCTGTAGACGTGATGATTATGTTGTGTTAAAATTTCAGTGGCTTTCTTCAAGCGGTTAATGCAAAAGCAAATATAAACAATTGATCATTAAAACCAAGCATAAAATACACCATCATATTCTAATAACTGTCGCCAAGAACACCGTGGATGAAGCAGTAAATTTGATACCGGACTGCGAAGTAATTACGTCTTTATTTGGTGAAAATTAACTCTAGTCCGCATTAATGGAGCGTATCTAAGTACGTCGCATTATCTTCGGTCAGGCTGACGTGATAAATAAAACTCACCTGTAAAGTGGTAAGCAGGCTAGCTTTTCAATGTCAAAAATCAAGGGCGTATTATCAGCGGCCGGTGGTACGTGGGCGGTCAACCGACATTGGCAGTGTTGGATTTTTCAACGTAATGGTGTGCAAGCTGTCGCACTGACAACGTTAGGTCATGCTACTATATTATCGTCCTTAGGTCAATAAATTTATGCACGACGAAAGTTTAGTTGAATATTGTGTGTGATAGAAGAAATTTATTGTTAATATTAATTAACGAGTTATTAAAATCGTTCAGGGACGTTACCTAACTAAATTTCTGGATATAATACTTGTAACTGAAAACTAAATTTATACTAGAAAACAGCCGAGAACTTTGAGTCCTAAATATTTCTGAGAAAAACACTGGAGTCTTTGAATGTAAGCGCATGTCTGGGCCACCTTCCTGGATACCTGTTGCAGACTGCGCACGATGCCCGGTCCCTTGCCGCCACTCTGGACATTAACGGTAGAGCCTAACTACAGTGACAGCAGCTACAACTTCATCAACGGCTCGTCGACAAGAAATAATCGAAAGGCATCCAACAATCTTGAAAAAAAGAAAGCAAATGAAAGGAGCACTGTGCATTATGACACTGCAACAGCGGAGTCTCAAGAGACATATTGAAGAAACCTCACAGCTTTTAATTTCGAAATCATTAAGAGGTTCTTCATCTTTAAGGCCCTAAAGATCATAAAAGGCAAAATTGAGCCAGGAATTTTATTTTTTTTATTGTTTGCATAATTCTGTCACTTCACTTCAGCCCAAGCTTCCTCTAAAAGGCAAATGAAAAACACTGCAAGGTTAGCTTCCTAGAATGAATGCTGATGGCTTTCCAGAAGCACATTGCAGCTTCGACACCTTTCTTAAGAGACACGCTATAAACACGTAAGAATTAGTTCTTATGTGTTTATGTGTCTGCGGAGGCATACTACAGACCTCAGCACCAGCTGCAGGCAGGCGCGCTGAAGCATGCGTGCCGAAAGAGGCCGCCACTGTAGTCGAGACCGTGGAGAAGAGCCACGTCCAATTCGTGTATTTATGCGCTTTTCAGCTGCCTCGAGAATATTTAGACCTGCTAAATGCACGAGAAGCCGTCGGTTGTTCATCTCGGTGGTTCTTAAGAAGACTTCTGGTGCTTTGTTGAGCTTTGTGAGTTTATTTCTTTCGCGGAATCTGGTTAAATCTGCGTGCTAAATAGCAATAGAACTTGAGCGAGGTGTTTAGAGACAAGTGTTTAGGAAAATGGCTTGGCGAACGACGAACACGCTGGGTTATTGTCTACTGAGTGGAGACGTCCACTCATTCTTCTCTTCCCTTCAAGATTTTAACGTAGGTTTTCAACCATGCAAATAGACATGAATGAGCTCACGTTGCAACAAATGTAAAAACGTATATCAATCAAAGTCACGATGGCTACCGCACTTATTTGTTTGAATTTGAATACTCAAAGTTTTTTCCTCAAAGATAACAGAAAATTGTAAGGCAAGATACAGCGTTTTATTTATAATGACCTCTCTAAAGAGTTAACCTGATGTGATATTTTAATTTTGTGTCATTCAGCTTGATATAGAAACGTTCTAAAATAGAAGATTAATTGTAATTTATTTTTCATAGGAGACGAATGTTATTGAGAAATTACGTTAGCTTTTTGACATATTACTACCGATACGCTTAAATTATTCATTGCGAGCTATAAATGAATCAGATTTCCTTACGTTCATTTTAAATCATTTACTGAGAGTCATTAACAAAATATTCTATCTCAATTCAGTGGCTGCATGTTGGCAGGTTATTATTTTACATTCAGAATGTTTTAGAATAAATGAGATAGACCTAAAGTACGTAATGCATCATGTTCTCCAAGAAGTCTCAGCTCAGTTAAGAATCATGCTGTCTACTGAACATCTCACTGAACGTCTCACGCTCTTGAATTATTATCGAGAAGCGCAAAATAAGATCGTCTCTTAGCTGCGAACAACGAGCCTTGCAATGACGAACACGCACGGAAATCGCGATTGGTTCTAGCTGAGAGGCCGGTGATTAGAACCATCTCGGTGACTGTGCATGATATGCACGGGCGTAAAAAATCTACCTCGTGCTATGGCAGATTTCCACGCTCTCAAACACCTTTCAAAGGAGTTCAAAAATTGAGCGGGGCTTCTTTGATGAAGGCTTATGGGAGGATGACGACGGTTTTGAGGGATAAATGACTGCGATTAACTCCAATGAACATGGAAACTTAGGAGTTTAAAATTTATTGCATAAAGTTACGAACGTTGATACCAACCAACTGTATTTCAAATAAATTTTTCAACACCCATCATTCGCTTTACATTCGTAAAGAATATTCATTTAAAATTTAATGAAGATTTTATTTATAAATGATTCTATTCAATTGTACTTTTTAATGCAAAAAAAAGAATCGATATTTTTTGGTTGATAATTTTCTATTTTTAATACATTCATATCAGTTGTACACTTCTGTACATATAAAAACAATTATGTAAGAAAAAAAATTAAAATGCAAGTTGAAACTATTACATACGGTCTCTTGATAAATGAATGTGTGAACATTGAGTCGATCTCTGTGTGTGTAGCTAATATCGGTAAATTTTTTCCAATTATGATTTATTGGAATCTTTACAATGTTGTTCCCTCGTCATTTTGGGCCACGCAACGATCAACGTTTGTGATCGGTCTTCCTAAGTCGGCCGCTAAGCTTAGAAAACTCGACCCCTGCTGACATGCTTGCTCCTCATATATCACGAGCAGAGCTATTAATGTTCCCTCTATTATTATAATAATTCCAGCCAAACGGTCGTCAAAAAAACCGCTTTCCAATTGGATAGCCGCTCCCTCCGAGCCAGAAGCTGATTGGCTCACAAATATCGGAAGTTCAGCACAATAAACAGCTATCAAGGTGAGGGAATTCGCTCAATGGCTTGACGATTCCCGCATTATTTGACTGAGCTTCAGGCTCAGTAATGCGACTATGTATCATGCCTTGCTGCACCGCTAATCACGCTGCTTACCTCCCTGTCCTTTGATTATCAGAGGAAGGTTTCAAAACCTTTTGATTGTCTCACAAGTGAAACACGAGAGCCAAAGTTACCCTACATGTGGAAGAAGACTGGGTGTGTTAGCTTTGATGAAATGGTTGCAGTCTCATAAAATCCTGAGATTTGGTAGGTTGAACGACGTATTATTAATGAACGATGGGTGAAAATTGCACCTAATTTACCCGAACATAATTGCTATAAGATTGCAGACGAACTGCTCGTAAACGTAAAAGGAAAAATCGAGCACAAGCTGCTTCGCCAATGCATTTTTGGTCTTTACGCAAAGCGAAGGCCATGAATTTTTTTATGAAAGAAAACATCAAGTGACTTTTCAATGATTTTAATAAAACGAAATTATTTTATTTTGTGTGTAATTTGTATCACAATATTTTTTTAAAAGTTTGATCGTTTTGTTCTTCGACTAGGATGCAACAAATAAATCTCCAGGCTTGTATTTCACTTATAATATAAGTATGCCCGAAATAGACGAATAGATTTGATCAAGATCGTACGTATGTGAATTCTAATTAATAGCCCATGATTATAAAATTTAGGAGCTAAGTAATTCTTAACATGCCACTTTAATATTTTTTTAAATGGCTCGTAAGTTTTTAATGGAATGTTCACACGAAAATACTATTTTTATACTGCACAAAATAATAATTTACTGCTATAGTCCACTATACGTGATTCGTCAAAATGAGCAACCGGAATTCAATAAGAAAATTCATTATTTTAAACTATCATTCATGTCATTCAAATGCATAAATGTTATGCGAATTCCTTTTGTACACACTAAATTACGTATTGGCGTTCTTTTCAAATTAAAATACTCCGTTCATTTTTGATAAGCCTATTTGATGATTTTCAATTTTTTACTATTCTACTTCATTATTTTCGGTAGTGTTCGAGCGGATAATCATTTCCACAATAAAAGTGGTTCGGTATTTTTTCACATTTAATGTTTGTATTTTCAACAATTAGGAACATTTTCCATAACACTCCGAAAATGACGGATCCTGTTCAACAATCAGAGTAGAAAGTATATAATTTTTGACAAATCATGGTTCAATAAAATGTCAAATAATTATAAAATTGATCTGGAACAAGAATTTCTAATCTTAGAGTTTCTATTTCAATTTCAGGTATTCTGAACTCAGCTCAAGAAATCAGTTGCGAATCTTTATTTCCATAATAAATTATCTACATTCGGAAACTCCTATTTTATCATAGTAAATTCTCAAAGACGTTTGTGGAATTTTCTGCAATGGAAAATTAAGTCATCATGATGGAGGCCTCCCACCGGGCCATAAATGGAAGCCTCGGCCCCCTGCCGGACCAACAGCGTTTCCGGAGGCCGCAGCTGAGGCTCCGGAGCTCAAGTACAAAAATTGGTAGATCACTACCAAATAAATACTATCTTAAATCAGAATTTATATTGCTGTCATCACGATATTTAACGCATTTTCGAGAAACAATATGGGGTAGCACTGTCATTGAGGTGTTTCATGAAAATTATTGGGACAGTGTTTACTTCTCTTAATTACTCTGAACTAATTTTAGATTTTCTCAGGAAGCAGCATCCATATTTTTATCATCAAGCTTTCAAATAAAATTGTGATGGGATAGTATTTGTTCAATTTTTGAATTTGGACAATTATGAGATATTTTCAAAACAATATTAGTCGCATCGCCAATGTTCTTTTGAAATGTTTCTTTTCTTGCATCCGACAAATAACCAAGTGAATATGATAAACTGAAGTACTTTATCATATTCACTTGGAACATTTTGAATGCAAGAAAAATGAAATAGTTTCACTGTTCACATCAGTTCTAGAAGCTGGAAGACGTTGCTTATATATGATAAAGCCAAGTGATCAATAGAAATATTGTTGTACAGTCAAAAACCAGCCAAAAAAATGTGCACACGAGATTAATGGGTATATGGCCGTGATTTTTTTCAGTTCGAATGTTTATTCGTCAGGAAATATAAACTTTCATCAAATTGTTGGTGAAATTAAATTTGTAATGGAAAAGCTTCTTGAAGTAAGTATGAAAATCCGAACTGACCAAGAGTTAAATGAAAAGTTTCAGACTATAGCGAATAACAAGACATTCGTACGATATACATATAGTTGCGTATATACTACGGCAGAAAATATAATTATCCCAATCTGAATATATTGATTCGTGGTTTCTATAATAGATCATTTGGGCAGATCGTAAGGAAACAAAATATATATAGATATATTCATTATAACAATCACATCGGAATTTGAAATCATGTTGAACAAGCTGACTTCAAAACAATGACCTATGCAATCATTTATTGTCTAGTTGACCTCTGACGAGTATTTTAAATTATTTATTAGACCGGCAACTATTTTAACCCTCCGATTTATACACAGAAATTATTCACTACTTCACCCAATAAAATCTTGGATGGAAAAGAAATAATGGAAAAGAAAATGTGAGCGAGAAAAGAAAATGTGGAAAAGTAAATGTTTTTAACGATGCTAGCCGTCCAGTATTCCGCAGGATTGCAATGGCACGTGGTGTGAAAAACTTTGTTTTATGTATCATATGAGTTTGAATAAATCATTGCATGTTGGGTGAGGAAATTTACACGCCGTAGCAATGAAGTGAAAACATTTAGTGTGGCATTAGTTGGCTAACAACAGGCGACTACGACCATATAGGGGGAGGCATCTGTTTAGATTTGTATTTAATAATCCGTAACATGTAATAAATCTGCCTTTAGGTGTCGGCCATTCACAGCAAAGGCTCGGGATCAAAAGGTTGCCGTGTAGAGAATGAAAGGCAGGAGGTGTTAGGGGATGAGAACCAAAATGAAAAGATGCACCGAGTGAGCTTAGCTAAAGTTAAATCTTGGCTGGGCGCTTCTATTGAAGACGACTAACGTTTGCACCGTAACTCTGACTCGGAAAAATCATCCATCGTGCTGAGTGAGAGATCACCAGCAGAAATTCACGGCAAATCTAAGAAACATTACCCAAAGCACAATCTTATGATTCAAGCAACTTTTGGAAGCCGGCTATTAAGCCTCTTCTGGATGTGACACTGTATAAATTTTAATTGAATGATTAAAATTATGCATCCTGTTACATTCGATTTTACACGTTAAAAAAAGTGATTAGAAGTTACTGAAGATTCTGAAGGATTGAAATAATTAAATGCATATTTCAAACATTTAGATTTACATTATTTTCCGAGTAACCATGCTGTTAGAGACCGTGAACACAGCCAAACACCAAATCCTCCCAATCCTCCAACCGTCCTCGCTTCAGAAATGCCCGGTATGAAGTTGTTCGTGTCGAACAGCTCCATAACAAGCGACGTCTTTATGGCGACGTGTTGTTCCCTTTTAGTTCCAGCTCGCCAGACCTTTCTTTGTTCCCTATTTATGATGGCCCGTTCCAATGCGTTTTTCTGTTGGCTGTGGGATGTGTTCATTGTGTCCCATTATCGCTTACAATCAATGTTTCGCGATTATCGGATAAGCATTGAGCCGCCGTGCAAAATTGCATCCACGATGTGTGCTTACCGAGAGCAGTTACGAGCGGTTATTTGCACTTCTTCATTAATATCTTCCATAGATGATATATAAGGAAAGATCATAAAAACCAATTATTTGTTGTTTGGTATTAAATGTAATAGATATCGGGGTATGTGAGCCGTAATGCTACCGTACATTACTAACTAATATATAAACTTTTACTTGTATATAATCACAGAAAACACTTCAAAAACTTCTATCAAGCATTGGTGTCAAAGATCAATCATTTAGGAGCATACAGATTGAATGAAAATGTTTCAATCGAATTAATGGTTGGTAAAATATAAAATTTTCTTGATGAGGCGTTCATTCTAAATATTTATTCGCAAAAAATGTAAAATATTTACTTGTATCACTTGTCTCACTTTAAATATTAAGTATGACTTTACCACAAGTGATACTTAATCGTATCACTTGTGGTCGCAGCTATTTGCATTTGCAGTTATTTACAACACCATTCACACATTCATCAAGAAGACCTTAAACATGTATTATTTATCTCCTCTCATAATTTAAAAAACTCAATTATAAAAGGTAATCATTTTTTTCTCACCTCTACTCGTTTATTTGCCAAGTTCCAACGAGTATTCCAAGTCGGGAAAAGCTCTATTGACAAGTCCTCTGAATATCCCACGGTAAGCATCGTCCTAAAACTCCTTAGCTCTCGGCCAGGACACCATGTCGTTATCTCCTTGGGAGCCCTGACCGACCACAGCCCATATTTTAAAAGGCGTGGCAGCAAAGGCTTTACCGTGAGAGTGATAAGGATCTGTCAAAGACACACTCATTCTGTGAAAGATTCATGCGCGGAAGATAAAACAGATTCCTGTGGTTAGAAAATTGCTAGGCGTGCCGGTGCATGGCGTTCAACAAGGATTCGGCAAATTAAGGTCGTTTGTAAAAGGACTCGCGGTGATTAGACTTTGCTGTTCCTGCGAACGTGTTGAATAAAATGAACCTTGTTTAAATCAAAGTCAGGTGTCATCAAAGTATTTAGCGCTTCATATTAACGCTGTGTACATATGCTATATAACGCTGTGTACATATTCATATTAACGCTGTGAACTTCATATTGACCAAACATTCTTGATAATTTTCTTGAAGAAAACAGCTTACGTTTTCAGTTTTTATAGCATTTTCGCAGCTGGTCAGTTATTGAGTTTAGCCTCACATTGTGTGACTCAGATCACGGTCAATTAAAAGCTCTTAATCCGAATGCTCAGGCAGCCATAGGTTGTTGTATTGTGAGGCATTGTGATTTTTTGGAGCGATATCATCTGCAGAAGCGGATAGCCTGTGATCCCTGCTGCTGGGTCTTCTATTGCGTTGTTAGCACCCAACCTACCATTAAATTTAGTACAAAGCTTTTTTGAACTCACTTCACTTTATTAAGACACAATGAGTGAACAGGCTCATAGGAAACTGGTTTGAGTTCCCACGAAAAATTAACATGATGCTTCTGATCAGCAAGGAATGTGCCTATAACTAAGCGGGAAAAAAAGCTAGCGCGAAAGATATTTATATTAATTTGATGAATATTGATGGGATCTTTAAATTAAGCATCTTGACACAGTGAAAAAAATTCGGTCTTCAAACATTTAGCTTCCTGCTTGATCCGAAACTGAACAAGTTTAGGAGCAATTTTTTTTTATAGTTTTAATCGCTAAAATATCGCTTGTGTAACACTTGTTATCAAAATATCTTAATATGTATGTTGTTACAAATGTTATTGTTAAACATTAGATTATAATTATGCCTCAACGTTGAACAACGTTTTAAACTTTAAACGTTTGAAAGTCTATGTTACCAACATATTTTTTTCCAATTTAAATCGTGAATTCTGTCAACTATTTCGATATTTATTCACCTGTCTTAAAACTGGAATTTGAAAAAGATGGTCTTTCCTGAAATCTTGATTAACCTAAAATTTCTTTAGATGGTTATCTAGCTGAGACAATATATAATATATGGTTCACCAGCACCAGCCGATCTCCTATTTATATGTGTACGTATTTAACAGGGAAACATAACTATATCTCTCACTGCCCGAAAACTCGTTCTCGGCCATTACTCCATTCAAAACGTAAAGTGTATGGGTTAACCCTCTCCCTTAATTAATAATCCACATTAAATAATGTTCAGAAAGAAGAATTCGGCGGCGCTGAATCTGCATAAACAAATCTCCTAAAGCGACTGGGAGACCTTGTCTCATGGAAATTTCATTGGTTACCTCCGAAGAGCGGCGCATCTTTTCAAGACTTTAGTAGCATTAAAAACCTTAATAAAACGGAAGACTATGTTGATGGCATCGCTGTAGGTAACATGGAGCAAATTCATAATTTCTAAAACTGAACGATGCAGAACTAATCAGGTTGGTCGTATTTCCTCAAAGAAGGATCCACTCTACGAAATAACATTCCTTGAGCAGGTAAAACTAAGTGATTCAGATTCTCATCATTCCTCTTGTTCGTCAAGGACATTTAATTTGCATGTACTTTGTCCTCGGGAAATGATTCTATCAAGTTTGAACGCTGCTTGAAATCGGCAACCGAATAATACATCCATACCAATAATTTTCTTGAAATGGTAATTAATGCACGTATCATAAATTTTATGTGGTTCTCAGAGCATAAGCAAGATTGGGATGAATGCCATCAAAATTGAAATGACGAGCCAATATGAAGTCATCGCTATGTATCTGTGCAAAAGACTTTAGAATTTAAAGTCAAAATCTATTTTCGGTTCGAAAATTCGTTCAATTCGTTGAACATTAAAGACAAATAAATTGCGAATCCCGAGGATCGTAATTCACTAACCATGTTGTAAATAATGGCAAGCATAGCGTAAAATCTTGAAACAGTAGCATGTAAATATAGAAAGAAAGCAAAAATTTCGATGATAAATTATGAATTTTATCCTGTCCTGTCAACCCAAGAAGTTGCTATAATATATGACGCTTGGCTAACCAAGTCTGGCCGAGCGTCGAGACGACTTCTCCGAGTTTACGGAGCGATCTAATCTTCTTCACAACTAAATTACTTGCTAACAAATTTATTAGAGACGTGTGTGGCGTGAACAAAAACTCACCCCTGGACTGCCACTGCAGCCACCAACATCTTTTTAAGCTCAACTTGTGGCCATGAGATCGGGTAATACACACAATATGAAGACGCTTTTAAGCACTTCCATAAGATTCGGATGATTGAACAAATTGCACGCAATATTAAGTTCCCCGACAAAATTGGCCAGATTAAGTGTCTTGATAAGCTTTGATAGAGCAAGCAGCTTGTGTGTGGCGGCAAAATTTGTCGTCATGAAACCATTTATGACTACAATGATATATGGAATGAGTGGTATAAAAATTATTTTTTTTTTAAATTTATTGTTCTAGTTCTGTGATATCAAAGAAATTGTCGAGTAACCTACAGAGCAAAAATTAAGTAGTGAAACGAAGCTGACCCGATCATGTGGCATTTGTTGTGCGTTTATGATAACGATAAGCATTGATGGTTCCAGATTTTGGTCCCTTCTGTGTGAACATTGACTTTCCTTTTGTTACTGAAAGTCCAAACTGATTATGTTATAGTAGCTGGTCTCCAAAGCATTTAAATGATATGTTGAATTTTCATGGAATTTTTTAATCATTTGAATTACTGATGAAATTGGGAGCTATAAATCTTAATATCATCGGTTCAGTTGGTTCTGGGAACTTATATCCGCAGAGTCCCTTTAATAAAAACCCTTGAACATGCTAATTTACGATAAAAAATATAAAATCACAAGCTTCATTTGGTGATAGCTGCGTAACCCAAACTTCCAGGTTGAAAAAAAAATAATGTGATGACACACAACGAATAAAAAATATTGAAATAGTTCAAATATTGCGCTACAGTACAAGAAGTCAATGATTGAAACTGATTGATTTAGCGGGTATCGATCAGCCGAAAAAAAACGAGCACATCGGACGGTGAACTAGCTCAGTAATGAGAAACCGGCTGAACGTGTGTATGATGGATGAGGTCGCCGTAAGTTATAGGCTTTACTTTACATGTTGATAACCAGATTCGTATGCATGGGTAGCAGTCAAGGGAACGCTCCGCTGCCGGATGGCAAAAATCAGAACTTTTTTCCGCGCATGTGCAACAACGCCCAAGTAAGTTGGAGGTCGGGAGATGCTTGTGCCTTCTGCCAGGTCGTTCACCCACGTGAACCTCAATTGTCATTAAAGAGTCAGTAAGCAATCCTTTAAGACTTTGAAACATTTGCAGTAAAATATTTTTATTATTATGATAATATACCGTAATTCGGCTGACATGCGGTAATAATTTTAAATAGAATGCACCCCAAGTAATTTTTCAATAATTGATTTATTTGGGTTTCTCGACGACTTTTGATGAAAAGAAAAGCCCGCTGGAAGACCCAAGAAAAATAGCATTAATGAATAATTTGATTAGCACAACATTTCAACAAATTTTAGTCCGTATTCTTCCCATTGTGCACAGATTACATTTATCTGAATGAGCAGATAGAGGAGACGTAAAGGCTTTACTTTACATGTTGATAACCAGATTCGTATGCATGGGTAGCAGTCAAGGGAACGCTCCGCTGCCGGATGGCAAAAATCAGAACTTTTTTTCGCGCATGTGCAACAACGCCCACGTCAATTGGAGGTCGGTAGATGCTTGTGCCTTTTGCCAGGTCGTTCACCCACGTGAAACTCAATCGTCATTATAGAGTCAGTAAGCAATCCTTTAAGACTTTGAAACATTTGCAGTAAAATATTTGTATTAATATGATAATATACCGTAATTCGGCTGACACGCGGGCGGTAATAATTTTAAATAGAATGCACCTCAAGTAATTTTTCAATAGTTGATTTATTTGGGTTTCTCAACGACTTTTGATGAAAAAAAAAGCCAGCTGGAAAACCCAAGAAAAATAGCATCAATGAATTATTTGATTAGCACAACATTTCAACAAATTTTAGTCCGTATTCTTCCCATTGTGCACAGATTACATTTATCTGAATGAGCAGATAGAGGAGACGTATCATTGAGCGAGCAACAGTAGAACTCCATTAGCTGAATACCTGGGAATCCGATTAACAACACGCACTCTCAATACATTGATACTTGACGATAGGTTCTTGATGTTTTAGGGTAATTTATAAAATGAGATCGCATCCATCTCTCAGGATACCATAAAAATTCTTATGTCGTGAGACAGATGCTGGGCTAAATAATGTCTCTATCTGCTGCGGCGAGCATTCCTGCCGTGTACCCTACAATGAGGCGTCATTTGGCAGCGCGAGTCCTGGAGCTAGCGAGCGCCACTTCAAAGCAAAGCGAAGCTCTGATCTGCAATGCCGAGTTCTCCTCCTTACGAAAAATCATTGGCACATCATCTTTGGCCATTTAATGGGCCATTATATGGGCTGTCTCTGCTTCGCCGATGATTCCTTACAGACGTGGATTTAGCGATCAAATGAAGCGCTCCATCCAAAGACTCTCGGTGCGTTGGTCAGAATCTATACTTAGCGATGCCCAATATTAATTAGGAGATGGGAGATAAGCGAACCTTGTGTGGCGGTTCAGACTTTTGCCGTATAAAATAGAATTATCCGCTGCTCTGGAGACGGCTGTAATGACCGATAAGTACTCGTTTTTGAAGCTAAATTACATTGCGCGTGCTGATAAGAACTCGATGGCCAGTACTTGCGATAAAAATTTAGCTGTTCTGTGGTTTTGTATTTATGACTCACTCGCGAATAGAGCGATAAAGATGAGTAAGTGATCATAACCTCCCAGGCGGAGTTTTTCGAGTAATTCATTCGCATCGCAACTTTAATTACTTTAACGTGTTGGGAATAAACTGTCATATTTTATTAGTGGGTAATTGGGTCTCTGTGTGAATAAGAACGAGTTTCTATCACATATATTATAGCTGACAATTTTTATTTCTTAGGCTAAAATGCATGTGAGTATTCAAGAGATGTATTTAATAATCAATTTCATGGATTTTAATCGTAATACAGTTCAATAGATTGAGATTCATATAATATAGAAATTATTTTATATACATTTTACAAATTAAAATCAAGCCTCCCTCTGCAATTTGAATTTAATGTACCGTCATTTGCATTTTACAAATTATGGAATAGCACCCACGAAGACATTCACAAATTTTATTTATTTATGTAACTTTCTGATCAAATGTTATTATAATTACTGTTTCGTATGGGATTTAAGTTGAAGTAATTTGCTCGCACCTCTAGTTTAATTTGCAATCATTTTAATAATATCTATAACAAAGTAGCATGCGAGATGTACACGTATGTACATCAACACGCCAAATTCTTGTTCAATTCCCTGCTATGACAATGAATTTCTTACAAAATTGCACGTAATTATCCAAATAAATCGTGGAGTACTTCGCATTAATCAAAACTTTGTTCAGACAGCCTGAACAAATTGCAATTGTTTTTTTTACTGCAACGAAACAACGAGTTCTGTCCGTATGATCTACAACAAAAATGAAATCTTGAATATAATGCAAAATTTCAAACAATATGTGATAATAAAAAAAAATTATTCTTCGACAAATTGCCCATCTTTATCGTTTAGAGGGATTTAATGCAGTAGACTTTATCGCATCATTCTCAATCTTATGGTTGAACCTAATTAAGGCCTTATAAGTCGTTAGGCCTGAGGTGATAATCTAATCTAAAAATTTCTTGCTGTCTACGTAAGTATATTCTATCACCTGCAAAGAATTGCCGATGTTTAGGAAATTGCCGTTTTTACGAGGCAGTAAAATATAATGTTAATTCTCGAACAGAATGATGGAGGCACAACAATGAGCCAGGCGTCGAATATCCGTGAGAACGAGCAGCATTTGGCGAGCGGAGTACGAGTTTACTGCATCTTCAGGCTACTGCATCTTAATCGGAGCACGCATAGCTCTGTAATGACGGGAGCGCTCGAGATGTAGCTTATTCGAGCTTTTCATTCATAATTGAACTCGCTAAATAGCTTCATTTGCTTCACTTACATCCGCAACTTCAGCAGTAAGGCTAATGTTGAAACAATTTGCTTTGGATAAATTGCAATGCGCCGTAATTACATTCAATTGCTATTTCAACTCAATTTGTCACTAATCAGCCTCATAATGAAATTCATTGAGGATATTCTGCAGAAATCAAAATATATTATTACTGTCTTCTAAAGACACGTTAAAAGTAAGCAATGAGCAGCTATAAATTCTATTCTATATTTCATGTCATTGTATTTTGAGTTCTGAAATGAATAATTTACAAATCAGTGAAAATCGCTTAAAATGAACCGGTTGTGAAAGAGCAATGTTGGCTTTTAAAGAGAAATAATTTTATCTTGATTGCTAGGTGATTGTGGGTTTGAAAGATTCAGTACAGTATGCATGAAAAAGTAATTGATTCATTTATACAATACCGTGTTTCTTAACAATTATTATGTTCATACAAAAATGCATTTAATTCCCCGAGACTCTGGCGAATCGCCGAGCACGCGACTGCTCCGTGACAAAGCAATAAATTCGCATACGGTGAACAATCTTTCAGAGACTTCCTCGCCTGATAGCCGTGGCCAAATTGCCGAGCACTGTCAATTATAAAGTGAATTGGGCATGAAAACCAACAGGAGCCGAGCATCCTGCGTCGCGGCCCTAATGCTCGCTCGCAATGCTTTATTAAGCATACAGGAATATAATTAGACGTGTAACTGATGGTTAGAGTAATGGTTTGCTGTTTACGGGCGCCGAAGTTGGCTGTTGTAGAGGGCCAAGTGAGCTCGGTATATAGTACGTGACTGGTGTTTGTTTTAGGAGAAAATGGACATGCACTTCACTCGAATATGACTTTAGTTAAGAAGTAATTATATGGTGGAGATGATCACGTAAGCCGAGGTCGCCCCTGCAGCCACGATACGATCCAGCAAGTAATCGGAGAGCCATTTGTGTAGATCCAGGATTTTACCGTATAAGTAATAATTAATATTCCCATTACTGAAATTACTACAATTAGCATTAAAAAATTTATCCGGTTTGTGAACCTGCAAGCCGTAAAAAATTTCAATGGTGACGTTAATCAATCGTTTAATGACGCTCTGCGAGAACGCTTCCTGCATTTTGTTGACTTAATTCTCTTATAATGAATAGGATTCAAAATCTGTTATAACGAATGGGATGATTTGAAGGAATAAAAAAATTTTGAAATGTATTATGTTACGATGACTTTTATATCTCATGTTTTTAGTTTTTAATAGAACTTTATGAAAACAAATGATTAATAATATTACACGCCAACAAAGGAAAAAAAATATTACCGAATGCTCGCAAAAACAAAAATTATTACAAAATATTTAGACACTACACGTCGATAAATACCATTTTTAAAGAAATTCAAATACCAATTTTCTCAATTATCGAAGTTGATTGCGAAACATTTACAACTTATATATTCTCCTACTAGATTGTTATTTGAGTTGAACTGCCAATAATATCAATTAATAAGCATTAAGAAATAGAGGCAGAAGTGTGAAAAGGTGCCCTGTTGAAAAAAACCTCCTCGTTTGTCCCACAGCGTTATCAAAATACCGGTCTAGAACTGCGGCAATTTGTGCTGCTACGGAAGCCCGTGCTTTCCTTTACTTTATGGCATTTGCGCAGTAAAGTTGATGGTGATCTGAAGACGGGGTGAAAAAGGGAGGCTGGCGTTTGCTCAATTGATTACTTGAAAAAAAATGCAAGGCATATTCGTGGAATGGTTGTTTAATAGATTTATAAGAATCCATTTTAGAATTGAATAATACATATCAGAATATAATATATACCGGTAGTTAAATTTGACGCTTTCCATAACATAACATAGTGATGTCGGCGTTGAAGTGTAGTCCTGATATGGCCTATCATATTCAGTTTATTTTAATATTCACTTCTGCAGCTCATATCTCATGGCATTCATGCTTTAAAATTCTATTTCTTAGCATTTTTGTGCCGCCAGAACAATGGGCTAGAATTTTTGAGCAATTTGTTATGTAAGTAAATAATTGAGTCTTTTGCGATAAGCTTTAAATACGCTTGTCATAGCATCATAGCATAAACGACTACCAGCTCGTTCACAGGTTCGATGTTTTGGCGGAAAATAGAGATCATGAGCGGCGGAAATTAGCAGGCCCTCTGTAATCATATCCGACAAATGCGATAGCACGGTTTATCAGTCTGCGATGATTGCTCCTGTCCTCAGGAGCGAGTGACATCAGTTATACTGATCTGTCAGCCGACACAGCAGACTATCGTGGGATTATGGCAACTTATTTATGTTCCATCGATGTCACATGCGCCATTCACAAACTTACATTACGCTCGAATATTTCATTTATTTAAATTGACTGCGCTTCTTAGCGTAAATGGACAATTAATTATATAACTGATTGAAAGCGTCTGGACAATTATTTTTCTCGGGATGAACCTTTAGTAAAGTTCTTTTTCAATTATTTCCAGTCTTGCATTATTCCATCATGTTCAAGGTATATCTTTAACGATGAATTCAAGTGACCATAAAACAAAACAATTTAAATTAATGATCATTTTAATTATACTTTAGCTCATTAGTTTAATACTGGATTTCATCCCTCTTTCCAGTACGAATCTTCAACAACATAACTAATTTACGAAACTTCTCTTCGCCCAATAGCATGATGATTTTTTAGTATCACACATTTTTAATTACCAAATGTGCATTAAATACTTATTTATTAAAAAGAGCACCGCATCGGCTCAGAGCTGGGTAGAGTTATGTAAATAAAATAATTAGAGGTAGTTGATTAAAGCTGATCATTAATCGAAAAACCCTAAGTAGCACTACACAAACATTCAAAAGAAGGAGTGATAACATCATTTGTAATTACATGCATTCCGATAAAATTTCGCGTAATCAATCGCGTCCTTAATTATTTTAGGTCATCGATGGTAAATAGAACGGCATGCTCAAACTCCAAGTTATTGAGATTGTCCATTGGTTATTATACATGCAGGATAACATATGTTGAAAGCTATACTGCGTGGACGAATCGTCGCAGGAAGGCAGCCGCGTCGTAAATCCTTCCATATCACTGAAATTAGGCTCCAAGTCTTGGAAATTCTAACTCTGAAGTGTTATTTATGATACCCGCGTTGCAGTGAGTGATTGTTGAGACGAACTTTTGTGTCCCGAGTTGTGGGTTTGTCTTACAATGAGCAGCACGAGTGGGCTGGCTGGACCTGTCGTTCACTACCCCCAACAGACTCAAATTCAATAATAATTAATAATGGATATGGTGAACAAAACAAATGATAAATTCAGGAAAATTTGAACATAATATTTAATTATGAGCTATTTTATTTTATTAAAGAACCGAATTTAAGTAAGAATCCCGTTTTTTACACAATTTATTAAGGTGTACTCATCTCTTTCAGGAAATTCATAACAAAAGAAGGACCAAATAGGTAACAGAAGTGCAACATTGTTGCAATAATTATTGCTCAATTAAAAAGATAGAGCGTCGACCCCATTAAAAATGCAGGAACCAAGCTCTTATTATGAGGTTTTGACGCACGTAAGACGTGAGTGTCTGGTTAATGTAGCTACATGCACTTAAACTCTATTCAGACAGATCTTTAAACGCACCTTAAAATGAGCAATGGCGTTGCAAATGGAGATGGATACCATCTAGGTTGAGGAACTGCAAGCGTTAAACATCTCCAGTTTTTGTTAGCGATATTCATACTTGCTTGTCGTGGCATACAGAATGCAAGTCATGTCTTGAAATAAATCAACTCTTCAAAAAATTGATGGTTATATCTATGTCATTCACAGTCACAACCAAAATTTGAAAAATAAACCAACGTCCAAGATAAAAAATTACTGGTCATAAATCTTCCTGTAGCTATTCCTGATTTTCATGATGACATTCCAGGTTTTATTTCGCACTGAATTTTGAAGGACATAAACAAAATTTACGTCCCTCGTGTTGAGCAGAGAGCAGACGTCTCATTTTCCGAAGATGAATTAATTCCACAGTCTGCATGCCTGTTGCGTGCTAAAGAGCACACTAATCACCATTCCATCAAGATAAACTATTTTTTGAAGAGAGATCTGCTCTTAAATAAAATTTTAGGAACTTGAATCAATTGAAGCTTGTTGGTAGTAGCAGGCCTAAGACTGTTGTCGAATTTATTTTTTACAATAAGGTTTTTTATTGCTTCTAAATCATTGGGTCGATTTCGCATCAATGCACAATTATTTTTGTGTCACGGGCAGCATTATTAGGGGCATGAGCTGACAGGATTATTTATTATTCATTTTACTGCTCGAATTTGTTTCTATATCTTGGTAATAACAATTGTCGACTTATATAATTTCACGCGCGGCTGACTGGCCAACATTAAAACTAAATTCGCGCTGTTCTGAACTTGAATACAATTATGACTAAAGTGTCATAATTGTATAGCAGTCAGATAGTGTCAGCGTATGATAATGTAAAAGTACGAGTAATATTGAATGAAAGCATCGAGCTTGAACTGATGATGCGCATCGCAAAATGGCCACTGACATCAGCAAGGAGACTGCAACCGGTGCAACCCTCGCTACAATGGCGTGTTCTGATATCGATCGCGAAGTTGTTCGTTGATCTTTACTCTAAGCACGGATTGTTTTCACTCGTAATTACTCTCTTTCCAACTTTTTAAATGTTCAAAAAGTTGTTTGCGAAAGTTATTCATTATATGTTTAATAAAATTAATAATTTATCCATTCATATTCATTTCTCTGCTTGATGTAGATTGCAAATGATAAAATCTAGGTAGGCATCATGTCGAGGACGAAATTCTAGCCATCAAAGTAAATTAATTATACCGTAAACAGAGAACAAGATATATGGTGTAACAGAGAATACAGCCTGAAATTTGTGCAGTTTAATATTTTAGTTACTCAGATTTGCACGAAATTTAATTTTGTTAGAAATGCATAATTGGAATGATTTCAAAAAATTGTACAAATAAATTCTAGCAAGAGAGACACAATTGGTGCCTGAAAATTCCAATGACACAGATAACCGAGAAATGTATCTCAGCTTTATTTACTGGAGACGTACGTAACTCGTTCGTCGTGGTTGACGTGTGACTCCAATTAACTACCGTATATGTTAATCGTAAAAAATCCAGCGAGAATTTTTGAGAACCAAATTCTCAAGTCTTACATAATTCTGTAGTTCTCAGAAAGGCTGTAATATTTGTGCACTCGTAAAGACGGCGCGCGAGACTCGCGTCTTTTGTAAGCGGAGCCGCGATGCGGAGGCCAGGGCTGTATGAGGTCATATAACTTCCCTCACGACATGGACTGTCTCTTCTCAGCGGCCCTCATGAATATGAAACATGACTGGATCAGCTTTTCATGGGATGTTCTACTATGATCATGCTAATACGGTCTCCCTCTGCTTCGACATGCTAGATCAATTGATTATGTGAGCATTGAAACCCGGGGCACGCACGTATATGACTTCTCAATCGTAACATTATTGAATAAGAGAATGATCAACAAATAAAAATTTCCTATTTTGTGAATTTGATTTTCACAGCTAGGGGCATATGCAAGATTTATAAATCGAAAGTTAAATTTGAAACAGATAAACACAGGATACATTGAGCATGTAGTCCTATAAGGCAACAGTTTCTTGGCATATACCCGTAAAATTATAAATGGAAGGAATTATCTGGAGTATTTGAATGTATTTTAATGGAATGTATTGGAATGTATTTTAGTTAGAATTAGTTCCAATTACTTGTGCAAATTTAATCGCAATAAATTGTGTATCGCGAGAAATTGCAATATAACTAAGTAATGTAGCTCAATATATCATAATTAATATAGTAATGTAGCTCTATATTATAAAGAGATAGGATAGGATATCGTTCAATATCCTTGAACGATAAGAGATATCGTTCATGGATATTGAACGATTGTTTATTATTCATGAAGTTGTTATATAATGCTTCAAGCTTAGGACATAACTTGTATCAGCAATGATATTCGGGTGCTGCGATTTTTTTAATTATAAATAACTGTAAGACCAAATGAATATCTGAATTTTTTATTTGCAGCACCTGCATACTTTATATTCCTTTCCTGAACATACTTTCTTCCTTTCCTTTCCTTGAACCGTTCATGAAAAAGTTTCTTGTCTAATTAATTAATAATCATAAATTTAATTAATAATCAACTTGAAAATTAATAATAATAAATTTTGTACTCAGGAATTCAGGAACACAAGTGCGGCATTCAGAATGCAACTACTATATACTACTGTGAATAAACGTAAAATGATTTCATGTAGTACGTGGCACCAATTCTTTGATTTTTGCAATTGAAAAGAACGGTAACGATAAAATCAGCTGAACTTTAAACAACGGCAAATTGAGATGTTTACAAACTTTCGATAGATAATATTATATTTATGGTCGAATTCTAAGTGTTGTTCAAGTATATTAACTTATGAATAAATTTTGAATTCAAAACTGGAAAGTTTTTAAATATAACCTTTGAAAATTCCTCATTCCTCGAATCAACCCAAGCAGAAAGAATTATAGAGAAGAGTCCAGAAATTAGTTGGAAAATAATTTTCAAATTTTATAATTATTCAGAAAAAGAGCTTTCAGATAATCTTCGATATTATGAATTTAGAAAATAAGCAGACTAAGAAAAAATATCGGGGAGAAGTGATGAAGAAGTAGAAGTAAAAATTAGTAGAAGAAGTAAAAATTTTACCATGACTCTTAAAAACATCAAGAGTTCGTCCAGAACCTTAATTCTTCAAGATGGTTAAGAAAATACCAAAATTTTGTGAACAAATAATTTTCATGGTCAATTGTAATTATGTGGTTAATTGTTATGCAATATTTCAATTTTTTCCGCGCATCTGCATGATCTAATATTGTTGTGCAATGAACCAACGTATGATCAATGCAGCTTGGAATGACTTCATTGATAGCTGAGGTGAATTATTAATTAGCTGAAGTAAACGAAGATTTGAAACGAAATTTCATAATTGTAATTTAAAGAACGTACTAAATGCTTCTCCTGGATTTAAAGCCCGTAAATTCCAGACCAAATATTTTGTTAAGACACCTAATAATTCCTAATGCTGGAATGAAAAAGATGCGTTTTTGGAACGATTGCAATCATGGGCAGCAGGATGAAAAGAATGATGGTGGACTTCAAAGAAAATTTATTTCGTTGACGATAAGCTCGCAATTGCTTCAACAGGATGGGCGATCGCGGAGCAGCGGCATCCACGAAACATTTCCGATAGAAGGGTGGTTGGTCCAGGCTATAGCCTGCTGGATAACACAAACCTAGGCCAATCACTTTGGGGAGACTCGCCCCCATGAGGCGGAGTAAGAGACCACTCCTCTTCACCTCATTGGCTGGAACGTAACGATATACTTGCGTGAGATTGGGCTTCAGATTAGACACCAGCTTACCGCATTCGAGCTGAGGAAATTGTTACCTAAAACTTCACTCCTTTAGAGGCACGTAACAAACATCTTGTGACCATCATCAGGATTCCTCCTGCCTTTTAATTGAGATTAGTGGCCACCATCACGGGGATAAGCAAAGATGCGGCTTGAAAATCTTTCGAAGCATTTTTTGTGTCTTTGAACTGGTTGTCTCCGAGCCCAATTCAGACACCTTGTTATTCAGGACTTGTCTTTTACATTCCTCGGAGAATAGTTTGTTAAGGTGGGCGTGCTGAGTGTGTTTTAGAGCGTGTACATCCTTCTATCTGGGTGGTGAATATCGCTTACAAGGAGCTAGGCTTACTGGCTCGGCGGCATGTGGGCATCGGCCGTGGTGACGTCGCCGAGAATTTAGGTGGCCGTGGTGACGTCGCCGAGAACTTAGGTGGTATCGGTGACGTCGCCGAGAACTTAGGTGGCCGTGGTGACGTCGCCGAGAACTTAGGTGGTATCAACGGCGTCGCCTTGCACCACTCACTCCAAATAGATGGTGTCGGCACTACCTCCGCTGCTGCTATTGCCACATCGCAGTGTCATTCTAACTCATACTAATACGAGCTTAATGGGTGCTTTAATATCGTCTCGGCTGCAGGCGCGACAGACATGTGGCGAGATAGCTAGCTAGATTATCAGGTTGAATACAGAAGTATTCTTTGTTTGTGTGTGTTTTTTGTGTAATTTTTTATTTTTTAATTGCTTCTATATATATATCAGTAAAATTGTAAATATGTAAATATCTCATTCATAGAACAGACTTAGGCCTCTTCATTTGAAATTCGCTTCAACTGATAAATTTATGCAATAAACGGTGACTAAATATGTTTCATAGTTCTGTTACCTCTCTTATACAATAGACAAAAGTTCGATATAAGTTTCAAATTCCCACACGAACCTATGAGAAATAAATACTGTAGCATATTAACGCACTTCGAAAATTTCGTCTTGAAAGAGGTAATGGTGAGCGGTGCGCATCATTTCTTCAGGTCCAATCATACCTGGCCGCGCGCTCCAGCGTGATGCCTCTATCAAGGCTCGCCGAACACGCTTCTCAATGATGACTCTATCAAGTTAGGAGCGGGCCAAGCGGCCAGCCTTCTCGCAACTACCAGGTTGAGGTTGTCCGACGAGGCCGCCGCTTCAAGACTTCGTTTAGCCTCACAAGCCGCATGCGATCTCTTCTCGCAGCTACGACTAGCCGCAACCGCTCCAAACAAGGCATGTGTCTTGGAGCCTGTTACCTATAATTACGTTGGAATAAATATTTGGGGGTGCGATCGTTATCAGTATTCTGGGCGTCGAAGGGAGAATGTGTGAGGTAAAGCTTTGGCTCTGGCGAGAAGAAAACACATTGCCTGGCTTGAGGCTAAAAAATACAGCATGCATAATTCGAGAGCGATCTTGATCTAGCGTTAGAATGGATTGTGTCTAATAATTGTTCTCTTTAGAGTCCTGTTCTAAACTACAGTGGCAGGATGTTAAAAATGAGTTTGAGCAATAGCAGGTTATTTCTGCCTTTCATTATGGAAATCCCCTATGAACAAAGTAATGAAAGACGCACCGTTAGCGAGATTATAGAGTTGTATTCTTACAAACGATACTATTCTGGCGTATAATGCTGATTAAAGTTTCTTATAGGCTATATACAAGTAACATCGGTATTTAGTAAGAACATGACTTCTATAGAACAAGCTTGACAGCACTTGAATAATATGGATAGAGGACTGAAAATTCGCTTCTGCTCGAGTGGAATGACCAAACATATATGCATCTAGAATACCCAAGCCAAATGAGTCTGGGAGAAGTGTTCGTGCGGACCTGTGATTTGAGAAATAAATAATTCGCGTTATTAATGTTTGCAGATTTTTTACTTTTGAATTCAGGAAATAAAAATTTCCTTCATACGCAACAAAAAGTTACAAGTTTTGCTTGTAAAATTTCTTATCGCTTAATCAACCTTTCTGTTTGGTTTTAAGAATGCTAAAACTTGTTTTATATATTTGCAATGTCGTATTAAGAATTACAATTATTAAATTTTACGCTGAAAGGTACCTGGGGGAAATTTTATGGTGTACATATTACACGTGCCAAGCAGCATCATATATACGGATCATCAATATAATAAAGATGATTTTTGTACGATCAGTCATGTACGTAACCATTCTTATGCTAAGCATAGTTTGGTTGCAATCTGATCTGGACGGCGATAAGAGACCAAATATTGTGTTTATTGCGACCGCAATATTAATTTTTTTCGATTATTCCTGAATAACTAATTGACATTGACGAACACAAAATCGCATGTATCAGTAATTTCTTTCGGTATTCATTTTTTCTTTTCAGAATTTATAACGAACTCTCATCAACTTATAGAGTTAGTGTCACAGAAGTGGCTAATTAATTTTATGATCTCTTCAGTTCGTTGGCTTGTGCTTTGGTTTTGCTAGATTTTGTACTGAGCGTGAACGCGCGGGGCAGCGATCCAGGCAAGCTGCTTGGAGGCTGGGCGATCGCCACACAGCGCGGCAGCGGCTCTGTGTGGGCATCTCAAGACGCGCCACACACCCTCGCCGCGCTGCTCGATCTTGCGCACCTCGGTCTCTGTCTCTCTCGGCGCGCCACGACAGCATCTTACGCGATACACAAAATATCCAGTGCTCTGATCTCTCGGACCTCAGTATCTGTCTCTCTCGGCGCGCCACGACAGCATCTTACGCGATACACAAAATATCCAGCGCTCTGATCTCTCGCACCTCAGTCTCTGTCTCTCTCGGCGCGACATGGCAGCATCTTACGTGATACACAAAATATCCAGCGCCCTGATCTCTCGCACCTCAGTCTCTGTCTCTCTCGGCGCGCCACGGCAGCATCTCACGCGATACACAAAATAGTGAGCGCTCCTCGATCTCGTCTTCACGCCCAGAGATCAGCGTCTTTGCCGCACGTAAAAGTGCAGTACGTACGTGTTTGCCTTGCTGTGATATCTGTGATCACTGGATGAAGTATTACCGGCTGCTGGTACCTCAACATTGATTTTATTTATATGGGTCAGAGTTGCATGCAGTGAAATGCTCTCTCTTGGATTTTAAATTTCGTCCTTATATACTCAATTGATCATAATAACGCGGAGAGAACATGGGATTCGGTGAGCTCGTAGAGTTCACTCTTTTCGTTGTTGAACAATTGGGTGCGCAGTTCGGTTGCACAAATTGAACTCGTTACGTCTACAGTTAACGAATCTTTGTAAAGGACGTACTGAAACGCGTTTACGAATCCTAAAGATTTTCTTTTCTTAATTTCGATTCTGTTGAACTGACTGATTTACTGAAAATTCATTAGAGCGGACACCGTTATGCTATCGCCTCTTTTGACTGAAACATTATTATGGCACTAATTTTGCAGCACTAGTTAATGAGTTTTTATTTAGTGTTGGTTAGAGAAAGACCGACATATTGACAGTTACACTGAGAAGACCAAAACGACACAACATTTTATCATTCGAAAATGACTGGTCACACACAGTTGTTATCATGAACGTCACAAAATGAGTGACTTAGAATACGAAATCAGCAGATACATGAATATAGAAAATATGAGAATATTCAAATGCAGCATTCATTTAACCAATTAAGCAATTTATTCTGTTGCATATCATCAAGAATATAAAATGCTCGCAGTGTCAAAAGTAGCCATGTTCAAGTTAAGAAACTATTAATAGTTAATAGTTAATAATAGTAGGGGCAAGGTCTATAATTTTTTGGATTTTTGTGGCATGACGATCTATTTAAAGCATGAAAAACATTTCTGAATAAATTACGGAATTTTAAGGAGCAATTCAATAATAACTGTTTTGCTGTAAAGATCTTCAACTCATATTAAAACGGCAGATTTAAATGATTTAATACTGCGCGCAAACAGTAAATAATTCTGTGACATGGTTAAAACGTTCCCCGGCCCGAAGAGACAATTTTTTTTTAAATGGAATTAAATGCTTGGAAATGGTATACAAAGTGTCATACATTTGCAGCGAACTAACTTCACCAAATTTTTAACGAGAGAATCTTTATTTTATATATACAGGAGCTCTAATACGTGCATTTTTTGCCTATATGCAGAGATCAACGTCCTTTAATTTGAGCGGTCATAGAATTCGACAGACAAATTCGCACATGCAGACTGCACGAGGAAGAAATCACGTAATTTTAGCGCATAACCTGCGTATAAATGCCAGTCAACGATGATTTGCTGGAAATATCGTGCATTTTGCATGCATGATTGACTTCAATGCGAATAATCTAGAAATGGCATCGCGTCGAGTCTCGAATGTAATTGCAGAGCCGGCGTGAATTATCTCACCATAGCTTTAGAAATGCAGTGCTGGAGTCGCTGCAGAAGACCAGTTTGTGGTCTTCTCTACCTTTTCTGACTGCCAGTTAGAATGTAATGACTCAATCGAATTTGAGTCTTACGCCTAGTGAGATTCGTATTTATTAAGGAGGCGATAAATCCTCATAAACTGACTTCGCATATATCAGGAGAATTAAGTGCGTCGAAGGACTGGTGTTAGATCGAGGCCCTCATCTTTGAGCTCTTCTTTGCCGACCTATTGAATGTTTCATCAAGCCGCTATTGAGACGGTCAGCTTACTCGACGTTTTCAATGACAGCTACCAAGACGGCGCTTAAATAAAGAGTTCTACATTCCACCGTGTCTCATACAGGAAACTTCGACATAATCCATAAATCATCACTATGCTCGGCATTGGTACATCCCGGAAATGTTTCGTTCTGTGTACAAGCTAGTCTTTAACTAGCTGTGAAAGAGGATACCCTAATGATGGTTCGATTCTTGCAGCCACCATCTTGTTCAGTCAATTATTGTCCGCAAGAGGGCAGCTTCGACAGGCTCGATCGGCCACGCCGCTCGATCAAGGTCCGTGGGTGTGTGGAGCTCCCACTTCGTTCTCACGTTCCAGGCTAGTCCATCGGCACAGAAACTTTGCATATCCATAGACTTTTCGTCATATGCGCCTAAACTTTTTAAAATACATTCCATGTCTTATAAGTAAACACAATTGGAGTGATTATTGGTGATTTGTTTTTAGTATTAAGCTGATAAAAGATCCAACATGTTCAGCTTTAACTTATGTCAACATTTTTCAGCTATGGTTACTTAAATAAACTCTTGAAAATGTTGAAGAGGCTTTTGGGTTTTTGACCGCCGATTGCATGACATCTACGGATTCATGCAACCTCTTTGCTATCAAAAATGAGGAAGCGCCCTCGCAATTTGAAGCTATTGGAAAGGTTTTAGGGGTAGGTTTTTGCTATTTTTAACATTCTTCAGTTCGCAAAGAAATATGAAGCAGCTATTTCTTGACCGTTTTTAATTTTAGATATTGAACTGTAAACAAAACGAGGGAAACAACGAAGTGCATGTTGACTGCGTGATAATCACAATTTGTTGTTTTATCAACAACAAGGATTCCTCACGTTGTTCTAACTGAAATTAAGCAGAATAAGTAATTATTATTCATGCATTAGCCAGAAACGAAAGAAGAAAACTTGATACTAATCACGTTAGCTCATCTACTATAAACTGGGTACAATAATCCACTGCTAAATGAAAACATGATCAACTTCATCGTTTTTTTATCTGGGCCAAACCTTGATCACAAAGAATATAATTTTTTGTTATTAGATTTTCTACATTAATGTTCGTGTCATTTAGCGAGTGTCTTCTGACACCAAAGTGTGTAGAGAACGTCGCCTAGGAACATTAGCCCAGACGCCTGAAGTATATAGTCATTGCCATCAGCCTCTGGTTTATCAGGCAGATGATTTGAGTGGCGTGTCCAGCAAATTATTGCCTTGTATGTTGTGAAGGATCAGAACCAGACGTCACTCAGTTACACCTCCTTGATCATAGGGCTGTGAGCGGCTCAGATGCTGCAGCAGACCATGCCATTTCACTCCTACAAGTCACTGTGGCTTAAGAATTTCAAGGTTGTCAAAATATATACCTGGGATAATTGTGTGTGTTCTGGACATAATTGATAATGATGTTTTTTTTTATTATTTAATTTTGAAAAATCTAAATTGTGTTATGATATAAATTTTTGTTCATTTTTTTCTTGTGTTTCTTTGTTGATTTGATGATACATTTGCACGTAAGATGATATTAACTTGGAGCTCGTATTTTTAGCATTAAATCCATCTTGATTATACTCTTCTTATTACAGCTTTCCATAAAACAGATTCAAATCATTTTTACATCCCTGCAACTCAGCAGAAAGAATTATTTTACAATTTTCAATCAATGTCTACGGACCTGAGACAAACGTTTTCAGTTCATTTCACCGCCGTTCCAGAGTAGATTCAGAACGCTTTCCTGACTTTAGTCGATGTTAACCTCTTAATACTCTCATCATCAGCGAGGAATTGACTTTGTGATTTCCTTTGATACCTCAAGGAATTGAATGACAAGTAACGCCACATATTTTTAAATCAGCCCATGATAAGGAGTGATCGAAGATAAAACTATAATCTTTTAAAAGCTGAATATGAATTACCTATTGTTGAGTATCAAAATTTTGAAGTATGGAAATGAGAAAAATGACAGTAAGAATAAATAAACTGTTCATTCATAGAGTATACCATTCAACATAATAAATTCAACATGGTAGCTTAAAATTATGTATGTAAATAAATCCCATGTGAGGGGTAATTGAACAAACATATATTAAATTGGGGATTTTTCATATTCAATATCTTACTCAATAACAAGCTTATATTGAGTGTGATGAGATGCGATGAGATGCGAAATTGAATCACTTAAAAAAATAGCATGCAGAGAATGGGGCTTTGGGTTTTAAATTTGAAAAATATTTCCAAATTTTGTTGATCAAGGAAAAATTGTGCTCTTCAGAGCATTTATAACCATAATTCTAGGCATGTAATGCATATATCCAAATATAAACATCGCATTTATTATACAAATATAAAATATGGTTTCAAGAAGAAAATACTCTAAAAAATTGAAAAGCATTTATCTAATGCTTTATCGTCAAAACTAGCGCAGCTCCACTGACGTGAATAGCCATCCAGATGATGGTGACGATAAACCCGAAGTACACATCAAAGTAAGTAAGGTTCCAGCCTCTGTAGAGGATCGCTCTGATGCTGTCGCATGCGTACGTTTGAGGCAAGGCGTACGAAATGTACTGTAGTCCGATCGGCATGCCTTGAACTGGCCAAACTATTCCAGAGAGTAGCAGAATGGGATAGAATACGCCCATTGCTGCTTGGAATGCTGTCATTTCGTCCTCTACCGACACCGAAATGAAGTAACCTGGGGATAAAATTAATGTATTGTGGTGAGTTCAATCTAATTTGATAAGCTCACGAATATTGAACGTCGCACTAAATTGTAATCCTCAATTAGACGAATTTGTGGGCCATATAAGTTCAATAACTGACACACGTTTCTTAAAAATGCTGCAACTCATCATGAATTTACAAAAATTCTCAACGTGAAATATATTTTATCGAAAAAATATTTAACCTGAACTAGAAACTAAACTATTCATGAACCAATATGAAGTTGCTACGACTCACCGAACGTCATGCCACAGAGACCCTGCAGCAGAGACAGCAGGATCACTAGGGACATACTTCCTTCACACGGGATGTTAAACACAGCGAACATGAACACCAAGATAATGGCGACCTGGATGATGAGTACTGCGAGTTGCGTCACCAGGTGAGCTAACATTATCTCCAGGTTGTTGACGCCTTGTCACGAGACAGAAAATTATGTTAAAACATTAGTATTCGTGTTTCAGCAATAACAATTATCCTAAAATTCGATCAATTTTCACAATAAATTTCGGGGAACAAATTGCAAAGTTCATTACTCGAGAATTATATTTTATCAATTGGTATATTGTCATTAAAAGGTGTGCAAAATTATCTAAATTCCACAAAATAGTATAAAATATTCATATTATATGACTATTCAATAAATAGGCCCGTGGAAGATTTGTCAATTCACAATTTTTAAATTTATTGTACACAATCTCGCTGGCGTCTCGCTAATAACTTACCTGCGACAAGTGCTCGGTTATAAAGACCTTCTTTTTTCTCAATAACGAAGGCAACAGAAGTCAAAGACATGGCCATGAAATAAGATAACCTGAGAACAAATATTACAATTCTGGAATAAAATGTATTGACTAAATAAATAAAACAAAACCAAATTGAGGCAAGAATAATTTCTAATGTGGAAGTAAAGTTTGCTAGAAACTGCATTAATAAATGTCTTTGTAACACTAAAAGCTTTTATAGTCACATTGCACATCTGTAAGGAAATTTTTCAATACAAATTTCAACATGTTAGAAAAGCGAAAAGTGATTTGAGTTTCATGCATCAATAATAGTATTTGTAACTTCATTATTTAATCACAAATAAAATTTATTCGGTCATTGCAATACATCAATTTAATGAGCATTTCCTCCATACATACGTCAAGATTACTCCAGGAGCCATGAACTCGGTGAAAGTTGGGTTGGTGCTCCCGTAGACTGGATCCTCAATCTTTATGACATCAATAAAATAAATTTGACATATGGAGAAGAAAAAATAGAAGTAAACAACAAATAGGGAAAAGGCAATGTGATAATCTACAATCTATATTCCATATACATAGGTCCTGTAAAATGATACACTTTAATTGCTACAAATTTCCATTGAATTATATGAAATAAAGTTTGCAGAAATTAATATTAATATTTAAAATATACCGCTGAAAAATTATACCATATCAGTGATATCACCTCTCAAAAGATTTGGATCGTTTATCATTTGATAGATACTCTACATTTTAGTTTTGACTGCATAAAATCTCTCATTAGTACAGTCATCATCATCGTACGGTCCTGCCTTACTATGATGAAAAAATGATTATCTTCTATATGATTTAGAAGATTTTATCTTCTATATGCTTATCTTCTACATATATCTTATTCCCCTTTCCCCATCTTGGAAAACTTTGAATTTTTTCTTATCGTGTCAGTGATTACTCGTCACTCCCTAGATAGAGAACAAAAGTGAAGTAAAAGTGTCTGTGCCGCATGAAATTATTCAGAGCACAGTTAGTGTGGTTACTGGGTCACCTGAGCATTAATCAGAAAATGAAATATTATGAGATATTTTTGACGGTTGTAAATTACCTTCAAAGGACTGACGATGCTCACATCCGTGAAATTATTTGACGCAAAGTCAACCACAAGTCGCTGAAGGGCGGCAAAAAACTGAAGCAGGATCGTGTACGAAATTTGTTGATCTGAAATAAATAGCATTAATTAATGAATTAGTTTCATATTGATACGGGCATAAATATAATCTTGTCACAACAAGATTCCAGGAGAAAAACAGCAATTATAGTTAACTGAGCTTTCTATTACATGCAAGCACCTCGTGATGATTCTTTGTAAAATCAAAAAATCAGAAGCAAAAATTTTTTCACTTATCATGAACAAATAAACTCACTGGTGTTGTCCATGTAGACGTGAATTTGTCTCTCAGAAACATTATAGGCGTCGGGGAAAATCTGAGCTACCGTGAAATTTTCGGGAAAGTAAAGCAGGCCCCACGCGTCGCCGTCTTCCACAGCTCCGAATCCAGCGTCAAAAGTATCAAAAGCGTCCTTGTAAATACCAAACGAATTATAGTCTCAGTCTGACTGGTATGACTTTCTCCTGGTACCTCAGTCTGGCTGAGCTTGAGATTGGGGTATAGCTTATTCGCCATAGAAGGGTTTTGTAAATTTATTTTGTGTCACGAAAGATTTATCAAGTGAGTAATAAACAATATTTAATAACTGAAGATTTGAAAACTCCATGTTTTCTTTATAGCAGAATTCAGTTTAAACGAAATATTCATATATGTACACTAGCATTATTTCAACTCCTATAAACAACAAATAGTAATCACGAAATTCGTTAATCATATTTAATAAGTACATGTAAAGGTTTTGAAATATAATCATATTTATTGTCTATTTACCTGAATGATGATCTCATCATTCAACTCATTCAAGTAGGCGTCTGCTATATTTATGCTGTAATTGAGCTTTGGAATGACATTGTCGAAATTAATGCCATTGTCGAGATTGGTGACTGCGACGTGTAGGTTCTTGGGAGTACCTCCGATCGTGACGCAAAATAGGACGGTTTGAATCGCTGGCAAGGCAAAGGCCAGAAGGAGGAACCTGATGAGAACATATGCGCTTCTGTAATCTATTTCACGTTACTAATTTATATGAATCATGATGTTTGTTTTGCAGGAAATTTATAGGAAAATGCGTTTAAAGCGTATATATATTTAAACATCATGTAAAAGAATGCACTCTTTTAACGTCTGACTTTTGAGGTTTTAGCACCAGCACCCAGAGAAATCTTCGATTATGTATGATTTGAATATGTTTTTAGGATTTTATTTTACGACACACGAGTCGAAAAGCCTTAAATGTTATCCCACATTCGGAAGAGAAGCTCACATATAAATAGAAGCTTAAATATTATCCCTGAGCTCACATGACATTCCTGGTGAGATTGATGATGTTCTTTACGATGAGGGCGGATATTCTAGCGCCGGACAAGAACTTTTCTCTTTTGGAGGTGGCGGTCCATGGCTTCTGTAGGCGCGATTTACGAATAAAAAATTAAGGTAATTTAATTTTATAAAATTATAAATTAAATTAAAATAATTAAACAAAAATCGCTCTTGAAAATATTATAACACTGCAAGTTTTTTAACTATAGATTGTGAATAAACATTACCTTCAACCCTGTGGAAACTTAAAGGAAAGTCACTAGTTAATAGAGGCTAGTCATCGGATTTATCCCCTCAAATATCATGCGTTACGTTGGAATTAATGGACATTTTTCTTTCTCTGAAATTGATGAGCAAAGAAATCTGTGTTCCTAACAGTCGACATCAAGTTACTTTGGAATCATTTATAATTTTCAATTAATTGATTTGTCTTCAATTGAAAATACACTCTAACCTTGATATGATTTAGGATCGTTGGCTCCTGCAGCATAGAGTGATGGCCGCTGCTGTTGAGCCTCACAACGAGCGCCGTGCTCGCTTGGCTCTGACGTCGGGTCATCACAGCGTCGGACGGCTGCATTTCAATGTCAGTTTCCTTTTCAAAGCCGGAATTTTGCTGAAACATCAACATTTCGATGTAGAGGAATAATTATGATAATTTTTGATGTTAGGTTCAGAATAATAACTATATATATTCACAATAAGGACAATTGTATTATTTACATTTGGTATTTGATTTGAAGAAATGTATTAAGAAGCCATATAATTCTGACTTCGTGATCCGCAACGATCCCAAATGGAACAACAATAATAAATAATAAACATTGATAATAAATTAATGTATGAATGAACCTTAGTAAATTACCTTATCATTGTATTTATTTATGTCATAAGACCATTAATTGCTAACTAATCATTTGTGCGTAAATAGTTTGAACAATGATGCGAATAATGACGCTCAGGAATCAATTTTGGAAATCAATATAGGAGTTGAAACGGAGAAATTACTAGATTGACTCCTTATTCTAATATTTCTATATTTGTGCAATCATCAAGAACAACGTATTAATTTATTTAATTTTTAGTTGAATTCTGAAAAATTCTCCAAAAATCGTTGCACATGCATCATCTTACATGACAGTAACTTTTTGGATGCTAAGAGGAATTGGCTTTGAAATTATTTTCAATGGAGAAACATTTTAATTATTGACTTCTTTTCTCGTCATGATACCGAATCGCAACATTTTAAACCGTCTATTTTGCTTCAAATTTTTAATAAATTCTACCCGTGTATGCGAGTATTTTTGATTTTTTGCTTCTGAGTTCCGCATTAATTCGGGCACCATTATCTTATTTGAGTTATTTTTCTTGAAATTTCTACTTATAACCTTCGTGAAACGTTAGTAAATTGATGAATATAGAGACCCACCTTAGCGGACGGGTCCAAGTCGCCATCCCTGAGACACAGCTCGAGGAAGACGTCCTCTAAGGAAGGGTTAGCGAAGTGCTGCATGAGGTTCTGGGATGAATATAGAGACCCACCTTAGCGGACGGGTCCAAGTCTCCATCCCTGAGACACAGCTCGAGGAAGACGTCCTCTAAGGAAGGGTTAGCGAAGTGCTGCATGAGGTTCTGCGGCGACGCCTCGGCCAGCAGGTGGCCACGGCGCATCAGGCCAACCTGAGATCAGAATATGAAGGAATAATTAATGAAAGATCAATAATTATAACTATTAGGAGTAATTTAGTATAGATCAACTTTATCATACTAAATTTTGCCATTCACCGGTAAATACTAAGCTAGTGAAATAAAGACTGTGATATATAAAAAGTATCATTCGCAATGCATTAGAATTAGAAAACCATCAACTAATAATTTGGTATAAGTGAATTAATATTATAAATTAATATATTCACATCAGTGTTAGTAGAATAGTATAGTTAGTTGCGATATTGAATCGAATTGTATAAGAGAGCCTCATAGATGGCTTCCCCGTTGCAAACTTTTGCTATTTTCAAAGATCTTGTCTAAGAATTTAAAAGCAAAAACAATACCACAAAAATTCACCATATCTTTATAAGAGAAAACGTTTTCTCTTATAAAGATATGGTGATTTTTTGTGGTTTTGGTTTTGCTATTAAATTCCTGGTTAATTTGCGATTCAAGCAAACAAGTGATTTTAATACTTATATCCAATCAAGATTCTGTCTATCTTGAACATAATTGACAGGTCAAAGTTCGAAATCATGCAGAGATGAAGCTTTCCAAAACAATAATATAATTTACTTTCGAGGATTTAACTGTGGAATATCTCAAAATAATAACTCTCTTTCTACATATTGTCAATTTTAAGTACTTGCATGATTCATTTATGAAGTATGTAAAAAATATATAACTTCTTGATAATGATCATAGTTGCGTTGCCCATCTCAATGCGACATCTTAGCGATATCTAACTTATGGCAGCAAAGCTGGACTTAAACTTGTTACTTAACATAAAAAATATAACTCAGTACTCACTGCAGTGAGTGACAGAGAGCGCACTTTCTCGTCGACGAAAACGTGAAGTCACGGACAAACAGACAGACGGACAGACAGACAGACGGACGGACAGACGGACACAATGCACAATAGTGCATTTTTTCACAAATGAAAAAATGCGTTAAAAACACGGACTTACTCTAGTAGCCTGACGAGCCTCTTCGATGTAGTGCGTAGTGATGATGATGGTGGCATTTGTGGTGCGCGAAACTTTGTTAAGATGTTCCCAAATGCTGTGAACGCAAAAAAAGTAATATAATTTTTGTAACAGTAGTAGTAACAATAATAATACTGTTAGTAATAACAATAATATTAAGAATAATAATATATAATGATAATGATAATGATAATAACAATAACAATAATAATAATAACATTTATTTCAGTTTGTACATTGGACAGTAATGTGGTCACGCAGAATGAAGTTTTGCTGATTTTTTTTCGTAGGAAAAAAAACACGTGAAAAATTGTTAATTAAATTAACGACATTTAACATAAAGAAGGTGACTAAATGCGTTAACGGCAAGTTTTAATTTGAAGTAAATTCGGCCAAAGTTCGCTTTAATCAACGTAGAATTATGAGAATTATGAATTCCTTCCGATTCATTGCATATTCTAATTTATTAGCTATGATACATTATTTAGTTAAACACAGAAAATATTTTGAAATTGTTTTCTATACATCTTCATGAGGCGTGAAAGGAATTTAATAAATGCTAGGCTCTTCAAGATCTGAATTGATAGCTCCGTTTATATCATATAATACATATCGGATTACTAACATTCTAGATCTTTTATAATTTGCGATTAGGATTCTTCAAGCTTCATGAGTATTCTACTTCTGAAGAGTTTCCTCTTGTATTTAAACCTCGACATATTTGCCTACAGCTTTGTGGCCGATGTAATCCGTCATATTATCCTGGAATACATTGGACAAGCTTCAAGCTTCCATCTAACCCTAACAAATATTTGATGAAGGCTCTCATAGTAGGGCGCTTCTCTGTGTTACCAATGCTATTGTGAACAATTAATCGCGGAATGCGACGCGAATGCCGCACCTGCAAAACTTTGTGAGGCGTTTGAGAGTGAATATAGCAAGTCTGAAAACGCAAATATAAGATTGATGAAGTACGAGTACTGTTGAATCAAAACAGTTCCAGAATTTCCCGCGTAATCTTCACTTGGTTAAGAAGCAGCGACCGTTGAATGTCCAATATATATTTAATCTTTGCGAATGTGAAAAAAATTTGCAGTACAGTAAAACAATTGCTCTAAGGTTCTTTATGTATTAGTTCGATTTTCATTAGTATCGTCAATAAGTTGTATTTTTTAGTGTATTATATTATATAGTGTACAATATAGTGTATAACCTCAGAGCAATTATTGTTGTACCGTAGATCAAAGTTTTTGTTTCACATTGGCCAAAGATTAAATATATTGGCCGTTCGATTGTCGTTACTTCGTACCAAAGTGAAGATTATGCTGGAAATTCTGGAACTGTTTTGACACTGCTGTACAATACTTGTACTTCACCAATCTCAAATAATTTTTTCAGTTTTGCACTATCCACTCTCTAATGTCTCATAGTGTATTAGTATATGTCAATATGGTGTATTTCTTAAACCCTCAAAACGGAAGATGGAGAGCAGCAATATTTGACTAAATACACAATTTTAATGAAATTGCGGAGCGCCTTTGCACTGCCGCAATCGACACTTCAAAGGACTGCAATTCTCATTTACTCCTCCCCCATGCAGTTTGCACATCTTTAATCAAGTAACTTTCCTACTAAATTTCTCATATGAGCAATTGATTTAACGAAAATTTAATTTTGTTATTTATTTAGTAGGTTATCAAGTTTTCTTAACTTGAAATTGATGTATCATGATATGAATTTATCGTGTATTCATTAAGCAAGGTTGAACTGACTTGGTCCTAAGCAGAGGGTCGACGCCGACGGTCGGCTCGTCTAGGATAAGCAGCTCTGGCTCGTGCAGCAGCGCCACTGCGAAGCTCACGCGCCTCTGTTGTCCTCCGCTGTGATGTGGTCATCACATAATTAATAGAACAAAAATAAGTGCAATTTGTGAATCTAAAAATCATAAATTATCTTATAACACATAAATTAAATACTGTTATTGAAAAAATCATCATATTTTCGAGCAGCCGGTTATAACATTGAACTTTCCAAAATAGTACAAATTCTTTTTAATCAGATTCAAATACTCCTAACGTTGACCTCTCCTCTACATATTGACTAACTAATGCGTAATCATGAATATGATTTTATAGCTGGTGTGAGAACTTCACAAAGCAACCAACACTTTACTGATAAAAAGACTCAAACAATATCAGGCTCCACATTCATTTTAAATGATTTATCAATAGTTTTCCAAGAACCATAAAGAACGTCCAGTTCTAGATGACGATTAACAAATATTATTTATTTTTCCATTCACATAAAAATGTGTGAGGGTTGAAAAAATGAACAACATGGTCAGAGAAATAACAAAAAGTTTCCTAGTGAATGACCACCACGTAAGCTAAACAGCTTCGAGGGCGTTAGAGGGGACAGGTGAAGAAAGCGGTATATGACTCATTAAATGTTAAAGTATTTATTATAAGAAAAATAAAGAATGTGGCTAAATACATTACATTATACCAGCAACCCATAAAACTTATGACAGTATATAACAAAAATATACGCAACAATGGCAAAATCAGCATTACACTGATTAAAGAAACTGAAAAATACAAATAGAAGCAATATTGTTGTTGCATTCTAGTCTCTTACCTGAGTTGGGATATCAATCTGACACCATTTGGGAGGTCCAAGAACTTGAGTAGAAATTCTGATCGTTCTTTAGTTTTTTCTTTCCCCAAACTATGAATTCGTCCAAAGTATTGAAGGGTTTCATTGATTGTTAAAGCTGGCATCAAAGCAAGCTCCTGTTTAGAGGGTAAATTATGAGTGAGGGATGCAATAAATAATTCAAGTTTTTGTGGCAGCCAGAAGCTATTACGTTTTGACTAGTGTAATAAAAAATGAAAATTAAAAAGTTTTTCGTTTGATCGGTTTCAGAATTTTTCAAAATAACACAGACAAAAAATTAATTAATCATTGCGTGGAACACGACATTATATTTTTATTTTATTAGTTAAGAGGTTTTTTCTTTTGTGACAGCGATTGTGCAGTGAAACTGAATTCATCACCTGAGGCATGAAGCCGACTCTGTGTCCGGGAACAGCGGCCTCAACAGTGCCGGGTTTGTAGCCGCAGATGAGCACAGATCCGTGGTCCAGAGACAGGCTGTTCACCAACGTGCTCAGTAGCGTCGTCTTGCCGCACCCGCTTGGTCCAAGCAAGCCGTAGCTTCGAGGAAAAATGTTGAAACTCATGGTTGAATTAATACATATTAATTCAACCATGGTTGAAACTGGAGTGTTAAATTTAATTTGAATTAAGATTAATAAACACCATTACAGATAGTCATCATTACATTGAAGCTTGTTATATTCCACGACTTTTATCGACCGTGATACTCGGATCAGTGAAACAATATCTCCTGAACTTTTCTCATTTTCCGTGCAACATGAGCTAAAAATCTTACATGTAACAAATAAATGTCATAAAAGCTTTAAACAAATTGCGATAAAATACTGCTATGCTCAGTTACTAGGATACTAACATGGCTCCAACTGGGACGGTCAAATCGATGTGATTGAGAACTTGCGTTTTATTCTTACCGCGGCCGTACGACTTACACCCATCGCGAATTTCGATTGCGCTCTCTTGCCATTGCCTGTGGGGGAATTTATTAATAATTATTCATTTTATGAATTATAGATGTAGATTTTCTATTATTCAAGAAATTAAGACAATTATTATTATTAATTCGCGAATAAATTCAGAACAACATAAACTTTGTTCATCTTCAGAACCTACTTAAGATGGGAAACCTTGCACGGCCGCAGAGGTTTCATTACCATGAGGTCGCATCAATCTTCATATCACTCATTAGTTAGGCATATAAGATGCATACAAAAATTTTAAGATTTGATGGTACACAAAGTTGAATATTCCCAATAAAATTTGAATATCCCAAGACGAACTTCGGCAACCACATTAAAATGCTATACGCATATGGGCATTAAGACGTTCTTTTGTTTAGGTACTGTGATAAATTCCAATCAATATCATATGTAAATAAGGAATAGTTAATTTAAGTGATATCATTAATAGCCTATAGAAAATGTCTACTTTCGAAAGTTACGAGGTCAACTCCATCGCAATTTTACGCTAGTACATGCTCGAATACTTTTTACGATAAAAATGATTGTAGAAAAGTTTCTATTGACATGCTTTTGAGGTTAAACCCTTCTATTTTGGAAGCAAAATTCATCATCAAATTAAGGTTGCCGATAAGTTCAGCCGAGTAATCGATGAAATGTAATTACAATTTAAATTTAACTATCAGTTGATGAAATGCACAATAGCTTGGAATTAATAATTTACAATTCACGTCAATTGAATAAGTTTATTTTTTATTTTCTAGCATTTATTTTCTCTGGAGAAAGAGGCGGGTAATATAACTTAGATTAAAAACCAGATAAAAAAAACTTTATAGCTACTTAATGAATTTGGTAGAATATTTTGAACAAAATAAAGGCTCATTAATAAGATTATTTTTAAACCATTCGTTTATCTTCTTAGTACCATATTCGGATGTTCCCACGCGGAATATCGACCAGATTAGAATTTTCAACTGTACGCATTTTGCCTCCAATTAATGAATGGGAGCCATTAAGCTGTTGGCGATAGAAATAAGATGTACGAAACATCCGTAGGAAAATACAATGCACAATTAAATTATCATTCATACTCAAAATTACAAAAAAAACATGCGATTCAATTATCATTGTACCTTGAGTTGTCCCCATCGTCAGAGCCTTGGGAAGAGTTGGACGTTATTTCTGTCATCTTATAACTTTTTCTCTAAATTAATAAACCACACGAAAAACCCGTTTCTGGAAACATCAACTCAATTTATTAAACATCGTTAAAATATTGTCGAAAATTCTACAAGAAAAATAGAAAGACAAAGCTCGATTTGTAAGCGCAAATATTCAGGGCTCGGATTAAATTACTTGTAAAAAATTTATTTGATTTTGCAGGTTTTCAGTGCAGGCTGCTTAGGTGCAGTTTATCTCGCACAAGGGCTGGACTCTCTTTAGTGTCCCTGCACTCAATCCGCGGACATTATGAGGTCGTCGAAGAGCTTTATCTTGATTACAAAAAGATAACAACAACTGATACTACGCAGCCGTTGCCTAACGATGTTTTAGCAATCATTATTGAAAATTATATAACGCGTTGAAAATTGAGTGAGGTAAATGAAAATGAAAAAAATATAGATTTTCGGGGAACAAATATTCATTGTATGTATTTCAGTGGAATGAACAAACGATTGAACATCATTTGAGTTTTGAAATTCACCCTTAATAATCTCTCAATGTTCGGGGAGAAGCGAGAAAATCAAACAACATACTTTGCATGACCTCTTATCGACTTTCTTCACAATAAGATGTCATGGCACTGATTTTGATTATGCTTGAGTTGATGCCACACGTGCTCAATTATTTGTTCGATAAAAAATTCAAGATTGGATGGTCTAACAACAAAATAATAATAACTAAATGTATTCTAATAATGGTACTTCAGCTAGTTTTGAACGATTACACTTACTGATTGCCAAATTGATAAGGAAATTAATTTCACAAAAACAATTTTCCTGTTTTCGGATATTATGGTGTGTTGTTGGCAAAAAATTTGCGTTAAAAAATTACCAATCAAAATCGATAATCATTTTGAGTATACGTATCCCAAATTTTTGGATCGAGGTCACGTCTAATTATCTGCAATTTGTATGAGACTTTTTTCTTTCTTTATCCGATAATCAAGGAGAAGTATTCAATCTTTGCTCCTAGGGAAAAAAACTAGGGTTTTTTGGTTTTACTAGGGGTTCGATTCTCAACAACTACGCAAGTCTTATTTTATACGAAATGCTGGTCGTGTGGATAATTTTTAAAGAATTCCATACTTGGCTGGATTTTAATGTTTATTTCTATGCTTTAATTTTGTAGGTACTTGATATATGAACCGTCTTAGAAAGCAGCAGAAGAACAATCTAAATTAAACTCATCATCCTACTTACCAGATACGCTTTGATCTTTTCCATTTTGTAGACGACTCCTGCTACTTTTAATGAGGTGGATTAGGTAAAAAAGATATCCACCCAACAAACTTTCCTCAATGTTCGAGGATATTTTGAATGTTCATAAGGTATTGATTGGCCCGTTGATGAAATGAGTTATGCAATAAATACCATGTAACGTAAATCTATCGCAAGGATCATGTCTTGCCTGCATGGTACCATATTTTCTAATTGCGGATAGCAGTCGATATCTTATGAATAGTTATCACACGGTCGGTGTTTGGTCTGCTACATGAATATCTGCAGCTTCCTTATCGTGTTTAGCGCAGGTATCACGCATCACGCCGGCTCTAAGAGCGAGTATAAGTTCTAAAAACTTCGAAGGTATGTGATTTATATATTTCATAACGAAATTTTCGGGATTAATTATACTGAAAAAAATGAGTGAGTTTTTAAGGTGAAAGGGGGAAAATTCTGGATACAATATATTTTTCACGTCTTATTTGTTGAATAAGTTGCGGGAAAGGGTAGGTACTAATAATCTAATACATTTTTCCGTTCAGTACTTGCGCATATATAGCGTTATGCTATATAGTAACTGTGAAAAATCAACATCTGTTTCTCCCAATATTTCGTCGACCCACTTTTTTCTGACATATCTTACGGGTTCACATCATCGAGTCATCTGTTGCTGACGATGAGTAAGGAACATACACGATCGTCGAACTGCACCGCAACAGCAGACGCTGCGCCGTTCGACTTCCCCACAGTCTGGCGCTGCCGCCCCCGCCATCCAGTAGTTCGATATCGCATCCAAGGCTGTATCATCTTCACTGCGAGTCTGATCTTCATCGCTGTATTGTTATTAAGACGTCTTGAAAATGACAGGTATCGTACTACGTATAGTAAAGGATTGAGTTTTTTTAACAAAAATTTACTTCGGTTATTTCGAGGGAGCGATATTGAATACAAAATCGTAGAAGACTGAAATTTTGTACTATTCAATAAGCTTCAATTTCATATACTAAAAAAAATCTTAACTGGCATTGCATTAGTTTTGCCATGATGCGCCCAAGAGTTTCGTTAATTTTTTAAAGGCCATTTTTTTTTAAATTTTTTAATTAAATATCAACCTCTAGCAAACACAACTTTAGTTGTGTTTGCTAGAGGTTGATATTTAATTTTCCTTTGTTGCAAATGCACGGATAGCAGCCACAACTTAATCGTGAGTGTCAAGATCTCATTAATGCGATTTTGCGTGCAAAGTCCATTGAGTTGATTAATTAACGAAATTTTAGTTAAGTTCAGTTTCATAATCACACTAAGATTACGACACAAACAAATCCACGGAGTTTTAGTCCAAAGTTATTTGTTTTATGAAAGTTTTGATTTTTCAAGAATATAGCTAACAATACAATGTCTTAAATACAATGTCTAAAATATAATAACAACAATATTTGTTGTATATGTTCATAAAAACTTCGTACAGCAGCATCGTATTTTTCTGGTGAACACTAGTATGGCACACTTGAGAAACTCACTATTTCGTACCATAAATGTATTTAGCAATTAACTAGCCACGAAAAAGTATTAAGTGAAATTACTCCTTGACTTTAACTTTTGTACAGAATGTCTATCTCAAGGTTCTTGAGTTTAATTCGGCGCTTTGATGTTTAAAGAATTGCAACATTCAATATCGACGATCTTTTTTTTTTTAAATTTAATCATCTGATTGAAATGGTACTGACGAAGGCACCACCGACCGGTCTAAGATTTCGCGTCTAATTTTCTTTAGACTTCATTACAACGCAGGTGCGGAGCAGATTTGAAAATGTATACTGATTGCTTGTCTAGCGTCAGGTGGTAATCACATGGTCTATTCATTTGAAAAATGAAAGACCATGCATGGTCTTCATTTCATAAGAATAAGCCTACCATTGTATTGTTGTTTAATACATAATTTAAATTATTCTTTAAATTATTTTGATTTGGCGTGGGTGGTGAGTAAGGAAAATAAATTAATTTTTCCTCGAACGGATCAAACTTCTAAAAAATGTACGATCTAATTTGTCGCAGTCAAATTTTGTCTAGCAGGCAGGGGACAACGAGGGTAGCTACATCAAGCCTTAATTATTGTAAGAAAAAAATTTACTTTATTTATAGATATACAGGGTGACCCAGAAAAAAGTTGCTTTAAGTAAAGGCTTATAACTCGAAAAGTATTAAACGTAGAAAGACGAAACTCATTATTTTTTAAGATCCAAATTCCCCCTAAAATGCAGCTAAATTCTGAGCCACGAGTTTTCATTGTCGAACAATTTTACCTGAAAACTTCACCAACCAAAATAAAGAGAGGTTATTTCACCAAATACAGACAAGAAGTTAGTCTCAACACAATCAAGAAACGGATACGTCAGTGGAAAGATAAAGGAACGATCTTGAATCAAAACAAAGGTCATTCTGGAAGGCGAAGACCTGGAAGATCAGAAGAAAACATTGCCATGATTGAAGAAAGAATAATTAATGAATCGCCTTTGGATTTCTTCCTATGGAGTTACGTGAAATAAAACGTATTCAGTACAAGACCAAGCATCATTGACAATCTGAAGATAGCAATTCGTGAAGGCCTCGCACTTATTGACTGGAATACCTTATTTGCAGTAACCGCAAATTTTGAAAAACGTATTGAGCTGTGTATTCAACAGCGAGGAGAACATTTATTGTAATCTGAATAAAACTTGAAGTTATACTCTTTCATGTTTTTTATCTTTATACGTTTAATACTTTTCGAGTTATGAGCCTTTACTTATACAACTTATTTTAGTCACCACTTTTTTTAGTCACCCTGTTCCATAAAATACCAGCAGTTGGATACATCATCAGTTTTCAAATAATTATGGAATTATTTTGTATGGAATTTGTAATTATATGGAATTTTTAGTTTTTTAATTTTTTTATGGAATAAGTTTTCTGGAATATGGAATATTACAAGTTTTCTGTTCACAGCGAATGTTTCTTGCGCTACAGTCACAAGGTCGGTCCATGTCTGACTGCAATTCCATTCTGCAGATGAACAAAGTTGTTCGTTCCGACCGAGTTAGGCTGGGAATTTTGGCCCAAAGTTTAGGTTCAATAACTGGATCGGA